>NC_052647.1:11042451-11388451 GCF_016161935.1 Mauremys reevesii | reverse complement strand
TTCTAGCTCTGCTCTTTCCATTCCTTCTTACTGTGGAGATGTCTTGGTTGCAATATGTCAGAGAAAACCATGGCTTTGTATTAACAATATGCAAAGATGTTCAAAAAGTCTCTCTCTCTTTTTTTTGCTGGCACAGGCGTCTTCTTCCCCCTCCCCTTCAAGCCACGTGACAGGTTCTGTGCAACCGGTTCCATAAATTTCAACTAGATCCAGTGTGTTGCATATTTAATGCAGCCCTTGCCTGCCTCTGGCAATCTCTTTACATAAGACCCTCCAGGTATTACCCAGCAACACTGACACAGCCTTCAGCTTCCCTTACATTAGTCAAATGTGGTGTGTACGTGCACGGTGTGGGAGACGCCCTTCCATTTCAGGCGCTTCTAGGGGTTTCTTTTCAGACCACTTTGTTGCCTCATGCAGGGGTGGATTATGGGGAGCTGTGGCCCCTGGATCTAGTGCAAACTTAGGCCCCGCTATGTCCCCTCCAGAATCCCACAGGAAAGGGAGTTATGAGCATCATTCACAAAATGCCAATTGATGAAAGTCAGGCCTATCAAAGTCAACGGGAGTTTTGCCATTGACTTCAGCAGGGTCAGTATTTCACCCTACGTTGATAGGCTTTACATAAAAGTGATAGATGATAAATCCACAAAAGGGTTTATATACAAATGACAGATAGATAGATAGATAGATACTCTCCCCGTGGAGCTTTATGGTTCAGGGCGGAGTGTAGCTTAGAAGAGAGGAGCCGGAGATGGCTATTCCCTCCACAGCAACACCTCTTTTCAGTCCCACTGGAATTATCTTGCTCTTTCAACTCCCTTGTGCTGACAAACCTTTCCCCTCATGTCTAGAAATATGAGCAAGCTCATGATGGATTTGACTGACCAGGGGCGGCTCTATGTATTTTGCCGCCCCAAGCACAGCAGTCAGGGAGCCTTCGGTGGCGTTTCTGCGGGAAGTCCGCCGGTCCCGCGGATTCAGCGGCGGTCCTGCCGGTGATCTGCCGGCCCTGTGCCTTCGGCATACCTGCTGCCAAATTGCCGCTGAAGCCGCGGGACCGGCAGACCTCCTGCAGAAACGCTGTCAAAGGCTCCCTGACTGCTGCCCTCACAACGACTGGCACGCTGACCCCCCCGGCTTGCAGCCACAGGCACGTGCTTGCTGCGCTGGTGCCTTGAGCTGCCCCTGTGACTGACTGCAGATACCAGGCCCCGGTCATACAGGAAAGGGTGTATGTGGGGAGTGGGGGAAGCAGGGTGCTGGTTAAGGGGGGCTGTCTCTGGCAGGGATTCACTGGATCCTGGATTGGCCAGAAATTGCTGTCTCCATTGATTTAGGGGTAGCACTTAGCTCTGATCAATTGATCTGTTGCTCCCTGGCCCATCCTTCATCCACACCCACTGCTGCTGCTCTGAACTTTCCAGTAACCACAACTGATGCCAAGTGATGATGGCTGGGCTTGGGGTTGAAGAGAAACAAATCTCTGCAAATATATGTTTCCATGGCTAATTTTGGGGGGGAAGGGATGAGGGTCTTTCCAAATTCTCCTCAATTTACTGTCCCATCATCAGACTAAAAAGCCTGAGTCACATCCATCCTGTTTTCCATGACAGGTAAATGTAGATGTCTCAGAAACTGCTCAGTACTGCTTCTGAGTCAGCTGGAGATTAAGGGACTTGGGACAGGGAACAATGCAGGGCCTCACCTCAGCAGAGACCGAGTGTGAGCTCACAGTGATCCCAGCTCCTGTCAAGCCAGCATATGAGCTACCTGGATTCCTGACCAGTTTGGGTAGGGCAGTGGAAGTAACCTTCTTACCTTCCTGAGGGGCTGCAGTGATGAGATGGTATAGGCCCAAAATGAAACTACAGCCTCTACGTGTCCAAATGAACTTGCGTCATGTCTCTTTTAGAAGGCAAAGAAAAAGTATCACTGCAATAAAGGAACAACAATAGCTATGTAATAAGCATTCCAGTTACTGCTGGCATTCACCCTCTCTCTCTTCCTCCACAGTATCCTTTCAAGTACCTGTATCTTTCCAGGAATGTTGGCTTAGGGAGGAGCCTGGTCCAATGATTAGAGCAAGGAACTCCGAGTTAGTTCTTGTAGATTCTGTACCTGGCTGTACCATTGCCTACCTGTGGACAAGTCCTTCCACCTCTCTGTGCCACAGTTCCCCCGTTCTATAAAACGGGGGTGGTCACACTGATCTACCTCTGGAGGCGGGTCAGTGCGTCTTCATTCATTTTTGTAAAGGGTTTTGAGATCCTCATAGGAAAGGAACAATGGACCCACAAAATATATAAAGGATCTGTCAAGGTGCAGTTTGAAAGCAATGTCCTCAGACAGGCATGGGGAGGAGTAGCTACATAAGAATGGCCAGACTGGGTCAGATCAAAGGTCCATCTAGCACAGTATCCTGTCTTCCGACAGTGGCCAATGCCAGGTGCCCCGGAGGGAATGAACAGAACAGGGAATCAGCAAGTGATCCATCCCCTGTCACCCATTCCCAGCTTCTGGCTAACAGAGGCTAGGGACCCCATCCTTGCCCATCCTGGATGATAGCCATTGATGGACCTATCCTCCATGTATTTATCTAGTTCTTTTTTGAACCCTGTTATAGTCTTGGCCTTTACAATATCCTGTGGCGAGGAGTTCTACCAGTTGACTGTGCGTTGTGTGAAGAAATGCTTCCTTGTGTTTGTTTTAAACCTGCTGCCTATTCATTCCATTGGGTGAAATGTTAGTGCTCTTTTGTCATTCACAGTACTTCCATCTCAGAAATGTAGGCTCTGGAGGAACTGGGAGGTCCCTTAGGGCAGGTCGACACTTCAAAAGCTGCAGCAGCACAGCTACCAAAGCTGTAGTGCTTTAGTGACGATGCTACTATGCCAACAGGAGAGCTTCTCCTCTCTGCAGAGTTAATCCACCTCCGTGAGAGGCAGTAGCTGTGTCAACAGGGGCAGCGCTGTCCACAGTGGGGGTTAGATCGGTATAACTGCGTCACTCAGAGGTGTGGATCTTTCACACCCCAGTGCCTTAGTTATACTGATGTAAGTTTGCAGTAGAGACCTGGCTTTAGGGTATGTCTGCACTGCAGTTAGCCACCCGTGGCTGGCTTGTGCTGACTCAGGCTGCAGGGCTGTTTAATTGCAATGTAAACTTCCCGGCTTGGGCTGCAGCCCAAGCTCTGGGATCCTCCTACCTTGCAGGGTTCTAGAGCCTGAACCCAGAAGTTTACACTGCATTTAAACAGCCCATGAGACCGGGTCACCTGGCCCAGGCCAGTCGCGGGTTTTGAACTGCAGTGTAGACATATGCTCAGAGCCAAAGGAGCAGCTTCATATCACTGCCAGAGGGTTTCTAGCTTAGAGGGCCATGGCCTCTGGACTAGCTGTGAGCTCCTCCAGCATTCCTGCCCCATTCCCTGCAATACTTCCTGCTGGGAGAAGATGGAAGTGGAGTAGCAGGGACCTCCCCTCACAGCTGGCGCTCCGACATTATTCTCTGCAGCACCACCTCCTGGGAATGGAGTAACTGTGAGTTTTATTTAGGTTCTTGTGCTGTGCTCATCACTGTAGCATCTAAGTGCCAGCTCCCCACAGCCAGCACCCTGCTGCACTGTCCACTTTCGTGCTTTCTGCTGGGAGAGGCTGGGATTGCAGTGGCCAGGAGCACCCCTTAGAGCCATCATTCAAATATTACCTGCTGCTGGGAGTGGCTGGGTCTCAATTGCTGTGATCACAGAGCCAGCACTCCTGTTCCATGCGCTGCAATGAATATCCCACCAGGTTGTAAGGGGGATAGATGTCTTTTGTTTGAGAGTATTGTGGACAAGAGTTGCTTAACTATCTATTCATTTAAGCACATTCTATGTATGTATTCAAGTCCTAATGCTCCAGTTAAAGTTCCTTACGTACCTGTATATGTCTTTCTATAAAGGAGATTATGGAGATGGAAGGCAGGAGAGGTCCAGAAGGGAAACAAAGGAATGTCAAAGAAAAATCAAAGGGAAGATAAAAGGGATGCCCGTGGCCTTTCATGCAAGGGCTCCATTCCTCAGTAGACAGCTGTGTTCACTTCACACTAGACAGTCCATCAGAAATGAATGAGAAGGGATAAGTGCCTCGGAGATTTGCAGGAGTTTGTCTAGACACAGCCTGCCTGCTGCAGTGAGCCACTGCATTTAAACAGCCAGCAACCTTTTCATGTTGCTCATTTTTAAATGCTCTTCTGTAGGATTTCCATCCCCACCCCTGATCCCCACCATGCACCCTTCACTCACACACACACACACACTCAGCATCTCTCTTGAGCCAAGGGAGTGCAGTCTGAATAAATCCAATAACCTTGGGAGATTTTCTTACAGAGGAGAGATTATACAGTGAGACCCACATTATTCCCCCATAGCAGATATTGTCAGTAGGTTCTTCGTATACATTGTGTGAGACGGTATGGGGGTGCTAATTCAAGCATCATATTAAATTCATGAGGGGCTTAGAGAATGAAGGGAGTGCATCCTTTCTGATCCACCCTCCCTCAGCTGACAAAAGAGAGAAAAGAAATCCCTGAGCCTGTGGGGCCAGAAATAATTTGGCCCCCGGGCAGATGAGGTCTGCAGAGAAGGAACAATGTCAAAATAAAATGCGTGCTCAGTTCTGCCTGTGGTGATAACAATGTAAATCCTGCGGCGTTTCCCTGAATTTACACTGGTGTAACGGAGAGCCCCAGTTTCTTTAACACCTGAGCTTACTCAAAGGATTTTAAAGAACATTTAAATTTACTTTTCTCCCTTTTGGCAGTTTGTTTACTTGTTTGCACTTCACTCAGTTGGAGATGGTGCTAATAGGCTAGTTGGTTTCACTTTCTTGTCAGTTTCAGTCTGTTTCTCCTACTACACCATACATCAATATATCATTGAGTTTTGGATCTCAGCAATTCAGGGGACAATTTAAACTGATAATACTAACAGTTTTCAATGATTTTTTTTAAACGTCATATGGCATTAGGCCAGATTCTCCTTTCAGACCCATGCAGTTCCATGGAAGCCAGTAGGGTTGTGCAAAGTGTAACTGACAAAAGAATTTGTCTGGGTAACCAGCAAAAAAAAATGTACACCCCTGTTACAAAAATAATCCTTCTTTTATAGTTTCATAGGCATTGCTGTCTAGTGGTTAAAAGGGACAAGGTAGACAACTAGGGACCTGTATTATAAACCCAGATTTGAGAGAAAGCGGGTAGGGCAGGGAGCCAGGAGTTTGAACACTTTATAGCTGGAATGTAGTCAGTCAAATTCTTATTAGGCTGTGTCTGCACTACAGACATAGCGGTGGTAGTTATGTCGGTGGGAGAGCATTTTTTCACACTCCTCAGAGACAAAGGTTTTGCCGACAAAAGTGCTAGTATAGACATAGCCTTAGAAATAAGGGGCACGTTTGTAACAAGGAAGGGGATTAGCCATTGAAACAAAGTACCAGGGTGGTGGCAGATTCTCCAGCTCTTGACGTCTTCAGATCAAGACTCGATGCCTTCTTAGAAGATATGTTTTAGCCAAACACAAGTTACCGGATTTAATACAGAAGTAACTGGATGAAATCCTGTGGCCTGTGTTATACTAGATGAGCCTATGGACCCCTCTGGCCTTAAACACTACTGTTCTATATACTCTGGTAGGGTATGTGGTCTAGTGGTTACAGCAAGGGAGGACAGGGAATCAGGACTCTTGAGTTCTGTTCCTGACCCTGCTGCTGACTTGCTGTGTGATCTTGAGGCAAACCTCTGTTTCTGTGTCTTCAAAATGCGGATGTTAATATTTTACTTGCCTACCTCACAGGGAAACTTAATTAAAGAATGTTCATAATGTGCTGTGAGATCTTTGGATAGAAGGTGCTGTTGAAATACAAAGAAGTTGCCGCAGCCTGGCACTGGCAAATTAATACCAAGAGAAGAAAAGCCAGCATCATATTCAGATAACCTACACGTAGGTCTTTGTTAATTTTGCAGATGGGTCTGTGCATGTGTGTGAATATGTGGGAATGGGGGCTATGCATGCAGAGGCGTAACTGTCACTTATTACATAGCTTATCAGCATCTCATTGTTAGGCTGGGATCCCCCTGCCTTTTTGTTGTCTCCATCTGTTGTCTCCTGTCCTCCCGTGTGTTTTCACTAGGAAAAAAGCTGTTTTCTGACCACGTGTCAGCTAACACGCAGGTAAAATCCAAGTGAAGACAAAGTAGTTTGCAGTGAAATCCAAGTGAAGACAAGGCTTTAGACCAGGGGTAGGCAACCTATGGCACGAGTGCCTAAGGCGGCACGCGAGCTGATTTTCAGTGGCACTCACACTGCCCGGGTCCTCTGCATTTTAATTTAATTTTAATTGAAGCTTCTTAAACATTTTGAAACCTTATTTACTTTACATACAACAATTGTTTAGTTCTATATTATAGACTTATAGAAAGAGACCTTCTAAAAAGGTTCAAATGTATGACTGGCACGCAAAACCTTCAATTAGAGTGAATCAATGAAGACTTGGCACACGAGACTTCTGAAAGGTTGCCGACCCCTGCTTTAGACAGTAAACTCTTCAGCTCAAAGACATCTTTTGTGTGGCACCTAGCACAATGGGCACTCCCACACTATAGATAATCATACTCAACATGTATGCGTGCATGAGAGGGACAGGCAAGCTACCCTCCCTATGATTCCTACTCCCCAGCCCTGCTATCACAGGCTGTGAATCTTGGTCTCATGATACTGGATCGAAGACTGGGGGGAACTAATTGCAGGAAACAACATAATGCCTTCTCTCCAGCAGTGACAATACATTGCATACCCTCTCCTCCAAATAAGCTGGAAGCAAAAAGAAACCTCCTTGTCAGGGCCCAGTCCCTCCCAATTGTGTCTCCTGAATGTATAAGGTGATTGGGAATGACACCACCTGTGCACGAATTTAAACTAGGATTAAAGACAATCTAAAATCCACTTGATATTGATTTAAAAAACCTAAACAACAAGCTACATTTTGGTTGGACAAGCCGCCATTTTAAAATCAAACTCCCCCAACCCTCCTTCTCTGCTTTGATAATGCAAAGATACAATCAATTCCCCAGCCACTGACTTTTTGAGCCACAGCTTTGAAGCTCAGTGTACTGTCTGTTTCCTTTTAATACCTCCATGATGATTTACTCCCCCATCCCTGTGATCTTCTCCCTGGCAGTGACGGGAGGGGCAACGGCACGGCATTATGGCAGGTTTTTTCAGAGCACCATCTGAATTAAGAGGTGGTGACTTGGGAGACAGGTTATTGCGAGACAGGCAGATTAATCTGCAGGGGGGCCCAGGGCCCTGCTGGGATTTTCCTATCATGCTGATAGCCATCCCCATTAATTTATTCAGCTCTGACAGCAAATTAGAAAGAAAGTAAGGAGCTTAGGGAAGGCATCCAGCTCGGTGCCCCAATTACATACAGGTCCCTATTCCAGCCAGCACTGACATGATGAGAGAAGCTCTGGAGCTGAAGGAAGTCATGTCTGGGTTCCAGGTTAGGGAGTGGGTATAGCTGGATGTAGAATGACAGTGCTGACATTCGTCTCGTCGTGTAGGCTTGCATCCCCCAGCTTTTCTTGTCCCTTCACATCCCAGAATGCTGCCCTATTGTCCTGTTTCCCTATTGTCCTGAACTCTAAAATCAGACCCTTCCGCATCATCCCTGGCAGCTTTCCTGGACTGTTGCCATGTCGTCGTTATCTACTGCAAACTTTCCCCTTCAACCCATCTAAAATGCTCCCAACAAAATCAGTTTCCCCTCTCACTGCTCTGATCCCCAATGCAACAGTTTCCTTTATAACTCAGTTCCTGCTGATAGCTCAGATCTCCCATTTTCTCCACTCTATTTTTACAAGTGAGAAAACTGAAGCGTAGAAAGAGACACAGCGAGTCAGTGGCAATCAGGAAAGGCACCCAGAAGCATTTCCATGTTGATCTGCTCCCCTCTCTGTCTGAACTGTCATCCAGGGGATTATGTTTATTATCTGTGTCTGTGCTAAGCTACTAGGGGCCAGGGCCGATGTCTCCTTGTGTGTTCTGTGGAGTGCCAAATGCATTGTCTGTTTTTAATTATTGGGCATGTAATGTGGGTACTTGGGTACCTAGTATCATGAGTAGAACTGGGTGTCCTGAATTATGTCACATTTGACAATTGGACCCACTGGGCTTGATTCTTCTTTCCGTTCCACCATGGTAGGCAGTGTCATCGCACAGGTGTAACAAAGAGCAGAATTTGGCCCTCAATGTACAAACTGCTCTTGCTAGTATTGAGCAGAGCTAAAGGTACAATGCACCTATGCTGCAATTTGTTGCTCCACACACAGGACAATTCATTCTAGTTCCTTGTTTCACTCTCTGTTTCCTTAATTCCTGCCAGGCCCATGTTGTAAGAACATAAGAATGGTCATACTGGGTCAGACAAATGGTCCATCTAGCCCAGTATCCTCTCTTCCGACAGTGGCCAGTGCCAGATGCTTCCAAGGGAATGAACAGAACCAGGCAATCATCAAGTGATCAATCCTCTGTTGTCCAGTCCCAGCATCTGGCATTCAGAGGCTCTGGGACACCCAGAGGATGGGGCTGCATCCCCAACCACCTTGGCCAATAGCCATGGATGAACCTATCCTCCATGAATGATCCAGTTATGTTTTGGTCTTCACAACGTCCCCTGGCAATGAGTTCCACAGGTTGACTGTGTTGTGTGAAGAACTTCCTTTTGCTTGTTTTAAACCTGCTGCCTGTTAATTTCATTAGGTGACCCCTGAAAGTCCAAGTAAATTATAGCCAATGGATCACCTTAGTCCACGTTTGTTGACCCCCTCAAAGAATTCTAATAGAGCGGTGAGACATGATTTTTCTTTACAAAAGCTGTGTTGACTCTTCCCCATACATCATGTCAATCTACGTGTCTGACAATTCTGTTCTTTACAATAGTTTCAACCAATTGTCTGGTACTGAAGTTAGGTTCACCAGCCTGTAATTGCCAGGATCACCCCGGAGCCTTTTTTTAAAAATTGGCATCACATTAGCTATCCTCCAGTCATCAGTAAGGAAGTGATAGGTTACATACCACAGCTAGTAGTTCTCCAATTTCAAATTTGAGTTCCTTCAGAACTGTTGAGTGAGCACCACCTGGTCCAGGTGTCTTATTACCATTTAATTTATCGATTTATTCCAAAACCTCCTCTACTGACACTGCAATCGGGGACAGTTACTCATATTTGTCACCTAAAAAGAATGGCTGAGGTGTGGGAATCTCCCTCACACCCTCTGCCGTGAAGACCGATGCAGAGAATTCATATAGCTTCTCCACAACAGCCTTGTCTTCCTTGAGTGCTCCTTCAGCACCTTGATCATCCAGTGGCCCCCGGTTGTTTGGCCGGCTTCCTGCTACTGATGTACTTACAACATTTTTTGCTGTTAGTTTTTGAGTCTTTTGCTAGTTACTCTTCAAATTCTTTTTTGGCCTGCCTAATTATACTTTTACACTTGACTTGCCAGTGTTTATGCTCCTTTCTATTTTCCTCAGTAGGATTTGACTTCCAAAGGTCAAATAAGGTTTATATCCTCCAATTAAGCACATAAAGAGTGTTTTTAATGGCCTAATGCAGAAGAGACCGAGCCTTTTGTGTGTCTGATGGACTCCGTGGGGAGGGGAGAAGTGATGAATAGAGAGTACAGTTCCTTCGAGTTTGGAGGACTAGGATGTCTGAGATTCCCACTGTAGCCACTGCACAGGTCCCTAGGGAGTCTAGCGAGGGACTGGATCCAAACTGCTTAGCCAAAAAACAAACAGACCACAGCCAGGTTCCTTGGATTTATGGACCCCTCTAGGAAAAACAGCGCTAGTCTGCTTGTGTGTATGTGACTCAGCATGTGTCTTTGTTATTGTGTGAGTTTTGTTATTATATGTGTGAAGCTATCTAGACGTACGTGTGGGTGCTATGGTGAGAACATCTCAAGTTACATATCCTTGTTACTGAGGGTTTGTCTCAGTTTGTGTGACTGTTATTGTGAGAGTTTCTCAATTTGTGTATCCCCGATATTGTGTGCATGCAGGTGTTGTGCGATTCTCTCAACTTTTATGTCCCTGTTATTGGATATATTACCCTGATTATAAGCAGGTGAGTTTATCTCAGATTATGCCTCTGTATTATTGTGAGTGTGTCAGTTTGTGTGTTGCTGTTATGGCGTGGTTGTGTCTTCATTTGTACATCACTGTTATTTTGTTGGAGCATCTCAGTGTACATATCTGTAGTAATATTTAAGTGCAGACCTTGGTGTGTGCATCTACATTGTTGGGTCTTTGTGTTTTTGTGTTTTACATCTATGCTGTGTTGTGTTTGTGAGTGTCTCAGTGATTGTGATACTGTATGTCTGTGTGCTTGTGTTTGGGCATAGGTCTATGTTACTGTGTGTGATTTGTGTCTGTATTCTGAACAAATAGCTTCTGTTTCCCATTCATCATCCCATTTCCACACTTCATTTCTCTCCCCTCAACCTTCTTTCCATCTGCTTTTTGGAAACTTTTGTGACTCAAGAGAAATTATAGTTCTCACAGTTGCAAGCAGGAAGTCAAGGGCTGTCTAGCTTAAGAATTAAAAGCATCAGCTGATTTGCCCTCTGGGAGTCTGGGGGATGGGCACCAAATGCACTGCAGGGAAATGAGGAATGGGTGAAACAAGGAGAAGGAGAAAACAGAGGTTATTGAAATGACAATGTTTTTTCCTGAGCTTGACCTCGGCAGCTCCTGCTTGTAAGGGGGACTGTCAGAGCCATTACTGTCTCGTATCTTTGTCCTGCAAGCTTTCACTGGCTGTGTACACGCTCCTGTGAATCTATCAGCAGCACGGGCTGAGTGCATCAGACATGCCCGGGCTGAGCCCGTGGCTCCCTAGATGCAGCTTTGATTCTTCTTCATGAATGCTAACGTATTAGCTGGGGGATTATTAACCCTTCTGGAGAGAGAGCCCATCCCGCAGACAGCTCAGGCCACGAGACAGGGCAACTTCCTCAAAGCCCCCGTTCCTCTGGCGTGGCTGTGGCTGGATCTGCACTGCAGCTGTGGTTCCTTTGCAGAGCCGGAGGGGGGCAGGGGGTTTTTGATTATTTTTAGACAGCATCCCTGCATTTCACAAGATGTCATCTTTATTTTATATGTTTCCTCCTGCTCGGCTCTGTTCTATCAGGCCAACTGGAGCATCTCAATGACGTCTTGTCTGCTCTGGCCATGCTGTGCTGGGCCACAACAAGCACAAGGAACAGCTCAGGGAGAGGGGAAAAAAGAAAAGAAAACGGACATCTTGATCAATGGAGCCATTAAGCAGAGCACCCTAGGGGTGGAACTAGCAATCTGCAACATGAACACCCGCTGTCCCAGCCATCACACTCTCAGCCACAGTGTGGACCTGATCCAGAGCCCCCAGGAGTCCGTGGAAAGACTTTCATTGACTTCAGTGGGCGTTGAATCAGGCCCTATCTTCACAGCCTGCCGAGGTGGAGCTGCCGTGAAAGAATGCTTTCACTCCTCTGGCAGTAAATGCTGGCCAAGGCATAAAAGTAATAGGACTGTTCCCTTCTCTCGCATTTCCCAAATAAGCATCTCAAAGCACTTTACAAACATTCATGGATTAAGCTACACAGGCCCCCTGGGAAGCAGGTCAATATTATTATTTCCATTTACAGACGGGAGACTGAGGTGGCTTGTCCAACATCACAAGGGAAGTAGGTGGCAGAGCTGGGAATAGAACCCAGGGGTCCTGTCTCCCAGTCTGTACTCTAAACATTAGATCACACTCCCTCCCGAAACCAAGAGTACAACCTGGGAGTCCTGACTCCCAGTTTTCTGCTCTAACCACTAGACTGCACTGCCTCCCAGAGCAGAGACTAGAATCCAGGAGTCTTATCTCCCAGCCTGTGCTCTAACCACTAGACCACACACCCTCCCACAGCTAGGAAAGAAAGCTCAGATCTCTTGACCCCTGCTCCTGTGACTGAACCACAAAGCCACCCTCCTCTCATTGCATGTAACGAGTATGACTCTGACCTCACTTACGATGGTGTAAACCAGGAGTAACCCACAGGAACTGCCAGACTGGATCAAACCAGAGGTTCACCTAGGCCTGAATCTTGTCTCTGACTGGCTGTTTCAGGGAAGATGCGAGAATCTCTGCTGTCACAGCTCTGAAATAACCTGTCCATAGGGAAGCCTCTTCCTAACTGTAATCTCCATTGGCTGGAGGTCGCAGGAGGGTTTATAACCCATCCAAAATGCTTGGGGTTTTGCTTTATTTATTAATATTTAATCTTTATTCCACTAAAACTGGCATGACTGAGAAGCAAGCCTGCCATGGTCAAATGTGAACACAGCACATAGAGTGAGAGAGACAGTGAGGCTGTTAAGGAAACCTCTCTCCCCCCTCCGCCCATCCCCAAGCCTGCCAGTTAAAATCTAGCTACCAGGGAATACAACACTGTCCAATGCGGCATATATAGTGTATACCGCCCTGTGCTTTTATCCACTCTGATCTCGACCATGATGCACCATTGTAACTAAATCTTGTACATACGAATCCATTCTCCCTTCACCCACTAGAGTGATGGGAGAGAGAGAAGAAACTGGGTCCTATACATCTCATTCTTCCTCTCCCCACTTACGAAGTGCAAGATTGTGCCCTTGAAAGTCTTACCTTGTGGCTGCCAGTGTCCCATTTGCAGTGAGAACTATGGTATTAGGAACCAGGCACACCTGGGGTTCTGATCGTGACTCTACCACTGCGAGTCACTTTCCCTCTATGTGCCTCAGTTTCCCCATACGTGAAATAGGGCTAATGATACTAGTAGGGAGGGCTGAAGGCATGTTGCCTTTCCTGCTGCCAGAGGAAGTGAATGGACCATCCTGGCTGCCTCTTTGTGATGCAAGTGGTTTTCCCTTCTTGTCTTGAGTTGGGCAGAGGAAACCAGATGACCAGTTGTTTGTGCTTAAGACCCTGAGAATAAACCAACCGTGTCCCACCCCTCCCCAGATGCTCTGGGCTGTATCTAATCTACCCACTGCTGTGCCTCTCTGCTTTCTGCACTAACGAAATCAAGCAACTGCAGCACTGAGAAAGCCCGACCAATAATTGAAGCAGATTGAATACGCAGGGTAAAAGGGTAAAGCCGGAAGGGTGTGCCCAGCTATGCAAGGCTAGTCGTGCAGTATTAATGGACAAAGAGTGCATTAAAAAACCAACAACACACAATCTGCCTCTTTAAACTTGGAGATCAAAATCAGAGCGAGGGAGAGAGACACAGGGGAAATAAATCTCCTTTATTAATTATAAATCAGATACATATTGTGCCCAGCTTCATTCCGCCAGGCCTCACTGCTGCACGTACTTCAAACCAAGCTCCTTAAACATTAATGCTGAGCTTTTTGAACCTCTTGTGTTTTTCAGATGTGTAGGGCCAGGCCAGAACAGGACAGGGTCTGCAGAAATCACTGCACGTTTCCTGTCCCAAGGTCTGGCTGCTTTTTATGCTGTTAATTTCCATGAGTAACCTTCTCCCCATTTCCCCCACCTCCAGCCATGCTCCTGGACCTCCCCCAACCCTCAGTGTGTTCTTCCCCAGTACTTGGCTTCTGTTTTTGCTACTCAGTGCCATGTTGAAGGTACACCAGCAATCTCCTGCTGGTGTACGGTGACCAGACAGCCACTGTGAAAAATCAAGACAGAGGGTGGGGGGTAATAGGAGCCTATATAAGAAAAAGCCGCAAATATCAGGACTGTCCCTATAAAATCGGGACATCTGGTCACCCTATGCTGGTGGTGGCCGTGTTCCCTTGTACAGCTCTACTCTGCAAAAGCTGGCTTCTACCCACCAGTGTGAGCGTTTCGAGAGCAGTTCCAGGGAGGACAGACGCTTTCACAGAAGTCCCTAGCCGAAGCCAACCAACTGCAGTGTTGTGAACTCCTTCACCACAGTGCCCCATCGATGCCAGCCAGAACTCTGCCATGTCCAGATTAACTAAGGACAAAGTGACTTGCCCCAGGTGTACCAGAGCCGAGGTTTCCCGACTCCCACTCCTCTGCTCTGACAACCAGACGACAGTGCTGCTTCAAGCTGGGAATGGAGCCCAAGGAGCCCTGTCTTGCCCATCTCCTAACCACTGTACCAAATTCCTTTCCAGAGCCAGGAACAGAACCAAAGAGTCCTGACTTATCAACCCTGCTCTAACCACTTGGTAACATGTTCTCCCCAAACAGGAAAATAGATTTGAGGCATCTCAGCTCCCAGCCACCCCTGCTCCAATCACTAGATGACAGTCAACCCCTAATTAAAATAAAGCTTGATCCCCGTGCCACACTGTCCTTTCACCCCAAACGGTAGAAAGCAAGATCCACCCCGCTTTAATCCAGTTTTACAAACCAGTGTTTCTCCTTACGCCATCCTGGGACCAATTCATTTTTAATGCCTTTAGGCAGGAGTTCAGCAAGCTGAAGCTACCAGGACCTGCAGCAAAGCCCGCTCTTACCCTGCCGTCTGATTGGCTCGTGGTGACATAATGGTGTTTATAGTTAAGCAATAAACCTTAAAGGGGCCCCCAAGAAAAAAAGTCTCAGAAAGGCAAATAATGGCCACTTTGTTTGTCAGTAGCTGGAGAGACCACAGCAGCGTCACCCCCTCCCACCGAAAAGTTATTGATATCCCATTGCTAAGCTAAAAAGCCTTCCTAGGAAAATAGAAATTAAAGTCATTTAATGCAAAGAAAAAAACCCCAAAACTGAAACAAGCTCAGGGCAGCCAGAAGCAAAGCCCAAACCTTTCAGTTCGTTCCCAGGACTTAGGCTGCTGTGAAACAGCTCTGAGCCAACCAAGCCTGCTGGGTAATCCTATGGAAATGAGCCACACCAAGCCCCTCCCACTTTGAATTCCTAGATTCCATGGTGCCACAAAGTAGCCCTCCCTGCATTCGGCCTCCATAACTTCTTTTAAAATAGTCAATCAAACACAAAAGCATAGGGTGGAGTGCTAGGCTCCCAGTCACTCCTTGCTCCTCCCCCTGGAAATCAGGAGGAGCCCAAGTGCTGTCACATTTAGGGCATGCTAGAGGGGTAGCATGGACCAGTGGCTAGTGCAGTGAGGTTCTATATCCGCCAGCAGGACACAAGCTTGTACCTAAGCCTCCTCCAAAGGAGCTAACAAGGGTGTGTTCTGAAGATACACAGGCACGTTTCCAGAGGCTGTATGTGCAAATGGTGTGGGAGCATGAGGTTAAAACACGTCAGAACCAGTATCAGACCTGCTGTGTAAACGTGCCTTTGGATTCATCTGCTGGATGTCCATGGGCAAATCACTTTGCTTCTCTGTGCTTCAGTTTCCCCTCCCAACCTTTGTCTAACTAGGACTTTTCTACACAGCAAAGTTATACCAGTATAAGAGAGGGTATGAATTTAAACCACTCTGGTTATATCAGTATAAACTCCCTGCGTGGATACTCTTATTCTGGTATAAGAGTGCCTTTTTCCAGTTTAGTTTATGTTGCTTTGGAGGTAGTTCAAGGTAAACCGAAAAAAGCCACTCTTATTCTGGAATGAGCATGTCCATATGGGGAGTTATACTGGTATAACTATAGTGGTTTAAATACTGGTAGTGTTACAGCAGTTTGACTACAGCAGTATTACTGGAAAAAATTCCTGGGGAGACAAGTGCTTAGGCTGGAAGCAGTTTGGGGCACAGTTTCTTGCTCTGTTTTTCCCAGTGCCCAGTGGGGCTGTAATCTCCGATTAGGTCTCTAGACGTTATTGCAATACCAAAGAATATTGCTGGGAAGACCAGGCTTTTTATGGTGCAAGGGCCACCTCTCTGCACAGGCCTTCTCACAGGAATGGAACGATGGCATAGCTTAGCAACAGTCTGCTGGAACACAACCAACTGTGTGATCCCCTTTGGACACAGAGGTGGAGAGTTTAAGTCATATTGTAGCCAGAACTTCATGCAGTTTTGTGTATATGATCCATATTACATGATGATGGTGGCATTAGAAATGCACGGAAATACATGGCCAGGCCCAGAAAAGAGGTGCTCCAGTGTATAAGCCACCCCTGCAGTGAAGATAGTTATTCTCAAGGGTCAATCATGGCTGATCAGCCTTGAGTCATCGCACAGAATAGCAAGACACTACCCCGGGGTGGATAGTCATTGCTTTGCATGGTTGGTTACCCCCTGTCCTGGACTGATCTTCTTAGCATAGATGATTGCTGCCATGCTTTGCGGCTGTGGGTGCTCTCACACCGGGTTGGTCTGGAAAGTAATTATTTGGTCCTGTGGGCCAAGTGACCCTTGGCGCTACAGTCGATCACTTCTGGGTGTTGCAGATGGTCACTCCTTAGAGTACAAGGCCATTCTTTTGCATGGCTCGGTATTGCTGCTGGACCAGTAAAAACCGAGAGAGGCGGGATTTCTCCGGGAAAAGGCCCCCGAGCCGAGCCCTACAGCTGTGGGAATGGGATAAACAGCAGCAACAAGCTGTGTTGCTCTCCCTCTGTCCCCCAGCCTAGTTAGCAGCACTGGGAACTGCCAGGCAGACAAAGGCCCCCGTTGTGGCTGGAGTGACAGGAGATTGAGTGGTACCACTTGCTCCTCGTAGCACCCCGAGCTACTCACGGGTCAGCTCCCAGCACCTGCACTGAGGGGTGGGGGGCTGTGGGGAGGGAGGTCACGGGCTGTTCTAGCTTTGGGGTGCATCTCCTTGCTTGGACACCTGTTATAGCTGTTCTCCCTCCAGCCCCATCCCAGCTCCTCCCTTGTCCTGTAACGCCATCATTACATGCATTTTGAACAGACCCATCACTCGGGCGTTCCTCCCTGTCTCCTCTTTTCCTCACACACTCCCTCCCTTTTTCTGTCTCTCTCATCGCAGACACTCCCATCTAAGTCTCCCTCCCCCTCACACTGTCTCTTTCCATCAGACACACCTTCAATCAGACACCGCTCCCTGTCTTGCTCTGTCTCCTCCACGCTACTACACTCCCTCTACTTCTTTCTCCGGCACACACATTCCATCCCTGCGTCTGTCACACACATGCACTTCACACTGTCAACCTCTTCCCTGTCTTGTGTCTCACTCCTCTCTTCCCCATGTCTCTGTGTCTGTCTAGTTCTCTCTCTCTCTGCACATTCCCTCCTTCTTTTTCTGCCTCTCTTCCCTTTAGGGTGACCAGACAGCAAGTGTGAAAAATCGGGACGGGGGTGGGGGGTTATCGGAGCCTATATAAGAAAAAGACCCAAAAATCGGGATTGTCCCTATAAAATCAGAACATCTGGTCACCCTACTTCCCTCCCCTGTCGTGCACCAGCTCCCTTCATTCTCTCCATACAGCACCGAGGGCTCCACGGTTCTGACCCTACAGACTCACTTGCTCTCCTTGTCACAAGAGAAAGCAGCTCGTATTTCATGGCGCACAAGGTCTTTTTATCTGGGCCGTGTTACGACGTGCTCTGGACAGTTGCACGTTTTGCAGAGTGTTTTATTGGCTGTTCTCCTTGTGCTGCTTTTTTCAGTAGTAAAAGAGGAGGCATGTGCTGCTCTCCAGCGTGAGCCTCAGCCTCTCCCCCACCCCAATCTAATCTCAGGAAAAGTTATTTATAGGCATTGATTTTTTTGGCCTCTTTCCCCATTTCCTCTCTTACGTGAAGCCATCCAGCAAGGAACCAAAACCCCAGGACAAAACTTCTACAATGTACAGGAGAATGCTCTTTAATTAGTTTCCAAACTCGGGGGGGAGGGGCTTTCTCATATTACGTACAGTGCCTAGTCTGATGAGGCCCAGGTTTCAGCTGGGGACCCTGAGCAGGCTACTGTAATAAAATCATTAAATAACAACAGATTTCAACTTGGGAGCGACCTAATTAGGATACAATAGGGATCAACCTTAACCTGGGTCCAAAACTAGAACAGTCATGTGGTGGGGCCTCCATCACTTGAAGATTTGAAATCAAGACTGGATGTCTTGCTACAAGAGATGCTCTAGCTCAATCAGAAGTTATGGGTTTGGTGTAGAAACTACTGGGTGAGGTTCTCTGGCTGTGTTAGGCAGGCGCTCAGACTAGATAATCATAATGGTCCCTTCTGGCCTTCATATGAGTGCTCAACCCGAATCCTCGGAACATCGGACTGGAAGGGGCCTTTTGGGTCATTGAGTCCAGTCCCCGGCTATATCACAGGCAACTCCATCATATCATCCCATTCATAAACTTATCAAGCTCCATCTTCAAACCACTTAGGTTGTTTGCCCCCCCTGCTCTGGTGGTTAGAAACCTTCTTCTAAACCTTGACCCCAAAATCCTGAACCCCTGAATCTTCACCCGGAAATCCAAAACAACTCCTCTCAGCCTTCACCCCCACCACTCAAACCAATCTCTCTGAATCTCCACTCTGCGCTGGGAGCCTTTTTGGAGTGTTGGAAGACATTTGGATTCCTCCTATTGTTCTTCATTCTTATTGCTGACTCTGCGCAGTGAAAAGTCCTTGGGATACAGGCTCTATGGTGAGAGCTGGGCTGGAGTATAAATACATGCCAATCTGTGCTTATCTAGTCTGAATGAATTCATTTCAAATGCAAAACCAATGTCAAAAAATATCAGAAGTAAAATGATTGTATGTTACTACCATTGTGTTCAGATTCAACTATGTTGCGTGTGCAACTGTGTATTCCTGAGTGCATGTGTTATGTCAAGTGCTGTCAGTGAGTGTGGGTCTACATGCATGCCTGTATGTGTATTTGTGTAAGTGTCTATATGTGAAACTGTATTTGTGTTTCTGTGTGTCACTGACCGTGTATTAGTGTCTGTGTGATAGTGTGTGTGTGTGTCTGCAAATCTCTGTGACCGTGTGTCTATATGTGTGGGTGGGTGACTGTGTGCTGTCAGACTGTATGAGTATGCCTGTGTGTGTGTGACACTATGTAGTATGTGTGTGTGTGTGTGTGTGTGTCTCTGCTTGTCAGACTAGAAGAGCACCTGCAGGTGTGAGTGTGTGTGAGGTAACAGACAACTTCTGAAACTGGCAGAGTCAGCCGCCAGAAAAAAGAAAACCCTGTCTCTTTAACAGTGCTCTGTAGGCCTCCAATAAGGGGCCATTTTTCCTTTTTATAGTGAATTTCAGTGGGCGTGTTCCCAAGTAAACCTCTTGGAGCTATAAATAAAACTCAAAGGAGCAGTAATTGTAGGGCTGTGGAGAGGCTGAGCTCCAGACCCCAATTTCAGTTCCCCTCGCTGAGATTAATTCACCATGGCAGGCTCCCTGCTAAAAATAAAACCCAGAGCACTGGGCAGGGGCTCAATTAAAAGGCACCAAAAAGACAAAAAAATCGATTTGGAGGCAGCCAAATTCTCCATCCCCCCGCTTCCCCCCCCCCCAGCCAAATTAGTCTCCTCCCAGTTACTGGAAGTTACCAGACGAATCCAGGCTCAGCTTGGATTTTACATTGAACAAGGAGGTTTCTCATCTCTTCTGGCCTGTAAGTGGGGTTGGGTGGGGATGGGGACCCCTCTCCATGTTAGAGAAGGCAAAACTTGGGGGCACAAACGCTGGTTTGATTTTCTGGGGTGGGGGTGGCACAGGATGGTGTGGGAGGGGGAAGAGAGGTGCTAAAAGGGAGTCTTCTCTGACAATATATGACCCCACACATGGCACACAGCCAGTCTCCCTGATACACTAAAAGGATCTTGGCTCCTCCTGCTTTCAATGCTGGCTGAATTTCTGCAAACAGGGCACAAAGTATCCTTGCTGCTGGGAGGGGAACAGAACATTTTCTCGCTGACATCCATGATTTGCAGAGCCCCAAGATGTGAGGGGCCAGGGAATTGGGCTGGGAGTGCCCCACTGTCTCTGACTGTCAGAAGAATGGGCTTGACCATGAGCTGCATGCCTTCCCAGGGGGGGCCATAAAAGGGAAGACCCAGAGGAGTTACTGGTGTTGCTTGTGCTTGGAGGCAGGCTGGGAAAATTCGTCCCAGCTGTAGCTCCCCCAGAGTCAGTGGAGTTACAGAACATAAGAACGGCCGTACTGGGTCAGACCAAAGGTCCATCCAGCCCAGCATCCTGTCCACCGACAGCGGCCAATGCCAGGCACCCTAGAGGGAGTGAACCTAACAGGCAATGATCAAGTGATCTCTCTCCTGCCATCCATCTCCACCCTGTGACAAACAGAGTCTAGGGACACCAGGAGGGATGAATTTGGACCACATGGTTCCTTGATAAATGAATGAATTATTTCTTCATCGATCTGCAGTCGGGCTAGTGTCTGTCAGGGAGGGTGGGAGCTGCCTGCACCATCCCAGATATGGGCACCTACCTCGCTAGACAAGGACTGTCATTTTCTCTATATTTGTACAGCACGTAGCCCAACTTGGTTAGCCTCTAGGCGCTACTACTGCATAAAGGTTAAGTGTCACCTCCCTGGCTTCCATTTAGGTTCTCGCGGGAATACACACACTGACACGCCCTCCCCAACCATCCCCAACCAATCAACCGATTCTAGAGGTAGTGGAGACTTCCCATAGTGCAGGGGGATAATGGAGGGGACCTTTGGTCTCCCCTACCCCTTTCTGCTGCAGCTAATTGT
Source organism: Mauremys reevesii (assembly GCF_016161935.1). Taxonomy (NCBI): domain Eukaryota; kingdom Metazoa; phylum Chordata; order Testudines; family Geoemydidae; genus Mauremys; species Mauremys reevesii. Next base: position 11,367,790 of record NC_052647.1, on the reverse strand, counting down.
TTCTGAGCCATGCAGAAGTAACAGATCAACAATTCCTTCTCGTTTCTCTTGGGTTTATTCTTTGTGGACAGGGTAAATTTTACCCTGAACTTTCTTTCCTTGTGTTGTCTTTTATTTAAACCCCCAGGGGAGAAGGCTGGTCTTGTGTTCTATTTGTGAACAGAATCTTTCCTTCCCTAAGCGCTGGATCAACATGTATCCTCTAGAAAAGCGGGAGCAACAGGGTCACTTTATCTTCAGACAGAAGAGAGACGTTGTCTCCATCCAGCAACTTTCCTCCCAATTCAGAAGGAATACTCTCACTTGGTTCTTTCTTTTTGGTTGGGAATAGAGTCGATGCCCATTCTGAATTTTGATGGCTCGTTCCATTATACTGGGGCAATCCCAGGCTTTCTTAGCACCCTCTAACTACGTTATCTGGGGCTCTCTAGCCTCCTCAGAATATGAACATTATTTGAAAGGCTATTTAACTGTTCTAAAAGTAACCTGGAATTAGATTAACATCATCATGGTATTAAAAGAGTAATAACGGTAGATAAAATTTCTCTAGTGCTTTTTATTCTAAAGAATCCCAAAGCTCTTTACAAAATCTTATCTATCCATACATCCATCCCCATACAAACCCCCTTCTATTGATCTATCCATCCCCACTCATACCGCCAACTAGCCAGCTGTCCATCCCCATACGTACTGCTTGCCTACCTATCTGTCTATCCCCCACACAGTCCTCTTCTAATCACTAACATGTGTGTGTCTGTGTTTGTGTGTGCGTTTATACATACACATACAGAGAGATCACTGCCCCACTGAAATGCAGCAGTTTGCAGCAATGTCCATATTTGTTTAGTGTGTAGGACAGGGAAGGAAGAAGAATTTTCTTTCCCACCTAGCCTGATTCAAAACACAAGGGACTGAATTCATCTTTGGTGCAAGTGAAGCCAGTGGAATGAATACATTTGGAGGGTTATTCAGGGATGTTTCCTGAGTTATTAAAATAACCATCCACTGCACTAATTTAGATAGAAAACACAAGATCCTGCAAAGCACATCAGTGGAACCACAACATTTTCCTGCTGCTGACACTGCAAATGCCACTTTCACCCTCATTTTTAAAGAACAGTAGAAAGCCCTATAATTATCTGAAAGATCAGAAGAAGATCCGGTAGCAATATAACAATTCCATGACCACCTAGGATTTTACAGTCACCACTGTGCTGCACGGCCGTGCTACTCAGAACTTCACAGCAACAGTGGAGATAAATCTCAGGACATCATGCTCCAAGCAGCACAGGTGGACTACCACTTGAACTAAAGGAGAATCACCGCTAGCTGTCAGCAGTGCAGGGTCCATGATTCACAGCTGAGCAGTTCTGATTCCATCCAGATAAGGGCACACACAAGTCAGTTCATCACAAGATTAACCCTCATTCCATGCAGCCATCTAAGCAACCTCTAAGGAAAAAAGCTCAGCACAGGTACACAGCATAAAATCTTAGAAAACCAACAAGCCGACTTTTAGAAAGGGACCGTAGTCTTCTGGTTAAGGCACTGCAGTACGACTCAGAAGATTTGTGTTCAGTTCCTGCATCTACCACAGAAACCCTGTGTGACTTTGGGCAAGACACTTTATCTTTCTGGGCCTCACTTCTCCATCTGTAAAATGGAGACAATGGTCTTTTTTTTGTTGTTGTCTGTCATCTCTATAGTGGTAAGCTCTTCGAGGCAGGGATTGTCTCTTACTATATGTCTGTGCAGGCCCAGCAAAATGTAGTTTTGGTCTCTATGCACTATTGATTCACAATGAGACTTAGGCTCTTAGGTGCCTAAGTGACTTTTGAAAATGGGAGGTAGGCTCCTAAGCCACTTAGGTGCTTTTGAAAATGTCAATCCAGATCTGAACCCAGACCCTTAGAAACTCCCCCAACCTCAAATGCAGAGCATGTACTCTTTGATCCACCCTTCACACCTAACCAATTCCCCTTGAAAAGTCCAGAGACAGGAGATACCAGCCTGTAGCCTAAACACTCTTGATTTCATGGCCTGCACTCAGTGGGAAGCCTGGCCCCGGCTAGTGCATGCATTTCAATACAGCCATGTCACAGTTTAACTTTACTTCTGATGGGAGCAAATTCCAGAGGCGAGAGTCTGCTACCAAGCACGCCTTAAGAACATAAGAACCACCCAGACTGGGTCAGACCAAAGGTCCATCTAGCCCAGTATCATTCTGACAATGACCAATGTCAGGTGTCCCAGAGGGAATGAACAGAACAGGGAATCATCAAGTGATCTACACTAGAGGCTGTCAGAGCAATGCTAGCAGCATAGGGTGGCCCTAAGATAACGAGGGTCTAGACCACCTTGAATAGCACCTGGAAGTGAATGGGCTGAGCCTGGAATACAAGTATTCCCCATGGGCAGAAAGGGGGCAGCACATTCTTAGTCCTGCCACGAGTGCAGGGGACTGGACTAGATACCTCTTGAGGTCCCTTCCAGTCTTAGGATTCTATGATTCTGCACTAGCTTCCAAGTGGCCTTTGGGCATAGCCTCAGGTGGAACATCTGGCAGCCACTCAGCTTTCAGGTGTCCTTAACTGGCCCCAATGTGATGAGGACCTTCAGAGGCTATATGTGCCACATTGCATGCCTCCTTCACTGCCATCCCCAGGCATAGGAGAGCTCCTAAAGGCGTAGGATGCAGTGACTTGTCCAAGTTCACACAGCCAGTCAGTGGTGGAGCCAGGAACAAACTGTGTCTCCTCATTTAACCACTAGACCCCCCCCTCCTCTCCCAGGGCTTGGAATAGGTTGCAAGAGTCCTTGCTCCCAGTACATGCTCTAACCACTAGATCCACACGCCCTCCAAGGACTAGGAATAGAAATAGCTAGGTATCCTGAATCTGAATCACAAGCTCTATTGCACAAAGGGCAATTAGGAGCCTATATCTCACTGAAAGTCACTGGACACCTCACTCGCATTTGTGTCTTCCCTCCTTTCCCCAGATCCATATTCTCTCCCATTCCTGGAAATAGAACAAAGGGATACTAACGAGCAGACCCTCCAACCACTAGACCACACTCCCTTTTAGAGCTGGGAATAGAAAACTGATTTTGACTCCCACCCATATGCTCTAACCATTAGACCCCACACTCTCTCAGATTACATTATATGAGCAATCACTCTCCAGTTCAATTTTGTTTTTTTAAATTGCATCTTTGAAGTTACACAAAAATTGAGGGAGTGGTAGATAATGAAGAGGACAAGTCACGGATACAGTGATCTGGATTGCTTGGTAAGCTGGGCACAAGCAAATAATATATGTTTTAATACAGAAAAATGTAAATATATACATCTAGGAACAAAGAAGGTAGGCCCTACTTAAAGGCTGGGTGACTCTATCCTGGGACTCTGGAGAAGATCTGGGGTCATGAGTAGATCATCAGCTGAACATGAGCTCCCAGTGCAATGCTGTGGCCAAAAGAGCTAATGCCACCCTGGGATACATAAGCAGGAGAAGCTTGAGTAGGAGCAGAGAGGATATTTTACCTCTGTATTTGGCACAGGTGCAACCACAGCTGGAATCTTGTGTCCTGTTCTGCTGCCCACAATTCAAGAAGGGTGTTGATAAATTGGAGAGGGGTCAGAGAAGAGCCACGAGAATGATTGAAGGGTTAGAAAACCTGCCTGATAGTGATAGACTCCAGGAGCTCAATCTATTCATCTTAACAAGGAGAAGGTTAAGGGGTGACTTGATTACAGTCTACAACAGGGGTCGGCAACCTTTCAGAAGTGGTGTGTTGAGTCTTCATTGATTCACCCTAATTGAAGATTTCACGTGCCAGTCATACATTTTAACATTTTTAGAAGGTCTTTCTATAAGTCTATAATATACAACTAAACTATTGTTGTATGTAAAGTAAATAAGGTTTTTAAAATGTTTAAGAAGCTTAATTTAAAATTAAATTAAAACGCAGAGCCCCCTGGACTGGTGGCCAGGACCGAGGCAGTGTGAGTGCCACTGAAAATCAGCTTGCGTGCCGCCTTTGGCACGCGTGCCATAGGTTGCCTACCCCTGGGCTATAAGTACCTACATGGGGAACAAATATTTAATAATGGGCTCTTCAGTCTAGCAGAGAAAGGTCTAACACAATCTTGTGGCTGGTAGTTGAAGCCAGAAAAACTCAGACTGGAAATAAGGTGTACGTTTTTAACACTGAGGGGAATTAACCACTGGAACAATTTTCCAAGGTTCATGGTGGATTCATCCCTGATAATTATTAAATCAAGATGGTTTGTTTTTTCTAAAAGATCTGTTCTGGGAATTATTTTGGGGACAGTTCTCTAGCCTGTGTTATACAGAAGGTCAGACTAGATGATCCCAATGGTCCCTTCTGGCTTTGGAATCTCTGAATAGATCAGCAAAACAAATCTCTCATTGATGGCAAAGTTCTTGGGGTTTTTTGCAACATTCAGTCTTGTTTCTTTTTAATTGTGTGAATTCTGAGCTGCTGAAAGGCGCCAGATTTACCACCCTGCAGGCTTAGGAACAGCCTGGGCAGCATCCATCACATGCTGCTACCTGAGGGTGCCTCAAGCCTGATCTGGGGCCCACCTCTCAGTGGAGTAATGTCCCTCCTGGTAAAGAAGAACTAGAGTCAGCTGGGTTGCGTATAAAAGAGATTATTTATTCAGACTGTGGGATACAGACAGACGCTGTGGTTCTCTCTGGCTCCCAGCCTGTACTGCCTGGTATCAGCACACAAGGCTTCCTAGGGAATAGACCCTGGGTATACTACTGGGGGAGAGGATAATTCAGTCAACATGGGGGCTTCTTAGGGACAACTGCATGGTGGGTTGTAACCTTTCTACCCCGAGCAGAACGGAGAGCCACCAAATCTACATCACACCAGCTGCCAAGCAGCCTTCAGATTTCTGTCACTCCCAGCTTAGGCTGGAACAAAACCAATGAGAGGATACAAGGCCCTATAGCCCAGAGGCAGGCAGACCTGCTTGACTCAAACAATTTCATAAACATCCAAAAAGATTTTCTCCCCACCCCCCTTTTATCTGTATGAACAAGCCCGACACCAGGAGAAAGGACTTTGCAAGCCAACTTTCTGCTCCCCTTAAAGCAAGGTCTGGCGACAAGCTGACACCACTGTAATTACAGTGTTGGGAGTTGCGATGCTGTAATTGATGGGGAGAAGCGCCATCAGTGTGTCATCTCCTTGAAAGAAAGATGTGTTTAAATAAAGGATAAAGGCAGTGGCCTCAGTTGCATTGGGACTGAGTCTCCATTTGCCCTTCACCTCGTGCAGTCAATTACATCAGGGCAAAAGTGAGTGCAAGGTCCAGATCAGAACAGGGGTGTTTTGACACCCATTTTTGCACTGGTGTAAATCAGTATACATGGTGCAGGGCAAAGGTCAGTATCATTATCCCCATTTTACAGATGGGGGAACTGAGGCACGGAGAGGTGAAGTGACTTGCCCAATGTCACCCAGCAGGCCATTGGCAGAGCAGGAAAGAGAACCCAGGCCTACTGAGTCACAGTCCAGCATTGTATCCACTAAGCCAAACTGCTTCTCTCACCATGAAATGGTGCCTTTGACTAGGGGAGCAACACACATTTAGCAGGTAGCACCCCAAGTGCGGGAGCCTGTAGAAATGATTGGCTAAATCCCAGTGGGGTGTTGACAATAGTTGTAACTCTGCTGGAGTCTGTGCCGTTGCACCTGCTTAGACCAGGGCTGAACTTGGCCCTGTGCACCTTGGGAGGGTGTAACAGGATCATAGGAGTTCAAGACGGACCAGAGTACTTTTTCATTCCTAGATCTCACAGCTCATGGAAGGAGGACAGTATTGTTATCTCCATTTTATAGCTGGGGACAGTGTGCACGAGGTGAAGTGGCTTGCCCAAGGTCAGGCAGTGGAATAGAACCCAGATCTCGTCCCTAGGCCATACTGGCTCCCATAGAAAAAAGAACTGTTAGGACCCATCTCCCTGTCTGTTGGAGGATTGTTCCCCCACCGGCACACAAAGGAAACCTCTCTAGCTAGGAGCGACTCAGAAGGGCGGGATATAAATCCAGCTAACGAGATTAACACAGATGAATAGAGCATGTCCTGTTGCACAGTCTGTTCCTCAGTGCTTTGTCTAGTTGAGTTTTAAGGGCCACATTCCCAAAGGGCCTTCCTAATGGTGCCTGCAATAGATTTGCCACTGCAGCCCTTTGCACATGCTCATCACACAGGGGCCTGCTCAGCTATCCAACTGTACCTGCAGCTAACCAGTTTGGATACAGACGTGCTTGGAAATCTAACAGGCAGGGAATAAAACTAGGAGGCTGTTTGAATATCTGGTCCTACGTGTCTCTAATGATGGTATGGTTCAGCCCTCTTTTAGTTTCACAGCCCTGCATTTTGACCTAGTGAGAGCATGGAATTAAGATCAATCCTAGGCCTGAGAATTAGGACTCAGGTCTCTTCCCAGCTCTTGGAGAGGAATGGAGTCTAGTGGTTAGAGGAGTTGGAGCTGGCGGTCAGGACAACTGGATTCTCTTCCCAGTTCTGGGAGGGCAGTGTGGCCTATTGGTCAGGGAGAACAGAGAACAGCAGTTTTTTCCTGCCTTGCCCACTGACTTGCTGTGCTACCTTAGGTAAACTGATTCTGTTTACCTTTCTGTGAAATGGGGAAGAATGTGCGCGGTGGGGTGAGCCTTAATGGTTTAACGTTGGTGAAGCTCATCGAGATGCTCCGGGGGAGGGCTAAGACATCTCTGTTGGGGAGGCCATATTCCACCTTTGCAGAGAAATGGACTTGACCCCTGACCTCCAGACTGAAACAAGCAGACAGTATTGATCCAGAATGAGACCTTCCTGCTCTTCAGGATTCTAGAGAAGGGGATGGAGGGGCTGGCATCTATTAAGAATGGGCTCTTGGTCTCCTCCAGACTCTGTCCCTCCTCTTCCAGATCATCTCCTTCACTGCGGTAAAAGTGCTCGTTGTTTCACATTCATTAACACCATTAGGGCTTGTCTACACTTACATTTTATAGCGCTCTAACTTGGTGGCTCGGGGTGTGAAAAATCACCCCCTGGAGCGCAGCAAGTTTGAGCGCTTTAAAGCGCTGGTATAGACAGGCTCCAAGCGCTGGGAGCCGCGCTCCCAGGCAGCGCTCGGAGCTGTTCCCCTCGTGGAGGTGGATTACCAGGAGTGCTGGGAGAGCTCGCGCGTGACCATACTCACACGTCAAAGTGCCACCATGGGAGCGCTCCCACGGCAGCGCTTTGAAGTTTCTAGTGTAGACATAGCCTTTGACTCCCACATCATTTGCAGAGTCAGGGCCTCCCTTTGTCCAGGACCAGCCTGTCTCGCCCCTCCCTTCTGCCTCCCTCTTCTCCACTGCTGCCTGGCAGTGCAGCTTCCCTCAAGCATGTCACCTTAAAAAGCCAAGCAAAACGTAAGAGCTAGCAGCACCCTGGCACGTCTGACCCCCAATCTGTATAGTACCCTGCAATGGAAGCTACATCAGCAGAGACAGGTATTGAAACGGTGGTAGCACAATAAGCACAGGCGAGACCTCTCCCTTGCTCCTGGCATAAATGAGGCTCCATAATTTTATGCTGCAGGATCCCAAAATGTTCAGCAGACTAGGGGCCAGATTCTGATCTCACTTATACCAGTGCAAATCCAGAGTGACTCCTCTGAAGTCAACAGAGTTACTCCTGTTTTATACTGGTGTCACTAAGATCAGAGGGTCTGATGCTTCTCTCATGGCATTTTACTCAGGTGTAACTACACACTGACTTCATTGCAGTTACTCCTGATTTACCCTGGTATAAGAAAGAGCTGAGGATCAGACCCATAATTGGGCCATAGCTATGGATGAAATGATATAGATTAGTAGCTCTACGATCTATCGGTGATTGTAAACTTTTCAGGGACAGGGCTTTTTGTTCTGTTTGTGCAGCACCTGTCATACTGGGTTTCTGGTCCCTGGCTGAAGTTCCCAATACAGATAATATTACCAGTAATGGTCATAATAGAAATTGATGACATGATAGATTATGGGGCTGGTTCTGATCTTACACCAGTTTTGCACTGGTTACTAGAGTTACTCCTGATTTACACTGGAACAACTGAGGTCAGAACCAGGCCCTGTCTATCCGTCTAGGTTACATAGACAATCCCCATAAGTGTAGCATTACAAACTTACCCCCATATCTACCTATGACAACAATAAATTATGCCTTGAAATGCTCCCCAGTTCCCTGACCTGCCACCCTTTGTATCTGATCCTCACTGTATGTGAAGCTTCTCTAACTGAGATGTGCAAAAGGACCCTCCAGGTGACGGATGGTCCGAGCTATCAGCTGTGGAACTGATGGGAGGGGACTTCCCTAGCTGGAGCTCATTCCCCGTTTCCGCCCCCACCCCTGGAGGTGACTAGCACTAAACCATCTCTGCTCAGGGATGGTTTTTATCACTGCCTCATAAACAGACTTCTGAAGAACCATGTTTTTTCCCATTTGACTTCTGGAATGTACCAGGCTGGACCCAAGATAGTAAATTTCCCCTTGATTGTCCCTATAAAGCCTGGCCCAGATCCTCAGTTCCTATAAATCAGCATAGGCCATGGAGCTCCGGCAATTTACACCCTCTAAGGATTTGTCCTTTTGTATCCCCTTCCCATCTGAGCAGTAAATTAAAACAAACAAACAAACCTTGGCCAGTTCTCTTACCCCCTTTCATTCCAAAGGAACCTGAAGGCTTCCACAAACTTTACCATCCATTAGAAATGCCAGTTAATACACACACAGCGGGAGAGAGACACACCCTGCAATATATCAGCACGAGAGACAAGGAAAGGCTCTCTCTCCCCAGCAGTCAAGGGGGGGGGGGTGTGTGCCCTGGCATCCCTAGCTCCTGCACCTTCCAGGCACCACAGAGCAGCTCCCGCCGGAGCCAGCCTCGGGGGAAGGTCTTCGCTTTCCCCTCCTGCCCCACCCTCCAGGCTGGAGAGGGAAGCCCAAGGGCTGCTGCAAAGTGGGGAGTGTCGCTCGTGACCTTTCCAAGATCTCAGGATCTCAGGCAGGGAGACTTCCGAGGAGCTGATGGCTGGAGAGAAAAGGAGGCGCTGCCTCGCTCTCTCGGCTCTCATCAAAGTGTCTGAACTCTGCACACACCTCATGCTGTCTACACGGGAGGCGGGCAGCCGGGGGCCGTGTCCGCGTCTCCGCCGCCCGGGATCCGGGAGTAAAAAGCAAGAGGGACGTTTCCTGCCAGAATTAAAATCACCCAGGGACTCAGGAGCGCGGGGGGGGGCGCGTTGGAGCACTGAGGCATTGGGGACCTTGCAGTCTGCAGCCGCGTTTCCCTGCACGGTGGGACAGACACACAAAGATTTGTAAAGTAAAACAAACCCGGTACTTACAGTGTCTAGCTCCTCGGAGCCCGGGTCTCTCCGGCTGTCGGGCTGGAATTTCGGTAGCTGCAAAAATAATAACAACGAGAGTCAAGAAAGCCGAGTGGACCGGGCAGTTTGCCCTGCTGGGTGGGTGTGTGCGTGTGGGGATCTGGACTGAAACATCTTCCTTTTGTGCATTTCCAGATCTCGAGCCGATTCTGTCTGTCTCTCCCCTCGCGTCTCTGCACTTGGCCCATCGCTTTTAATTGAGGTGGTTGTTGCATTTCTCGGTTAACAGGAGCAAAGTGGGGGGTCCACCTTCTTTAACATGGGGGTCAGGAAGCTGGGGGAAGGTTTGGAAAAAGGGTGGGGTGCGTTAAACAAATCCTTGAATAGTCTTCGAGCCTTCCCCGAGCTCGATTCCCAAAGAGCTGCAGGAGCGAAGCAGGCAAATCTTAGCTGCTCTTCCACCCCCCCCCCCAGCAAGATACTCACAGCTGGCGTCGAGGGTGCTGCTGTTGTAAAGGATTGTGTGTGTGTGTGTGGCAGCCAGATGTGTAACACAGAAGGGAGAACGAACAATAAACGGGGCGCTTTCCACGGAGATCTCCGTACTGTACATTGCAGCGGGAGGGGGAGGGCGGAAGATGAAGTTGTCTCTTCTTGTCTGTTACAGTTCCAGGGAGGTTATTTGGGGGCATCCAGACACACACGCTCCTTCTCTCTGTCGCTCTCGCATTCTCCTTCCCTCCCCTAAGCCCCAGCCAAATCGCTCTCCCTCTAGCTGAATATATAGTGAGATATATATATATATATATAACTCTGTACATACATCCCATATGTGGGCAGCCAGGAAAAGGGGGGGGGATGGTGGTGGTGGAGGGGGGTCATATCAGGGCAGATGGTGTCGCAGGATTGGCCGCTTGGAAAGCCCAGGGCTTTTCTCATTGGCCACGGGCCCTAAAGACTGATATTTTTTTTTAGAACGTTCACTTCTTGGATATCTGGGGGGGGGGGGGGATTGCAGACAAGCTGCCAAGTAGCAGACTTTAACCCTCAGCCTGCCGGGCTGCAGGGCGCAGTAAGAAGCCATTGAGGATACTCAAAGCGGAGTGATTTGTCTCCGCTCCTCTTTCCTTTTTCCTCCCCGTGGCGTGTGATTTTATTCCATCTTTGCCAAGGACCCTCCCCTCACCGCCCCCTGGACTCCTCTGGCGCTGAATGTGGGACATGGCTCTGTGCAAAGGGAACACGGCTTGTCCGAGTCAGGGTGGCCGGCGTGTGACATCTCTAGCTGTGCAGTAGTCTCGCCGGGCCCCCCTGCCTGCAGGAGTTTTGATTCAAAACTGGACAAAAGGCTGGAAAATGTCCTGTAGAGAATGATACGCACTGGCTCCCTTGTCATGATGGGACCAAAGTGGTCTATCTGGGCTAGTCCTCAGCTGGTGTAAATGGACACTGGAGCCCATGGAGCTACACTGACTTACACCAGCTCAGGATCTGGCCCTAAGAAGGCAGGGGGTAGTTTAGGGTGGAAGCAGGGGGTTAAATTAAGTATAAGGAGGTGAAATGAGCAAAGAGAAATTGTGGATGAATTGGAAAAGAACGTGATTGAACAATCAGTTGGATAGCGGAGCTGGCTCCTAAAGGAAGGGGGGTGGGGACCACCATCCATTGGGATGTTTAACTGTAGGCTGGACAAAGCCCCGGGGAATAACAAGCCTGCCCTGGTCAGATGGACTGTTCTGCTTGATTCTGTGCAGATGACAATCAGGAAATTCCCGTCTGCAGCTTGCCACCCCTCCCATGGCTCACCCTGCTGTGCTGGAATCTGCTGCAATCGCAAGGGCCAACTTCTGTGTCGGTGACAATGACGGTGTACGTTTGGAATAATAACTCCAGCAAAGTCAACGGGCTCGCCCTGGATTTGCACCGCAGTAACTGAGATCAGAGTCTGGCCCTGCACTGATGCAGCTACACCAGTAAAAATCAAGCCCCCACCCGAATTCACTCCCTAGTTCATCTGGTCCTACCAGTAGGGAAAAGGGAGGTGTGGGGGTTTTACCACTGTGCTTCCGATCCACAGACAGACCATGTGCCCTGTCCTGCCATACCTGCTGCTTCCCTTGCGACATCAGAACTAGACTGGGCAAGAATCCTACTGAATGAGCAATAGAAAATAATCTTCTACCGGCTGAAATAGAGGAACTGGGAAGGGGGGGGGCTTTCCATCTCTAACGTCTATGATTATGTTTCTATTAAATCTGGATAGAAGATGATTTATCATGTGTGTTATGGCAGCACATAGACGCCCCAGTGAGGATGGGAAACCGTCTGCACTTGGTGCTGGACAGATGCCTACTGCTCTCCGCCTACAGATGGGTCAGGCTTTCCTAGAACCAGACTGGACACAGGCAAGAGGCCTGATCCTCCATTACCCTGCCCCTTGTGCAGTCATTACACCAGGGCAGAGTCAAAGAAAACTGCTACCATTCTAAACCCCCTTTGCCCTGGCGCAATGGACAGTGCGGCCCGTTGCCTTTCCCAGATCTGGAGAAAAGCATGTGTGTGCGGTGAATGTACACATGGGAGAAAAGAGGGGTGCCGAGGCCCTTGAAGGAAGAGGTACCTAGACGCTATAATGAAGGAGGCTGCTTTGATGAGTATGGGGTGGGCAGGGTTCCAACTGAATCCTCACATGTTTATAGAAGCAGTTACATCCCGTCCCCCCCACATAGAGCCTCCCCTGGATCTGGAAACCTGCACATTATTCCATGAGTCTTTAATTATTTGCTACCTAATGACCCACCTCCTGGGTCTCCAGTGCCAGCAAGACAGAGTGAATAATAATTATACCCTTTCCAGGCTGTTATCCCCCACACTCTGCCCCCTCTCGCCCTCTTGTTTCCTGGTCAGGTCTCCTGGGATATAAGGCTGGAGCAGGACTAGAGAATGAAGCAGTCTTGGGATCTTACCAGCCACCCAGGGGATTGGTGGCCCTTGTGACTTCCTGACAAGCCAGACTGCCTGCCTCCACACCACCTTAGTCTGGGATCTCAAAAATGGAACAAACTCAAATCAGGTTCACTCTTGCATTGCAAGGAAAACCCAGGGCCCTGAGAGGAGCAGTACTGGTGGCACTCTTTCTTCTGAGTCAGCGTTGCCCAAAAGCCTTAGCAAGAAATTAGGGGCACTGTACTGCCGGGAGCATTGTGAGGTGACTGAGTAGGGGGTGCCTTCCCCATGGGGTCAGTGCTGACGGTAATGCCTCAGAGTGGTGCTGAGTACTAGGACCCAAGCTATAACATGGTGTATTGGTTGTCTACCCTACAAGATCCAAGCAGAGGACAAAAACTTTGGAGCAAATTACTTCTCTGCTCTATGTTCACAGGGGCATGGGGAAGTTGAATTAGCTCAGGACTGAGCTGTGCATTGAAGATAATCGTTTTCCTTTCCCTAGCACTTTCCATCCAAAGATCTTCAAAGGGCTTTACAAACATTAATTACATTAACTTCACAGCCAAGTCGTGAAGCATCAACTGACTCTGAGGCACTGAGAGGGGAAACAATTTATCTAAGATCCCACAAAAAGTTTGTGCAAGACCTTGGAATAGACATCAGGAGTCAGGATTCCCAGTCCCCGCTGCTCTAATTACTAGATCACATTCCATCCAGGAGCTCTGATTCTCAGCTCCACTGCTTTAACCATTGGCTCCCACTCCACACCTGGAGCTGAGAACAGAACCTACAGGTCCTGACTCAGTATGGCAGAGTGTGTGAGGGACAGTGGAGCAGTGTCCTTGTGTCCCAGCTGGATGAAATGGCTGAAAGAAATCTCATGAGATTATCATGCAAGATTTCTGCCATCTTGAGTCCCCCCATGCTCTAACCACTAATTCATGCAGAGCTACCAGTAGAACCCAGGAGTTCCGATTCCTGCCCCCGCTCTAACCACTCGAACCTACACTCCTCCCAGAGCTGGGAATAGAGTCCATGAGTCTGGAACTCTCCCTGAACACAATGGAGGGTGAAAAGTGACAAAGAGTCCTGAGGCACCTTATAAACTAACAGACGTATTGGAGCATGAGCTTTCATGGGTGAATACCCACTTCATCAGATGCATGTAGTGCAGCCTCTGGAAATTTCCACTACATGCATCTGACAAAGTGAGTATTCACCCACAAAAGCTTATCTCCAATACGTTGTTAGTCTATAAGATGCCACTGGACTCTGTCGCTTTTTACAGATCCAGACTAACACGGCTCCCCCTCTGATAATGGAGCGTGAGGAATTTTGAGTGGTGGCATAACTAGACGGGATACTTAGTGTGAACGGATGGACAGGAAATATTTCCCATCAGCGAGAACCGTTTCCCTCTGGGAAGGAAGGAATGTTCTACTGCTTGGGACATTTCAAACCAGCGCCATGGGGAGCAGATTGTCTAGATAACCCTATTCTGGCTGCTATCCTGTCTCTACGCTAACATGGTCTAGTATATAAAGCACTGGACTAGGACCCAGGAGACCTAGGTCGTGTTTTTGGCTCTGTCTGTGGCCTTGGCCAAGTCACCTCTCCATGCCTCAGTTTCCTCTCTCATTGTTTCCCTGACAATAAGCTCGTCAGGGCAGGGACCGTCTCTCTCTGTGTGTACAGCACCCAGCACAGTGGAGCTCTAATCTCAGCTGGGAGGCCGTGGGCACTGCTGTAATATGCATCGTAATAGAGACTAGGCCTTTCCCATCTTTTCTCTGGTTGTGATTGTGTTTAAACACCAAGCAAATCCCTCCAGAGGGCTCAGCTCTGGTCTCTCCCTCTTAGACCTTTGTACACCTCCCCCATGAAGGAGATTCCCCATGGACAGTGCCACTGGAGAGCCGGACAAAAAGTCATGTCAAGGATGGGTATGTCCCACAACTTCAGGGCCGTACTTGTCCTGCCCAACACTGCCCTCTGCTGGGTGTATACTCCTGACAGCTCCCAGATGCCTTCGGGCAGACTCTGTGTCTGCCTTCTCGGGCCGCTGCGGGCAGGCCGCAGAGCCAGCTGGGATGCAGGAGCTCCTGAGAGCAGGGGAGCATTAGATAATAAAATTGTTGTTTGTAATTTTTATTCTCTGATTTTAGTGGTTGCTCTTCATATACTGCTGGGGGAAAACGGGGACCTAAGTAGCCTCATCTTTTACTCCGGTAGCTCCTCTGGCCTGTCCTCCACAAGTGAGTCTTTGCAAATTGGAGACCATTAAATTAGCTTTGAATAAAGACTGGGAATGGATGGGCCATTACACAAAGTAAAACTATTTCCCCATGCTTATCTCCCCCCTCCCTTCCTTATATCTCCTTGTCAAGTGCTGGAAATGGGCCATTTTCATTACCACTACAAACAGTTCTTTTTCTCTCCTGCTGACAACAGCTCAGCTTAACTGATTGCTCTCCTTATAATGTGTATGGTAACACCCATTGTTTCATGTTCCCTGTGTATATATATATCTTCCTTCTGTATTTTCCACTCCATGCATCCGATGAAGTGGGCTGTAGCCCACGAAAGCTTATGCTACAGTAAATTTGTTAGTCTCTAAGGTGCCACAAGTACTCCTGTTCTTTTTGCGGATACAGACTAACACGGCTGCTACTCTGAAATCTAGAATCTAAGAACCTTAAAGAATACTGTGTTGACAACTAAACTGCTACTCTAGCTGCAAGATCTTGAATTCCCTTCCCGAGGTAGGCCTAGAATACACAGTAGCTCTGATCACCGATCACCAGTCCGCAGCCCCAACCACCAGGCCACATTTCCTCCTTTTCAGTGGTATGCAGTAAACACATTTCAGCTGAAAGCTGAATTTGATGCACCAGTGAACAACTGGGGCACTAATGCTTTGGTCCAGTAAGCCTGGCATTACAGAACAGGAGCCCCGCTGGGGATGGATGGAAAGTTTCAGCAGCAGCCAGTTTTTCTGGAGTCATGATTTATTTCGTATTACAGAAGAACAGTGCAGATGCTGTAGGGCAGCTGGATAGCACTAGCCTAGATCTGCTTGGAGTGACCTGTAACTTGCAGGGGAATAATGGACATCCTAAATTCTGTTCCTCGCTTTGGGAGGGAGGGTTCTCTAGCTGCTAGAGCAAGGGACGGGGAATCCAGACTCCCCGTTTCTATTCCTAGCGTCAGGGGAGAGTGTGACGAAGGTGAGCAGACATCAGGACGCTTGGGTTCTAGCTTTGAGGGTAGTGATTAGAGCACAGGGATTCTGGGTTCTTTCGTTCATGTCTGTGGAAGGGAAGTGTCGTCTAGGTGTTAGAGCAGTGGCAGCTGAAAGACAGGATCTATTCTTAGCCCTGTGTAAGAGAGTGATTAGAGCAGGGAACTGGAAATCAGGACTCCTGGGTTCTAGGTCTAGTTTTGTTTGGGTGGTTTTTTTGGCCATCTCTGTATGTGCCTTGGTGCCATTCAGTCAGTTCATCACTCTGTGCTGCAGCTTCCCATGTGTAAAATAGATGAGAACAATATTGACTCACTGGCCTGGAAGTAATAAGGCTTAGTTTAGCGAACGCCTGTAGAGCTTTGTGATCTTGTGTGAAAAGGGCTAAGGAAGATCAAACTATTCTTGTTATAAACTAACCCCAGGAGGCTCAGGTAGAGCAATGCTATATATGACTGCAGTACGTTTAAACCCAATAACAGTTCCTCCATCTCTAACATTCACTGTGTGGTTAGCCTCGAGAGAGCTCAAAGCCTGCGCACGTTCTGACCAAAGCCCTGGACGGTGCTGGTTGCTATGTGCATCAGTTAAACCAACAGCACCTCTCCCTCGAGTCTCCAAACCACAGCCCCGAGCCACTCCTTGGACAAGGGGAGGGAGGTTTCTCCTGTGCGTGTCTCAGTTCGAGGTGGGAACCAACCACGTTCAAAAGGGCTTTGGTCGTTTGGATCCCTGCCAGAGAAGCTTTGGATTTAAACGTTATTAAAGAATTGGAGCAAATAGCAGCTGTTTTCCCCTGAGGCTGTTGGGAATGTGAATGGGGGATCCTCAGGCAGACGGGTGGATCCAAGCTGGGCAGAACTTGTGGCGTTAGCTTCTTCAGGGCCAGGGAGTCATGCCTTTGCTTTTGCCCAGTCTGGTTTTTACAGAAGATGCTCAGAGGGTTATGGGAAGCAGTACAAGGCCATCGATAGATCGATGGAAATGGAACGTTTCATGTGTCCCATCCCCAAGAATTTTTGAGATTTAGAAAACTCTCCCATCCTGAATCAAGACGAAAAGTCAAAACCTCAGAAAAATTTGTGAACTGATGAACTAGAAAAAAAAATCAACTTGGGTCAATTGAAATGTTTTTGATTTTGACTTTTTTTTCAAACTTCTTTTGTCTAAATTTATTATGAGAGTCTGGGATATTATTATAGGAGTATGTGTGTGTAGCTAATGTATGTACATGTAAGGGAGGATGTGCGTATGTAGCTTGTATATGATTTTGTGTGTGTGCAACTAATGTGTGTATGCATAAGGAAAGGTGTGGGGGGTGTAGAAAATGTGTGCATAGATTGTGCAGGTATATGGGTGTATATATATTGTGCATGAGTGTGTACAGTTTGTGTGTGTATGACTAAGGGATTCATAGATTCATAGACTCTAGGACTGGAAGGGACCTCGAGAGGTCATCGAGTCTAGTCCCTTGCCCTCATGGCGGGACCAAATACTGTCTAGACCGTCCCAGATAGACATTTATCTAACCTACTCTTAAATATCTCCAGAGCTGGAGATTCCACAACCTCCCTAGGCAATTTATTCCAGTGTTTAGCCACCCTGACAGTTAGGAACTTTTTCCTAATGTCCAACCTAAACCTCCCTTGCTGCAGTTTAAGCCCATTGCTTCTTGTTCTATCCTTAGAGGCTAAGATGAACAAGTGTGTGTATGTGTCTAGATTGCGTGACTTCCCCTGTGTATGTAGCTAACGTATGCCTGGGTGTGTATGCTTGTGCATGTGTGTACTGTACGTGTAAGGTGGAGTATGTGTGCATAGACTGAGTGTGTGTTTGGGCACACAAGGGAGTATGTGGAAGGGAGTGTGCGTGCGTGCAGAGTTGATGTTGTTTGTGTGGGACTCGCTAAAGAGCTGGGCCGGGAGAGGAAGGGGCCGCCCTGCTGCAGCAGAGAGAGCTCTGGCATCCGGATGCTGAGGCTCCAGGGCCCATGAGGCCGGCTCAGCTCCTGTGATCTCCCATAACCCCGTGCAGGTGGCAGACAGCAGCTGTTGCTGTTGCAGTTTAGGTATCATAAGCACTGCAGTAACTGGGGCTGTCTCTTAAAGGGGACAGCGTTATCTTCCTGGCAGAATCGGTCACAAGAAACTGCTTCCCCCTGCAAGAGGCTGCAGATTGTGTGAAGAAGAGCCAGGTTGATAGTGCAGCATTTGCACACCCGAATCATAGAAACGCAGGGCTGGAAGGGACTTCCAGAGGTTGTCTTGTCCAGTCCCCTGCCCCGAGGCAGGACTTTAGACCGCGCCTGACAGGTGTTTGTCTAACCCGTTCTTAAAAACCTCCCCAACCTCCCTTGGTCATTTGCTCCAGTGGCTAACAACTGGCATTTCTGGCCAAGTGCTTAGAGCAGGGGCTGGCAACTTTTTGGCCTGAGGGCCACATCGGGTTTCCAAAATTGAATGGAGGGCCAGTTAGGGGAGGCTGTACCTCCCCAAACAGCCAGGCGTGGCCTAGCCCCCAACCCCCATCCAACCCCCCCCCCGTTCCCTGTCCCCTTACAGTCCCCCCGGGATTCCTGCCCCATCCACCACCCCCTGCTCCCTTTCCCCTGACCGCTCCTGGCCCCCCCACCCCTGACTGCCCCCCACCACCCATCCAACCCCTCTTCTCCTTCCTGACTGCCCCCCCAGGACCCCTGCCCCCATTCAACCACCCCTGTTCCCCGCCATCTGACCACCCCGACCCCTATCCCCACACACACCCCGACCATCACCCCAAACTCCCCTGCCCTCTATCCAGCCCCCCTGCTCCCTGCCCCCTTACCGCGCTGCCTGGAGCACCGGTGGCTGGCGGCGCTACAGCCGCGCTGCCCAGAGCACCGGCTCAGGCCACGGCTCTGCAGCTGCGCTGTCCGGCCACCCAGAGCATTGCACTGGCAGCGCAGTGAGCTGAGGCTGCAGGGAAGGGGCTGGGGGCAAGCATCCCAGGCCAGGAGCTCAGAGGCCAGGCAGGAGGGTCCCGTGGGCTGGATGTGCCCACGGGCCATAGTTTGCTCACCTCTGGCTTAGAGCAAGTGACTGTGACTCAGGACCTCTGGGTTCCCTTCCCAGCTCTGAGGGGGAGTTTGGACAAAATCCAGGACCAGGAGTCTAGATTCTTTGAGGATAGTCTCAGTGCAATCTAGTGGTCAGAGCCGGGCTCCTGGTTTTAAGCTCTAGCACTGCAGCTGGGGTGTGGATCTAGTACTCAGAGATATGGAAAATAGGAGTCATGGGTTCTATTCCTGGTTCTGCTGATGTGTCTTTCTTTGCAATCTTGGACAAGTCATTTCTCCCAATGTTACATATGAGACGCTCTCTCTCACCAGACTTCAGTGACTCAAGATGGTGGAAATCTTGTGTGACACCAGCTGATTTCACTAGATTCAAGCAGGAGGAAATCTCACAATATCAGCTCATTTTACCAGATTTCAGTGATTCAAGATGGCAGAAAACTTGCACAATATCAGCTATTCTCACAAGACTTTTTCCATCATGGAGCAGCAACAGCTCACAATTTTTCTGCACTATTGAACCTATTCTATCCCATACCCAGTCTAACCAATGCTAAGTGTTCAAAAATCACGAGCCGGGACAGCAGAAATAACAAGACTGGATTAAACAGAGAGATTTTTTTTTAAATCATTTTAAAAATTCTTTTTATTTGCCTTCTGTTTTTTGAGTCTTTCGACTACACTTGGGTCATGATTTCAAACTTTTCTCTGCAACCATGAGAGCTAGAAACTTGTTTTTTATTTTTAAATAAAAGGTGAAATTCTCACCTAGTCACCTGCCTCCAGGACCTGTGACTTGGAGAAAAACACCAAATATTCAATAAAATGGTGAGAGTTGGCAACACTGCAAACCTGAACTGCAGCCTAATTAGATTGGAAGCTCTTTGGGGCAGGGATTGTTTTTT
The DNA here is from genome assembly GCF_016161935.1 of Mauremys reevesii. Classification (NCBI taxonomy): domain Eukaryota; kingdom Metazoa; phylum Chordata; order Testudines; family Geoemydidae; genus Mauremys; species Mauremys reevesii. Next base: position 11,348,226 of record NC_052647.1, on the reverse strand, counting down.
GTTCTGTGTCTGTACAGCAGCTAGTGTAATCCTGGTCCTGGTCCAGAGCGAGGGCTTCTTGGCACTACCGTAATACACCTAATAAAAATGTACTGAACTTAACACAATAGGATCCCGGTCCATGATCGGGGCTCCTAGGTGCTGCCATCATACAACTAATAAATGATGTACAGTGCCTACCACAGTGGGATCCTGATCCAGGGCTGGGGTCCTTGGCGCTACCGTAATATGCTTAATAAATAATGTCCAGCCCCTAGCACAATGGGGTCCTGTTCATAACTGAGGCTACTTGGTGCTACAATGATATAAATAATAATAATAATAATTACACTGACACAATCCAGAACTTACAACCCTTTGCAGAGTCAGGAGGGAGAAGCAGCAGCCCCGTGGCACAGCTGTGCTTAGGTATGTTAAAAACAAGCCTTCTCTCCAGGCTGCTGCATCCTGGTGCGGGCAGGAAACCGTTAGACTGTGGTCAGGGCAGAGGAGAGAGAGATGGAAACAGATCGATAAAGAGGCCGTGCAGTACCCATTAACGCATTGGGATGGGCCGAACAAAGCGCTACCACTACGCTTCAGGCTCAGGACTTAACCACCTCCACCCCAGCTGATCGGAAGGAGATTGTCAATGTTCCTCAATCATCACACAGTGGGTTATTTTTACACTGATGAAAGGTGCCAGGTCGACAGTTCTGGAGACTGAAGGACTCTGTTTATGATCGGAACAGATACAGCCTGGCAGTGGAAGGTTATACACACACACTCACCCACACACACACTGCCCCACCAGGGGAAGAACGCACATACCCACACACATCCATACACACTGCCCCACCAAAACTAGGGACCCTCTCCTAGCCATCAGCTGCTGTGAGAGCAAGTTTATTAGGAATAATACTTCACACTGGCAAAATAAGCCAGAGACCGAAGGCCTCTGTTTATCCACAGGGCCAGTGCCACACACTGGCTGTGGACTCCCCCGCTATCTAGTGGCTGGTCCACCCAGTGCCGTGGTTTTCAAACTGAGGGTCACGACCCAGTACTGGGCTGCGGAATGTAAGGCACGGGGTCGCGGCGGCTCTGGTCAGCATCGCCGACGGGGCCATTTAAAATCCCGTCGGCAGTGCTGCCTGGCTAAAGCAGGCTAGTCCCTACGTGTTCTGACACCTCGCTGCGCCCTGGCTCCAAGGCGGGGGGGCCGCGGGGCTCTGCGTGCTGCCCCCGCCCCGAGCACCGGCTCCACACTCCCATCGGCTGGTTCCCGGTCAATGGGAGCTGGGGTGAGGCAGTGCCTGTGGGTGAGAGCCATGTGGAGCTGCATGCACGCTTCTGCCTGGGAGCCGGACCTGTTGCTGGGCGCTTCCGGGGCGCAGTGCAGTCCGCGGTGCCAGGACAGGCCTTAGCACCTCCACTGCGCTGCTGCCCGGGAGCCACCCCAGGTAAGCCCAGGCCCTAAAGAGCTTGCAGTGTAAGTCTCGGATGAGGGAGCACACGGGAACATTGAGGCAATACCTATTGTGCCTCTCCTGAGTACGTCTCTAGGTATAAATATGGCATAAAGTGGGAGGATCCAAAACCAATGGTCCCGCTGACTCGCACAGCACTTGTCAACAGCGAATCTCCAAGCACTTTACAAAGGAGGGTGAAGAGCATTATTCCCTTTTACAGCTGAGGCTCCGGAAGGTGAGGTGAGTTGCTTAGGCTTTGTCTACATTAGCACTTTTGTCAGCAAAACCTTTGTCAGTGAGAGCTGTGAAAAAACCACCCCTCTGACTGACATAAGTTTCCCCGACAAAAGCTCTGGTGTGACAGCGCTAGGTCACTGGGACAGCATCTTCCGCCGACATAGCTACCACTGCTCGTTGGGGGTGGTTTCCTTACGGCAGCCGGAGAGCTCTCTCTGTCGGCACAGAGCGGCTACACGGGAGACCTTACAGCAGCGCAGTGTAGACAGCCTTAGGGTCACACAGGGCCAGCTTCTAATCAATCCCCTTAGGTCCAGGAAGACCTTACTCCAGGAGAAGCCCCATCGAAATGAATGGGGCTGCTGATGAAATCAGGTATGACTCTGTGTAAAGGCAGAAGAGTTAGGATTAGAACTCAGTCCGGCACCCTAACCATTGGACTCTGCTGTCTCTGCCACCTTGTGAAGCCATTTCCTCAGTGCAATCTGCTGCACCGGCAGTGCATTTTTTGGAAACTCCTTAGGAAACCACCAGGGATGTCTCCTCCCTGCTCCTCCACCTCTTCATTGCCCAGTTGGACAGGATCCTTTGGGATAAGGAATAACAGTGGGGTGTCTTCCTGGAGGCAGATGGCCCTTAGCGACAACAGGGAGTTGGAGGGGCCGGGGGAATCTGTTGACATACCTGCGCTGCAAGGGACAGCCAATCCAAGTCAGGACATTCCAAGTCTGGGACAGGATGGGGGCTCACTTTCCTGCCCCTTCAGGTGAGTTTCGGACCGAGGTAAATGCAGGGTTTATGTTTCTTGGAGCTTGACAATGTTACTGGAGCACTCGGAGGAATCAGAAGCTGCATCTAAAGCGTCAGCTTTCTTTATTAAACTGCTCAGCTTGGAATGTTGTTACTACCGGGGGGGCAAAGGGGGGAGTTGAAACTGCCACTTTCTGCAGGGTGTCTGTTTCCATGGGGCTCCCCCAAAACCGTTTTATTTGAAAATGTCAAATAGATTTATTGAGAGTTGAGACTTTCCAGGTTGATATAAGGCAGCCCTGTGATAAGGAGGGCTTCTATCAACAGCAGAAGCTTTTGTCCCAAAGGGTTTTAAGGCAATATACTGGGTTAACATGTAAGCTATATAAATTATGTACAGGGTTCTCTTGCTTGCTGCTGAAAAGCCACTGGCTCTGGGTGGAATGCGGCATCTCTTTAACAGTCACAGAGCAACAACATGGGATCAGAAGTGAAGAAGAATCCTATGTCTGCTTGGAACTGCAGGGAGAGTATTTAGTTTCAAACTGACTTTGCAAGGAGAGTCCCCCTTTACTGAAACGCCAACACTGGTCCTTGCAGCATAGCTCCCCTTAGCACCACACTGGGCCAGCACCAACTCAGAGGGGAGAGTGCCCCCTACTGAGTCCCCTTCTGCAGCAGACCACCTCCTAGGACTGCATTGGGGCCAGCACCGACTCAGAGGGGACAGAGCCCCCTACATCACACACCTCCCAACCGGCCCGGGTTTCGCAGGACTCAGCAATGTCCTACAGCTGCTGAATGAAGCTTGTCAATTCCTTCATATAACTCAGATCTGTTGATGCCATTTGCCATCTAAAATATTCTATTGGCTTGGGTCAGCCAGGGTGGAAGTTCCAGATGAGGTCCTATCCCTTGCGAGGTGATCCCCCAACATCAATGGGGGCTGATTAATTGGGAATGGGAAATCTTTGTAACTACACTCCATCCTTGTTCTTTGCAATGTCTGGCTGCCCCCTTGTGGCAATCACTGGAACTGGCTATTTAGGGTTCCCTTAGGGTTTGAGACATGCCTTTGCACAAAGATTTTATGTGAAAACTATGTATAAGGATACAAGGCTTTCACTTGATTTGCTGCACTGCTAAGGGGCTGGGTGCTTCTCTGTCCTCACAGGTGCAGAGGGGAGTAAATGGGGCAGAAATGCCACTGGGTCGGGCAAGGTGTGTTTCCCCCAGCCTTGAGACGCTGCAGAAGTCCCTCCATGCAAGATCCATGGGGTTGAGGCTCCATGGGTGTGAAGGGTGGTTGGGGGATGTGTCACACCCCTTCTCTGCAGAGTGCAGTCTGTGCGGGAACAGCTCTGTACTGCCCCTGGAGAGCACAATAAGATGTAGGTACAATACAGAACCACTCCATACGGAGCCACGTTGTTAGGGGCATATGAAACTGAGACCCACACAGGGGGTTCAGTTGAGCCCAGCAGATTTTGGAGTGAATCCACTGGTTTCCTTAACTGTTCCTAGGGTGACCAGACAGCAAGTGTGAAAAATTGGGTTGGGTGGGGGGTAATAGGAGCCCATATTAAAAAAAGCCCCAAATATTGGGACTGTCCCTATAAAATTGGGACATCTAGTCACCCTAACTGTTCCCTTTCTGCCTCTTGCCCTCCTTCAGGCTTCTCTGACGATGGGGCCTAGGTACTTATCTCACTCCCACCACTCTAGTATCTTAGCACCTCCTGATCTTTAACTGAAGAGGTTCAGCGGGCGAGCGATGCAGCTAATCTCACTGAAGCCAGTGGAGCTTCTGGCTGCAGGACTGGGCAACCGGACAAAAGATGAGGGGGATGGAAAGGACAAGGACTGCAGTACAGAGAATGATCCTGGGGATGTCCAAAGCAGGCATGACACTCATTCATGTCTTATTGGTTCCACCCTTTTTAGTGCATGTTTTCAGGTGGTGGCAAGGAAATTTGCTATTAGAGATGAAGGGTCGTCCTTTCGTTAAGGTGCAGGACTCCTGGTTCTGTTCCCTGCTCCATCCCATCCTCACCATCCTGTTGTCCCCACGTGGCCTTGGCCAAGTCACGTCCCCTCTCTGTGCCTCAGTTTCCTTAACTGTAAAGTGGGGATTGTATTGACCTATCTCCTGGTGGGATGGTGAAATTTAATCCAGGGATCTCTGTAAGATGCTTGAGATCTGAAGCTGGTAAAAAAGGACAGAGAACACTGGGCCCAATTCATGATTGTCCTGAATTGGTGTCAAATTGGGGAGAATGTGCGGTGGGGGGGGGTCTCCTCCAAGTTCTGCCCACTAAATAAGCTCTGCCCATTTGAGTCACCAGATTGAGATGCTGCTCACAGTAGACTGTGCACATGTTCAAAATATGGTCGTGCTCCACTGGTCTGCTTGAAATTGGCTCCCCCTTGATGTGGCTTGAACATGCTGGGGGCTCAGCTGGGCTTGGCTTCTTAATCAGGGAACGATATGAGTGGAGGGATCTCCCATAAACCAGCCACTTGTGGCACTAAATTGAGACGTAATTCACGGTGAACTGTGGCAATCCGTACTCCTCCCCTTCTCTCTTACAGGAGAGATGAAATAGTTAATGTCAAAATGTAACTGATCAGCACTGGGGCACCGTGTTAACTCCTCCCTGAGGTGAATGGGGTGATTCACACCTCTCCAAGCTATCTTTCCAGGCTCTCTGCAGACTCAGGCAATGTTGCTTCAATTCAAGTCACATTTCGGAGGTTTTTTTCCACAATCATGAGAGCTAGAGAGGTGGGTTTTTTTTGAAACAACAGCTGAGATTTTGAGGAACAGAAGAGCTGCTTGAGAGAGGTGCCAGAACAGCATATGAACATGTATCAGCTAAATCCAAACACTGGCCCTCCACCCAGCGTTTTACATACACTTTACACTGGTTCACAAGACTGTGTGTCCTTTATCTTTGTCAGATGATCCATTCTTTTGAAACAGTGTGGACAGTCTGCAGCTGAAATGCGACGCAGGTTATGTCAAAACGTTCCAGCAGGGGGCATGGCATGCTAGGCATGTCCGTTCCATCTAGTCACAAGAAGCATGGCACTGTGCTACTGAACATCTCCCATGTGCCAGGTTGCTGTTTCATTATATAATGATAACGCCAACAATCATCAAAGCACATAAGTGAGTGCTATTATCCCCGCTCTTACGAATGGGGAAACCGAGGCACGGAAAAGGGAAACAGCTTGCCCAAGGATGCACTGTGAGGGAGTGGCAAAGCATGGAATTAGAACCCAGCAGTCCTAGCTGTCTTGTCTACGGAAGCGTGCTGCCCCAGTCACTAGCTATACGGTCCCCCTACAGACATACAGCTAAAAGGCTCGGTGGAGGGATGGTTTGAATTAAGAGTCTGAAGAAAGAACATCTATCAAATATTATGGTGTTTCATAACAACTGTTTCTATCTGGTTGGGCCCTGAATGGAAGCCCCAGAACTGAACAAACACAATGTCGGGAACTTCTGATCCTATTCCAAACATCACAGCTAACCCTGGTCTCTGGATTGGGCCGAATCACAAAACCCCAAACAACCCTGAACCTCGGGTGAAGCCGAGAGCTGGATCCAGTGCTTGCTGGCTCAGCTCCAACTCTTGTTAATAGTACTAATAAATAATAAGGCAGGGCAGAAATAATAAGGAAACAGTGGAACAAATGAGCGATGTGGAAAATGAATGATCTCAGATGCAGCAGCGTAAATCCGGAGTCACTCTATTGAAGCTAATGGAGAGACTCCAGAATCTGGACCCGTGTTTTTGTCTGTTTATTACAAGCCCCTTACTCAAAGTGGGGAATTTTGCCACCGTGTGGAGGGGCCAGAAGACGACTACATGTTACTTAAGATTTCTGCTTAGGATTGAAGTGCTGCTGCATCTGAGATCATTCATTTTGTGTATGCTGGCTCTTTGCACAGGGATGGATTTCACTGTCTGGCGAGCAGGTACTCACGTGAGAAGTCCGATTGATGTTATGGAAGTGATCACCTGGGTGTGTATTCAGAGGGTGCTACATTAGAACTGCCTTTTACTGGGCTGCAGCACAGTTTCTATCACAAACCCTATTTGTACAAGCGGAGAAAAGAAAGAGGGTCTTGTGATTCCAACCCTGCACTGGGACATAGACGCTCTGGCTTCAATTCCTGCCTCTGCCAGGGATACACTGTGACCTTGGGCAAGTCACTGGGTCGGAAATTGGCATATATGGCTTTAGAACAGGCCTTGATCTGTGCCTTAGTTTCCCCTCTGTGTCCTGGGGTCAGTCATTAGAACTAGTCAAACAACTTTTTATTCCCCTAAGAAAAACGTTGATGAAAACAGGTGTTCATGTTTTTCACTGAAATTTCTCGGGTTTTTGTCAACAAGTCAAAAATATCAAACCCCCAATTTTTTTTTCAGTTTTTGGCTGATTTTTTTCTGTTGTTTGGGTACCAAGAATAAAATAAAGTTGTCATCTTTTTGGGACAAAAACCTGAAAAATTCTGAGGGAAATGGACATTTTCCATGAAAATATTCATTTCTATTAAAAAAAGCCATTTTTTGTCACAAAAAAACTTTATGAAAGAAAAAATGTCCCCACTTTAGTAATAATCCTTCCTATCTTCCTCCCTGTATCTGACCTGCCTGTTGAGACTGTAAACTCGTTAGGCCAGCAACTGTCTCTCACCATGTGTCTGTGCCACACCCAGGGCAACACCGCCAACAGGGAGAAGAGAAGAGGAGCATTTGGAGTAACCTGTTTTCTGTGGAGTGAGCTGGTCTAGCCTGGTCTCACCCCAAAGATTATTGGGGTGTTTTGTGCATGTGGAAAGTTTCATCAACCGCTTTCAATTTATGCCTCCCAATAAAAGTTTCTGAAAGCTCTTTTTCCAAGTGGAAAGAAACGATCACCACGTTTTTGTCCATGTGTATGTTACACATAGCAGCATGGAAAGCATTGCTAGCCTGACTGTGAGTCGGATTAATACCAGTGCACTTAGCACTGGGTAAGGCACACAAAGCCTCATCACGAGCCCGTCGAAGTTAACTGCAAAACTCATGTTGACCCCAGTAGCGCAGCGTCGGATCTTACAGTCAAGATGGTCTGAGCAACCAGGGACTTCCAATCAAGATTCTACCACACTCACCGCAAGATTTGTAGATGTGCAGGCCAGGAAGGACCATTACGATCCTCTAGTTTGTCCTGCTTCAGAACACAGGTTGCAGGAATTCACCCAATAGTCTTGTCTTCCCTAGGAAAACTGGTGTGTGGTTAGCATGTGTTCAAATCCTAGTGCAGATAAGGCAAGGTGTAGTTTTAACCTGTGTTAGCTGGGCGAGGTAAATTGGAGGCTACCCTGACCAGTTAGCATGTGTTAAGACAGCTCCTGCCCTGTCTACACTACACTGGTAACCTGTGCTGTATGAACCTTGTTTCCTAGTGTAGACATGGCCATTTATTCCAGATACGCCCGATAATTTGTGGTTGAACTACAGCAGGTGTTTCAGGCCTTGCCTAGATGAGGACACAAAGTATGTTGTCAGAATACACATTTAAATCCTAGTCTGGGCAAGACCTTAGAGCGACATCCACTGTGATGGAAAGACTCCAAACACTGGCTAGAGGGGAAGGGTAGCCCAGTGGTTATTGTATTAACCTGGTACTTTGGGAGACCTTGGTTCAATTGCCTGCGCTGCTAGAAGCTCTCAGGTGACTGTGGGCAAGTCACTTACCTCTCTCTAAGCATCAGTTCCCCATCTGTACGAGGAAGGTAATAGCCTGCCCTACCTCATGGGGCGCTGTGAGGTGCTCAGCATATGGCCTATGCGCTATTCAAACCCTACAGTGCTCGGATACTGCACCAATACGGGCCCTATAACTACATGAGCGAGAATGCGCTGTCTCACTCAGGACGCTGGCCCAGTGGTTAATTAGCCCTGCTATTAAAAAGACTTTCCACTTTGAATTCTTCCACTGGTTGTATCTTGTTGAGTCTTCATCTGCTAAATGAAGAGTTCTCTCAGATCAGATCTCCTCTGCCTGTGCCTGATCAAGTCACCCCTCAACTTTAATACTGGGTGAAATTCAACCACCTGGAGAGGTGTGGCACAAGAGACCCAGGCATCATATCCAGCAGAGCCAGATCTAAGTTCAGATGCTCCATGGAAAGCTCGAGAAGCCAAGAGAGCGACTCCGGATTTCTACCAGTATAACTGTGATCAGACTGGCCTCTTTTTCCTTATTTATTTCTTACAGGCCCTACTGTGCTATCCTGAAACAACACAGATGGAATTTCAAACTGTGTCAGAGGATGTGAAGTCTGTGCACCAAGTAAGCCCTCCAAAGAGGGGCTGAATGGTGCATAGGCCTTATTCTGGCGAATTTTACCCATTGAATGGGACCTCACGCCCATGGATCTCAGCGGGCTCACTGGCAGCAGTAAGCACCACGCCCAGTGGTTAGCTTTTGCAGAATCGGACTTTTAAAAGACGGCCATGGAGAAGGCAGGATGTGCCGGGAAGCCCAGAGGAGGAATAACATGAACTATTTTTGTTGTTTTACTAATGACTCACTTATTGTGAGCAATGCAGGAGAAATGAGTCTTTAGGAGGGATTTTCATAGGGCTTAAAATACACAAGCTGATGTAAAGAGTTGAATGGTAGCACCAAGGCACAGCCCTGGGGTGCAGGGGAGCGGAGGCCCGGGTCTTTGGGGAATATGAAGACTTGGAGGTGTGGGGTCCCACCCCTGCAATGAGGGAGAACCTGCCTCCTCCTGCTCACTTACAGAGGGGTCCCCATATTCTGGATCAAAGGTAGGACTGGGTCTAAAGAGCCATGAAAAGGAGACCATTTAGGGAACTTGCCCATGTGTTTAGATTAGAAGCCAGGTCTACATACAGGATCTAGGTTTGGGTAGATAGCTAGACAGACAGGTGTCAGTCAGGGTTTGCTCTCGGCATCTGTCTTATAGTTTTGATTCTTGACTTTAAGGCCTATTTGTAATGTGGGTGGAATGTGCCACCCACAGAGGATGTGGGGATGAGGGGGGGAAAGGAACCAGTAAGTCAGAAAGAAGAGAAGAAAACCCAGAATAAGAGGAGGAGAGGATTTTTTTAAAAGGTTTGAGAGTATTTGAAGCAGAATTCAATCCATTTCAACAGCAGTGGAGCAAAGGAGAGAGAATGGGACTGGGGTGAAATTTTCAAAAGTACCCAAGTGACTCAGGAGCCTAAATCCTGTTTTCAAAAGTGGCTTAAGGGCAGATTTTAAAGGTTTTCAGGCGCCTAAAGATGCAGCTAGGTGCCTAGTGGGGTTTTCAAAAGCAGCTAAGCAAGTTAGGCAGCTAACTCCCGTTGAAGTCATGCCCCTGCAAAAGCCCGACGAGAATCAACTTTGCCAAGTACGGGGCCTGATCCTGAAAGGGACTCAATGCCCTCGACACTCATGGACTTTGAGGCGTTTCAGGATCAGGCCCTTGTGGAGGGGAACACCACTGGCTTCCCAAGAAATCCTCTCTAGCAGACTGGAAAGCCCAGGGATTTGCTCGGGATGCCGCTCAACCAAGGCTTCCCTGAGAAGTCTTGGCCCGAACTCTGCCAGCTGAGAAACTAATTAGCCCTCACTCCTGTTTATTTTTTTTCTTCAAAGCACCATTTCTTTCCTACTCCTCCAAAGTGACACACAATGGACACCTTTGAGAGGCAACGGCTCTCGCTAGCCAACCGTTCTGATTTCCACTGCAGGCTGCCAGCCTGCCCAGCTACCGACAATGGAAAGTCCACGTGGTTCGCAAAATGGATGCAGACGTCGGGGTTATATATAGTCCCATCTCCCCCCCCCTTTAACTCCCATCTCCCTTTCCTATAACCCTCCAGATCCCTCTCCTAGAACCCCCATCTTCCCTCCTGTAACTTCCAGAGCCCTCTCCTGTAACCTCTGACTTCCCCTTCCTGCTGGTAGGAAACAAATAATCTAATACATTAACTTTTTAAAAGTGTAGGGGGGGCATATTTCTCTCTCTCTCTCTCTCACCAATCAATGGTCCATCAATGGCTATTAGCCAAGCTGGTCAGGGACACAACCCCATGCTCTGGGTGTCCCTAAACCTCTGACTGCCGGGTGCTGGGACTGGACAACAGGGGATCATTAGATAAATTACCCTGGTTTATTCATTCCCTCTGAAGCATCTGGCACTGGCCGCTGTCGGAAGACAGGATACTGGGCTAGATGGGCCCTTGGGTCTGACCCAATATAACCGTTCTTATGTGTGTAGGGGAGGGGGAAAGATTAAGAGAGAGTGCGGTTATGTGTGTGTTCTTGTGACAGCGTGATTGTCTCTATGGGTGATTGTGCGTTGGTGTCACACACTGGCTGAGTGTGCCTTTCATTGCATGCGTGTGCGATCGTGAGTGTGAAAACATTCACGCTGAGGTGCCTATAAGGAATCCACCCCAAGGCAGCTGAGCAAGTAGCCTGGATGTCACAGGTGCTGAGCCCCCTGGGCTGTCACTCACTTCAAAGGGAGCTGTCACAGCTCAGCACCTTTCAGAATCAGCTCACGTGGGGCTGAGCCCTCTGGCCCCTCCGTAGCAAAGCAGCTCAGTACATGAGCAGTCTTCTCAACAGCTATGGCACCACTCGTGCTTAAAGTTAAACGGGGGCTTCAATGCTTTGCAGAATCCTCAGCGCTAGGCAAAATCAAGCTCATATTGAGGTGCCTAACTATGGATTTTGGATAAAATATTGGCCTGTGCATTTAGGGAAGGAGCATGTGCAGTGGGTATGGGGGGTGTGTGTAGGAGAAAGAGTGAGCATGCATGCCAGTGTTGCCAACCCAAAACGTTAAAAAATCATGTCAGAGTTCAAAAATCATGAGATTAGCTTAAAAATCATGAGTTTTGTTTGCTTTTCTCTGCAACCACAGGGGAGAGAACCTTTATTTATTTATCAGAAAGACAAGGATCTCATGTAATCACCTGACTCCAGGAGCTGGGGCTTTAAGAAAATTATTATTCATCATGTTTATTATGGCAGTGGCTCGGGGCCAATGAATATCGGGCTGTGCTACATGCTGTACAAACGCTGAGTAGCAGACAGTCCCTGCCTCAAAGAGCATACAGTCTAATTGCTATTGTTACAGCTAGTGCAAGTAATGATAGTAGCGAAGACAGCACAGCGCAGGCTTCAGAGCAGACTAGCTAGCTGAGTATGTACCCAGATCTGTGCCAAGCTTTCCTACCCATGCTGAAGCCTGCAGTGGACTCTCTTCACTGCTATCGTGACCCACACTAGCTGGATTCAAGCTAGCTTGGGTAAACTAGCTCATGCATCGCTTAAACTGCATAGACAAGCCCTTAGGAGAAAGGGGCATAACACACAAGCAGACCAATCGACGGGATGGCTGCAAAGGTCCATGAAACCCTGAGATACCAGCAGAGCTGCACTGATAATCACTTCTCTTCCTTTCCTATAACAATATTTCCAAATTAAACCAGCGTCCCCCATTCAGATGCCATCATAAAAAGATGGAGAATCAATGTTTTGAAAAAGAACTCTGGAAAATATAAAAAAAGGGGGTGTGGGGGGGGAATTGGGAGATTAGAATGACTTTCCTGAAACAAAAATATCCCTGTCTGCCTTAGAAAAACATCTCCACCTCTTCTCTGCAGAATAAGGGGGTGGGAAAGTGTGTTTGCTTGAAGTGTCTGGCACTTTCACTGGAAACATTCCTTGAGTGTTTAACACCTGCTTTCCGCTCCTGTTCGTCTCCTCTGCACCATTGCTCCTGGCTTTTTCTTTCCAGTGCGTTTCCTTTGCGATGCATCTTGCAGCAGGCCCTCGTGTAACATTTCTCACCCTGGTTATTGGGTTGTTTCTTCATAGCTTCTAAGGCCAGAAGGGCCCATTGTGGTCATCGCCTCTTGTGTAACACAGGCCATAGCACGTCCCTGATTTCATTCTTGATTGAACTAGAGCAGCTCTTTTAGAAAAATATCCAGTCTCAATGAAAATGGCCAGTGTTGGAGAATCCACACAACCCTTGACAAATTTGTTCCAGTGGTTATTTAGCCTCCCTGTTTAAAATTTGCACCTATTTCTAGTCTGAATCTGTCTAGTTTCAACGTCCAGCCTTTTGGATCTTGTTAGACCTTTTTCTGCTAGACTGAAGAACTCATTATTAAAGTTTTGTTCCCCATGTAGGTACTTATCGACTAATATCATGTCACCCCGTAACCTTCCCTTTGTTAAGTGGGCACCTGGAATCCTCACTGTGCATATTAGGGATCGCCGCCAGTCTTCTGGGAGCTAACACCAATCTTAAAAACTGGCTGTGTTTTGGGCCCAATCCTGATCTCACTTTGGCATGTGTGAAAGTGGGGCTCACTTGAGCCCCATGAAAGTGGGAGGTCTGTGGCGCCGAAGCTCTTGCAGAATGAGTTTCTCGCTGCGTAATTGTCTTTCCTAGCAGCCCTGAGCCCTGGGAACAAACAGACAGAATAGGAGCATGGCGCATTCTTTTCCAGCGTTGTGAGTGTCTGGAATGGGTGAGAAAACAAGTTAAGGCCTGAGCCTGCACTCCCTGCATACCCAAAACTCCCACTGAAGTCAGATAGATCGATAGCTATGACGAGCGCCCCCCAGTCCCCCAAAGCAAAGTCAAGCCCCGTGGACTATTATCACATTTTGAACATAAGTCTACCAATTTCCTAGAAGTGGTATATCATGTGGGTGGAGCTTATTTGGTAGGCAGAGCTAGGAAGAAACCCACTACTCCCCCCTCCATCCTTTGCCTAGTGTAGATGCGAAGTGACTCCCGACTCCCCACTCATTCACCCTGTTGTAAAGCATCCCCTTAGACATGAATGGAGGGACACTGGCGCGAGTGATGAGAATCAGGCCCACTGGAAACCAGCCTGGGCCAGAGCCTCCTCTCATTTACAGCAGTCTTACACCACAGTGACTCCGCTGACTGTAACAGGGACACTTCTGATTTACACCAGAGGAGATTCTGCGCCCAGAAGCCTGGCTGGAGTTCTGGTAACACCGTGAGAGAGACCTGGACTGCCTTTCCGAGCTCGCCTACGGGGCGGGGAGGCACATCACATTAACCCCCCCTTTCCTCCCTCTGCCAGGCTTTCCCCACTGCCGCCCAGCTCCCGCCAAGCCCCAGCTTTATGGCCCGGTGGCATTTTTACAAGAGCTCCAGTCAGGAGGGATTCTTGTTTGATTTCTAACAAAGGGGAGGATGTCGTTTCCTTCCTCGCTCCCCGCCCCCCAGCTTCAAGCTTTATTCTCGGTAGGAAAGAGAGTTACAAAGAGGGATAGATAAAAGGCCCCGGGCCTCAGGAGAGTTTTAGAGCTCGGGCAGGTGTGTGGAGGGACCGGGGGGGAGCATGGGCCAGAGGGGAACAGACGGGTGGCGACATAAAGCCATTCCTGTCCGATGGCCGTTTGGAGGCCTGGGCATGAGATGAGTTTGTCAGGTCTCAGTCTGTTCCTAGTGGGACGGGCATCCAGGTCACAGACGCTGCCTGCACCACTCCCCACCCCTCCTTGGCAGTCTCAGCGGAGAGGCAGAGAACTGAATACGTCATGCACATGGCGCCCCCGCTGCTCATCCCTACAGAGGGTCCCTGCAGTGCAGGGCTGAGCACATGGGTGCCGGGCTGGGTGCCAGGGGAAGCTCACTCTGCTCTTCCCCAGGCTGTGTTTGTTCTGCGAAGACACACAAACCCTCTGGGCCAGAACACCTGCTGGTGTACAAGGGCGTCGCTCCACTGTAGTGAATGGGACCATATCCCCACCTGGTGTAAATGGGCATCCCTCCAACGGAGTCAAAGGGGCCAGATCCCTGACTGGTGTAAGCTGGAGCAGCTCCACTGAAGCCAGCCGCTCCCCAGCCCTTGTTCTCCAGAGGTGCCTTTCACCCGGTCCAAACCTGAGCTGTGCGGGGAGGAGAGGTGAGGAGCTTTGTGAATGAGCTCAGATGGCGTCCGAGCCCTCCTGGCACCGCCAGCGCTCCTCGCTGTCAATGCTGTCATTTCTCGCCAGCTCAGCAAGGTCAAGCCAGGCCAGTGCTCGGCTGGGAACACCCAGGCACTGCGGGAAGCCAGGCAGATGATTCACAAGATGGTTCTCTGCCCCTTAGACCGGTGCCCCGACATGCTGCTGTGGGGGTCACTGACCATCTCCCCATTATCGGCTCGGTAGGGATCCACCCAGTCAGGGCACTCCGATAGGGCAAAGGGGGTGGAAATAGCCCTCTGAGTATCCCACCCTGCACAGGGGGCTCGTGTCTAAACACTCTGTCCCCAGCCTGTTCCCCATGTAAGGAGCAGATCTGGCTGTGACCAGAGTGTGCTATACTCAGGCTTTTCTCTGCCTCCCAGGGCCCAGTGCGGGGCACCGCATGCGTTAGAGCAGCCCCGAGACAGCTTTGAGTTACACTGGGAACAGGCCTGGGCCTAGATTATGGGGAGTGTGACAGAAGCTTAAACCAGCCCCCTCCCAGATCCCTGCCCCGCGTGCGGGAAGGGAATAAGTGAGAACCAGGCCAAGCGTCTGAGTGCCGGTGTCCAGGCCAAGTCTCAGCCCGGTGCATGTTGGGCCCGGGCTCAGTGAGAGCTGGGTGGCTGCCCATTCCGGGCACACTAGGTGAGCGAGGGGCTTTGGCCTCCTTCAGTGGCTGATCCATCTGAGAGCTGCTGGCTCTGGCCGTCACCCCTTTAGCTTCCGCTGCAGAGGCGCATGGAGATCCTCAGTTCTCGCCGTGGGGTCATGGCACCTGCATTTCAAGAGCTCTTGGTCTAAGCTGCCGCGCCTCTGAGTCCAAGCAGAATGGGCAGTGGCTGGGCCGAAGAGCCACATGGGAAATGGGCTGCCAGCCTCCACCCCAGTCCTACCCACCCAGGAGATGTCCCAGAGACCCTTGGGCCTATCCACGTCACACGGGCCAGGGTTCACCCCAGAGCCAATGGCTTTTCCCAGCCTCTGCTGGGCCTCTGGGGGAGCGAAGTGGACAGACACCCCCCCCACACACAGTGCTGACTGAGCCGGATGAGGGCACAATGCAGGCAGCAGCAGGGTCCCTGGGGGGCTGTGCCCCCCTCCCCCCGCCTCCAGGCTGTCCTGTACTCGCTGGCGAGGTGTTTGTGCATCAGGAAAAGCCCAGGGCAACAATAACAAATGGCCGTACTTTTTCCAGCGGAAACAGCGCTATTGTGTGCAGCAAGGAGGGGCACCAGGGGAGCTCCCCGACCCGCCACCTTCTCCAGGCAGGGAACGCCAGCCCACGGACAGGCATGGGCTGCTCTGCCCAGGCAGGCTGGGGAGAGGTGCCATGGGGGGATCCAATTGCTCCCCCAAACCTCCCCATCCCTGGTTCCCCCTTCTCAGCTCTCCAGAACCCCATCCCTGGATCCCCCTTTGCCCATCATTAACCACCCCAGACCCCCACTCTCCTGTCCCTCACTCCTCCTCACTCATCCACAGCCCCCTCCCAGTCTCCCATGTCCCCTATCCTGGATCCCTCTTCTCCAATTCTCAGCCCCCCCAGTAACCCATCCCTGGTTCCCCTTCATGCAGCCTTAGCCCCCCAGTCTCCCCTCATCCTACTCTGCCCAGCTCCCGCTTAACTCCTGCCCCTGGCAATGTCTCCCATTCTCCTTCCTTCTCTTCCCCTTCCAACTTCACTTCCGAACCCACCCCCTACTCAGTCCCCTCCACCCCTCTGCCATTCCCTGTTAGACCTCCCCATCCCGATGTCCCCCCATTTCCCTGTTCAGACCCCGACCCCTTCCTAAGCACCCCTCCCCCTTCTTCCCCACCCGTCTAGTCCCCTCTTTACCTCCAGTCACCCCTGCCCGCCAACGCCACATCTTCCCCCCATCACTGCCCCCTTGTCTGGGGAAGCCTCGATCTGGATCCAGGGCGCCATGGAAACCTGACTGAGTGCCCAGAGCTACCTGCTTGGGGTGGGGTCAGCTAGCACCGGTCCCACCCCTCTGACTCAGCCTCCCTGCCCATCCCTTATAGCTAAGGCTGGGCCCATTCCCAGCCTGCCAGGCGCCAAGAAGGCAGCGGGCGGCAAGAGGCTGCCGATGCCCCTCCCGCCTTCTCCTGGGAGCAGAGGGGTGGTTGAGTCAGTGAGTGGGGAGAGATGGATGCCAAGAGAGCCTGGTGTGGTGCAGAGCTGAATGGCAAAGCTGCTTGGCACCAGGCAGGGGCGCGAAATTCTTGTGGGTAAGAGGTGCTTCAGCGACGTGGTGCAGGATACTCGCCAGGAGAGTGGATTCCTTTCTCACCCCACGTAGCGACCCCCTCCATGGCATCAAACATTCCCACAGGGCCTGTCGAAGGATCCCAATGTGTTTGCCAAGGAGAGATGTGGATCGGTTTACCCAGCAATGAAATGCAGCCCCCTCTGGAGCGGGGCATGGCAGCTGATTAACAGTCGCACAGCAACACTGCATGGGGACCACTTGCCCAATACTGAAATGCAGCCCCCTCTGGGGTGAAACGCGGCAGCTGCTTAACACAGTAACAGTGCCCATCACTTTAGGATAGGAAGCAAAGAATAGTCCTGCAATCAAGTTGCAGCTGGCAGGGGGAATTTAGAAGGGAATAAGAGTCTGCATTTGGAGGACAAGGGCTAACACACCATTCTTGCCAAAAGTACCAACAGTCACAAATGGCCAGGCCTGTACCCTGCAGACTGGGGTATTGGGGTCAGCACTGACTGACAGAGAGCGCCCCCTCCGAAGCCCCCAGCGGGCACTCACTCTGAGGTCTGCAGAACATGTCTCTAGGCAAGGAGCATGGGGACACGGGCCCCTTTTGCTGATGGTGAGGACCCAGGAGGCCTGGCACCGGTGTGAGGTGTGGGGAGGGGAATTACAGGACTCTCTCCGCCAAGGGAGAGCAGGCAAGGCTGCATATGGAGGATTCTGAGTATCAAAGCGCCTTTGTTTAACTGGAGTGGGAATCCTGTCGCCCGGGACCCCACCCAGCCGGTGACTCACTGGCACATTGCTGGGGCCTGACTCACCACCAGTCAGACCTCCCTTCCCCCCTGCCCTCCCACACGTGTGTGTGTGTGTGTGGGGGGGGGAATCGGTGCCAGCAGCAGCGGGAGCAGGTGCTCTTGCCAGTACATACACTCCGAGAGGGGATTTAACCCCTTCAGGCTTTCTGGGGTCGCAGGCCAATTCCAGGACTGCAGGGGCACTGCCCTCCTGGAACCACAGCCCCCCTGGCCCAGCAGAAGCAAGCCTCTGCCCCAGGCCGTCCCGGATGATGAGTCACTGGTGCCGCTCACTTTCTCTCCCACGGGTTAATCAGCTGCCTCCTCCGGATGCTTCTTGCTCTCCGTCTTCTCAGCCCAACTTCTGGCTTAAAGCCTGGTGGCCAGTTTGCCCCTGCCCCTGGTAACATGGTGCCCCATATCCCCTGGGGGAGGAGGGAGCATTTGGGGAAGCCCAACTTCCCTAGGCTGGATCTCAAACCCCACCCACACCCGTGCCCCCGCCTATGATCTTTTATAGGAGAGAAGCATTGGGACCCCACAGTTTAGCCGAGTGTCTCCCCCCTCCCCACTATTGTGGAAAATAAGGGACATTAAGGGGCATGGAGGTTACGCCTCTCTTGGAGGCACTTAGCATCGGGAGCAGGGAGTCAGACTGCAGGGGCAGATGGTGTCATCTGGATCAGCATGAGAGCAGATTGACTGGACCTAGTGGTTAGATACCACATAGCGGCGAAGCAGCTACTAGGCCGGATGGGTCCCTTGGTCTGATCCAGTAGATTAGGAAGCAGAGATACTGGGTTAGACGGAGCATTGGTCTGATCTGGTGCTGCAGGGAGGTGGGACTACTGGGTGAGATGGGCCTATTAGCCTGATCTGCTACAGCAGAGAGGCACCAATACTGGATTGGATCTCAGGAGATGGGGATACCAACCGGATCGCATGGGATCACTCCGCTCGGATGTTGCAATTTTTTACATTTCCTCCAGCTGAATTGGGGCGGGAGACAGCGTCGTAGGATTAGAGGGGCACTCTCGCTGCAAAACTGACTAGGGCGCGGCCGTCTGGGGGTGGGGCTTTGCAAAGCAGAACTTCATGTTAGTTGGGTGCTACCTGCCAGGCCTAAGCATGCTGGCTTCTGCCTGCATCTCTCACGTGTCGGGAGAGCTCGGCAGTGTTATATATACAGCATGGTCCTGGGAGTAAGTTCCACACACACCCGGGCTTCAAACACAAGGTGTGTCCTGAAACTCAGTGCAGCGTTAAATAGTTTGAGAAACGATTAGTTAAATGCCATGGTTTGAACTCCAGGTGTGTGTCGAGGGGGAAAACGTCAGAACATTTTCATATCACACAGCATTGGGAGGGGGCTTTGTCTTGGAAACCCCTTGCTCAAATGACCCCAAATTTGGCTCCCTAGCCCTGCTCCAGACCTCCAGGAGGCTCAGCCGTTTTCAAGATGGTCCGAGTCAGTGTGTGGATTTTAGAGCACTTACAAAAGTTAGACGGTGAATCTCTACCGTAACTAGAGCAGCTGCGGAGGGGCGGCCTAGGCGAAAGCCCATTGAACTCAGCGAGAGTCTCCCCATTAACTTTGGTGGGCTTTGTGGGTGAGCGCCAGACACACGCAGTCCCTTGGAGAGATGATTCCCATCTGAGCTGCATGGGACTGGCCTGCAATCAGCAAATGGCCAGGCAAGGCTTGGTGCCTGGGGGCCAGAGCAAGCAGCAGTCGGGAGCCAAGTCGGCAGGCATGGACTGCCAGGGGGTAAGCAGAGGGAGGAAGCTGTGGGGGGGCTCCCCAGTTGCTGGGATGGGGCCCACGAGGAATTGGAAGAGGAGCATAATGTGGGCACTGGGGACACAGAGCCGTTTGGCCTTGTCTTCAGTGGAGCTTTAGCCCCAGTTCCAGCCCCGTCCCCGCAGATGGGCAATGCCGCTCTTAGCACAATTTGCACTGGCACAGCTTAGCCTGCTTTCAAGCAGGGCTTGGCAGCACGGGTGCAAATAGCAGCTTTGCCTGTTTGCGCAGAGTAGGGGCTGGGGGAGGCTTTCAGCAGCAGAGCTGGCTGATGCCCCTGTTGCAGGCAAGGCCTTGGCATCCCAGTCCTGCAAGATCCCTGCCTCTGTGGCACTTACTCAGCTCTGTGGACTAGGATTAGATACACAAACAGCTGGTCCCCTGGGGCAGATCATGCTCTCACTCACAGGCTGCCGGTACGGGCTTTGTGGCTCAGAGAGGTCCATCCAGCTCCGTGAGCCTGGCTGAGGCCGGTATACCGGCAGCTCGTCACACCTACCAACGGCCAGGCAGCACAGGAGACAGATGTTCAGAGAATAGCAGATCAGGGCAAATCCGCAGCAGTGCTTAGACATGCTGAATGCACAAGGGATTCAATCCGTCCCTGGGGGAACCACTGGGCCTTCCAGGAAGTTAGATCAGGGAGAGATTTGGCCTGGCTTGCCTGTGCAGAATGAATCAGACCCCTGCCTGCTATTGCAGGTCCACCTTGGTACAGATAAGAACGTTGTGTGATTTCACTGCAGGTAGGAAGCAAGCCCTGACCCTTTGTGGTCGTTCAGGGTCCCCTGGGATGTATTGTAGTAGCCATGGTGTTACCAATGGACCAGTTCATTTCCTTGTTGTTGTTTTTTGTTGGGTGGCAATCAAATTCAGGATCCAGGTTGTCAGGGGCAACCAGATTCAGGACCTAAGTTGTTCTTAGATGAGCTCCCCTAATGAAAACGTCCCCACCCTACCCTGGAAAGCAGCAAGTCATTTGTGCCTTGCGCCTGGGGAAAGGGGATGTTGCATGAGCTGGAACGGTGTCTTACAGGGCTGCTGTCTGGCTGCCGGCCAGCCCGAGATGGTTCTGGTCCTGGTGAGTCATGCTGCCGTGACTCACGCCCCCCCTTTAGAGCATTAACAAACACTGCGTCTCCTGGCAACAGCGATCCGAATCGAGCGAGGTTCCCCACACCCACGAGGAACAAAACAAACAGGCTCCCAGGCTGAGGCCGTCCTGCGTCTTGGCCCAGCCCAGCCCAGCCGCCTGCTCGCAAGGAGCGCGCTACTTCCAGGAAGCTGAGGCCTGGGGGCTGGGAGCGAGGCAGGACTCTGCCTTCAGATGTGGTCAGGCCTAGGCTGCAATCCAGCTCTCCTCATGCTTCCGGGCATCCCGTGACCCCCCTCCTCCTCCCATTGCTGCGTCCTGCGAGGGGGGAGGGCTCTCGGACTGTCTGTGGGGATCCGAGCATTGCACACCTGTCCACGTGCAGCCCTGCTCGTCAGGCAGCCAGGAATCCTGCTAATTCCTTCTGCGGTGCTCCTCATCCCCTGGGTCTGCCTCTTTGAGGGGGGAAACTGAGGCATGGGTTGTGGGCAGGTGGGGTGACTTCCCCAAGCTCGCTCACTCCATGGCAGAGCTAGGAATAAAACACAGGAGTCCTGACAACCAGCCGCCCCCCTCCCGTTCTAACCACTAGACCTCACTCCTCTCCCAGAGTTGGGGATAGAACCCAGGAGTTCTGGCTCGCAGCTAACCCACCTCCCACTCCCATCTGCTCTAACTACTAGACCCACCTCCCTCCCATTGGGGATAGAGCCAAGGAACCCTGTCTCCTGGCCTCCTTGCTCTGACCTGCTCCCTTCCCGGAACTGGGAGCAGAAAACTGGAGTCCTGACTCCCAGTCACCCTCTCCCTGTGTAATCCGGTGCTAGATATTATTAGTGGTATTTATATTACGGTCAGGGGCGGCTCCAGGCTCCAGCACGCCAAGCGCGTGCTTAGGGTGGCGTGCCACGGGGGGCGCTCTGCCGGTCGCCGGGAAGGCGGCATGCAGGCTGCCTTCGGCTGCATGCCTGCGGAGGATCCGCTGGTCCCGCAGCTTCGGTGGAGCCGCGGGACCAGCGGACCCTCCGCCGGCACGCCTGCGGGAGGTCCACCGGAGCCGCGGGACCGGCGACCGGCAGAGCGCCCCCCACGGCATGCCGCCATGCTTGGGGTGGTGAAATGTCTAGAGCTGCCCCTGATCACGGTCATGTCCGGAGGCCCCACCTGAGAGCAGGGCTCCATTGTGCTGGGCACTACCCAGACAAGACAGGCCCTGCCCCAAAGAGCTCACAGCTATAGATAAAGGATGGGGGGGTGGAGTGAGGCACAGAGAAAGTGACTTGCTCAAGGTCACCCAGCAGGTCAGAGGCAGAGCTGGATTCGAATCCAGGTGTCTGGAGTTCTGTTCCAGCATTTTAGCCACTGGACCACACTGCCCAGGCCGATAGATGGGTGGTGTGGGTCCCTCTAGCTAGAGAGCCAGCTAAATGACTAGGCGGTCTGGGCCGCTCCCATCTATCTAATCCCAGTTGCCAGGCCTCCACGCTGCTGGATTCCAGGTCCTCATTGCGTTTCTGCTTGGGAATGGCTTTCCCAGAGAGTTGGGGCTTTTCCCGCTGCCTCTGGGCTGGGTTTCTCTTGGGAGACTTTCCTTTTTTAGAATCCTCCCCCTGGTCGGCTGCAGTCCAGAAGGGCTGGAGGAAGCCAGTGTGCGCTGGGTGGGAGGGGGGCTGCGTGTGGCCGTGGAAACACGATTTCTTCCAGAGAACAAAACAAGCTTCCGAAGGAAGGAAGGAAGCAGGTGGAGAGGAGAACAGGGTGCGGGAGAAAACTGAAAATATGCCGGGGAGAGGAAAGGGAAATCCCACCTCTCTCTCCCTCCACTAACTCACTCTCTCTTTCCCTGCACTCCTTCTGGCTCCAGCATTTCTATAGCTCCTTCCCTTTCTCTCAAACCTGCTCTCCTCCTCTGTCCTCTGCTCCCTGCCTTTCTCTGACCTTATGTCTGCTTCTCTCCATCTTTCTTTCTTTCCCCACCTCTGCCTTTTCCTCTCTGGGTCATATTCTTCTCTGTGTTGCTCCCTGGCTGTATGCAGGCAGCAAGGTCTCCTGGGAGGGCAAAGACAGTCCTACTCCACCTTTGTGCCTCCCCTGTGCCAGCCCTTGCTGGGTTTGGTTTGGGGCGCTGTGCCGTTAAGGGCTGAGCTTCCCAGACAGAGAATCTGGGCAGGGCACTGAGCCCTTAAAGGCACAACCCCCCAAAATTGCACCAGAGGCCAGTTTGGCCCATAGCATAGCTTAGAGCAGTGTGAGGCTGTGCCCAATAGCAGGGAAAAGGTGGGGTGAAAGGACACCCCAGCTGCACACCTCTTCCTCCCTCGACATGCCCCCTGCTCTGAGGAGTGGAGGAGGCTGTGCAGAGCTGGCTACACCAACTCCTTACCTGGCTAGGACGCCCTTACTGAGCGGTTCCCTCCCATGTTAAGGTGTAAGGGGTGCAGTGTGTAAGGGGATCCCACAGCCACTTTAGGGCTCCTTCCCTCCACTGATATCAGGCCATCTCGACTGGTGGAAATGGGACATTCTGGGGGCTGCGCTCTCTGTTCCTGCCCAGACTGTCCCTGTCCTGTGGATAAAGGTGAGGGGCTGACTCTTAATTACTCGGTTTCTGTGGCGGAGGGCAGGCAGCAGGGGGAGGCTTTTAGCCACCTCTCTGTATTCTAGGGACCTTCCTGTTGCCTGGTGTAAATTAGAGCAGCCTCGGGGCTGCTGTAACTCACTGTCTGCCCCTGTGGGCCCTGGGGTGCAGAAAATAGCCATAGCACAGTGCGGTCCAGCTACCTGTCCCCCACAGTCCGATTGCAGCTGTTCCCATGGATGCACTGGTGCAAGCTCATAAGGCACAAGTAATGTAAGCCCAACCCAGACATGCCACAGGTGAACTGCTCGTGGCATTTCCTGCCAGCCCCGCCTGGCACTGACTGTTTGTTTTTTGAGTTAGGATCTGTGACATTAAGACTTTGGGTGAAGCCCTGCGATTGTCTCCCCTGCGAGCTGCCATTGGGTATGACTACATCGCTATCATGGGGTGACTGCAGCTCATTTACACATACCCGGGCTAGCTTTAATCGAGCTGGCTGAATACCGGAACAGCTAAGCCATGGCAGGCTTGTACAACTCGCATTGAAGCCGGTGCTGCTGGAGCTTTGCTGCTCCTGGACCCGAGCTAGCTAGATTACAGCTATCGTGGGTATGTCTACACACGCTGCAATCACAGCCTGGGATTGCAGTGTAGACATTCCCTCTGCCCCACTCCTCCACGCACCAGTCAAATTGGGGAGGAAAGAAAGTAGTAATACCTCTCCCAAAAACCCACCCACCTGTGGCACCAAAATGTGATGCTGTTCCCAGTGCCTGATGCCTTTCCCTCTGTATATGTTGGACAGCAGCATCTGAGTAAACACCCCATTGGAATGCATGGGGCCATTCACTCCCATACTTCTCAGAGCAGTTGTTTCAGGCTCTCTGCAAACTCAGGCAGACTCAGTTTACATTTGTTTCACATTTTTTCGCAACCATTCATGCTAGAGACTTACTTTGTTTTTCCAACGGAAGCTAACATTTGGGAGAATACAAGAGCAGCATCGAAAGAGAAGTGTAGGGTCACTGACCTGACCCGATTCCAGCCCTGCCTCGGTCCTGCAGTAGGAAACAACTAACTTACACCTCTCCCCTGCCCCATGCCTGCTACTTCTCAACAGATGAACCATTGTCAGTTGCACCTCCCTGCTTCTCTTCCACCCCCCCACCCCACATGCTTGCCATAAATTATGTAGCATTTAAACATAACCCTCTAGCACATCACACAAAACAACAATCCCAAGTCCCACAAAGGAGATCGGCCCAATCAGGCCACTGGGTTCTCCACTAGCTCCCAGCTGTGATCATATTAATAAACCCATCCCGAAACTCCACGGCACCTAGTAACTGTGTTGGAACACAGAGTTCTTCTGCCTGCCCTTTGTTGTGGCTGTTATTGTGAAACAGCCCCCGGGCTGCGTGTGAAAAGGTGCCCCATTCCATCAGCAGGCAGAGGTGCTTTTCTCTTTCTCCTTCAGATAATTGATGGGTGGAAACTGACACACAACATTAGCCTTGGACTGGATCCTACTCGCTCAGTGAATCAAAAGGTCTTCCCCAAATTCACCCTTAGGCAGCCAAGGTGCATCAGGCAATTTTCTGGTACCTGCCGCGGGATTATAAAACCCATCCTGGGTTCCAAGCCCTGGATTTGCCTCCCACAGGCTGAGCCTGCTGAACATGTCCTTGATCATTAGAGATTATTATAATGACAATAATTACCTTGCATTGACTTTAGCAGCACCTCTCATACCAAAGGATCACAATACACGTTACACACTGCATGGAGCAATGCGGCTACCACTGGGGTGGGCCACGGGGACGAGCTGTTGGATACAGCAGGACAACGCTGCAGAGCAGCTCAGGAAGAAGCACATGTGTGAAGACTGGGGAACCAGGATGGGGTTTGGCTAGGACCCCGGGGTTCGCTCCTGATTGTTGTACCCTGCAAACAGATTTGTGCATGAACCTCATAAGACCCCAACTTGTAGGAAATGTGTAATTGGATCTTTAGTGCTAGAATGGTCATCTCTGCGTATCCGTCCCTCTTTCCCTGGTGTTCCCAAGGTAGCTCTCGTTGTAGTATTTTAGCACCATTACAGAGGGTGAGCAAACGGCTGTGGGTTGAGAGACAGGGTGTGTATACAACTCTGCCTCTTAGCCCTCAGGGCAGATGAGTGGCTCCATGCTAGCCTCCGCCCTGCTGAATTATTAAATTGTACAAACTCATGGGCCCCGACTCTCCCCTGCCTGGCACCCTGTGTGTGGCCACCTACTCCCAGGCTTAAAGCAGGGCCATTCTGATCTGCTGCTATCTCACACTCATTGGTGTGAATGACCAGGCACTGTAAAAAAGCTCTGCAACTGTATAAAGGCTGGATCCTCAGCTTGCGTAACTCAGTCAGCCATGCTGATTTCCACCAGCGGGAAAACACCCAGGAGCTGGGGGGCAGTGGGGGTATGTTTTACCCGCCAGTGAGGGTTACTCACTGGCTGCAGGTTGACATGTGCACCAGGTGCAATGCAGGGCTCAAGGTGAGCACAGAAAGGGCTGAGTTCAGATTGCTTCAATTGTGCTTTGTGCCTGTGGCTTATCATCTACGCAGGCAGGTGGTTAACTCCTCTGAGCCCGTAGGGCCAAGGTTCCAAGGTGAAATGCAGTGTCAGGTCTGCTCACCTGCTCTCTAGTTCTTTCGCTCTCCTACTAGATCCCACCTCCTTGCCGGAGCTAGCAATTGAACCCAGGAGTCCTAACTTTCAGTTCCCCCCTGCTCTAACCATTAGACCCAACTCCCCTCCCAGAGCTAGCAATAGAACCCAGGAGTTCTAACTCTCACTCCCCCTGGCTCTACAGCTAAACCCAACTTCCTTCCCTGAGCTGCAAAGGGAGACCAGGAGGTCTGACTCTCAGGCCTGTGCTTCAGCCACAAAACCATCCTTCCTCTCCATGCAACTGGCTACCTGGACACAGGTGCCATCTCTTTCTCCTGACGTCCTGCTTCATTCACACATTTCAACAGCTGCCATCTGGAAACTCAGGAGAGGCCATGGGCTCTGCGTGCTACCTCGCAGTGGCAAATGCAGTGAATTTGCATGAGTGGAATGACAAACTGGCTGCTACTAAACCTGGTAATTCCCTGGTTTGGGTTGTTGGCTTTGCCACTGTATGGCTAGATACAGAGATGGGGTTGGTGGTGTGGAGATGGATGGAGAGAAAGAAGGGTGTGTGTTTGGAGATAAAAAGAGAAGTTTTAGAAGTGGTTGAACTTTTTCAATCAATATTTTTAAATGAAAAAATGGCATTTTTCCAAGCCCAAAAATGTGTGTTTTTGTTCAGAGTATTCTGATTTTTCAATGTGTTTTTTGTTTTCTTGGTGGTTTTCCCCTTTTCTCTTCCTCCCTCACCTCTGTTCCCTTTTTTCCTCCTCCTCCTCCTCCCCTTCTTCCATTTGGTGACATACATGTCCCATCTTTTCCAGTCAGCACCAACAGTCAGACTGGACTGATTTGAGAATGAGGCCCGAAGTGGAAAAAAGAGGCAAATTTGTCAGGATAAACATTTGCACCGAATAATCTGATCCACTCTAGTGCTGGGTAAAACCAGGCCCTTTAGAACCTGCAGCGATTAGAAGGGAAGCCATTACCTAGTGGCTGACTAACAAGATTTAAAAGCACCCCCACGACAAAGGCTTTGAAGTGAGTTACTTCAATGAACAGCAGAACTTTGCTAATTACAGCAGTGCCTCGTTAATTTCTCTTGGGATCAAAGGCTGGCTATAAACGCAATGTATTATTATTATTAGACAGCCAGCTCCGGAGATCCTTGCTCAATCCTTAGTCAGTATTCCCAGTATTACTCACCAGGATCAAGTCTGGCATAACACACTGGTGTAGCGAAGCAAAGTCTGGTCGTTGGATGACTTCTTTGGGATGTAGGTCTAGTGGAGAGAGCACTGGAGTGGGACTAAGGAGACTGGGTTTTATTTCCAACTCTCCTATTTCCCTGCTGGGTGATTTTAAGCAAGTCCCTGCCCCTCCCTGTGACTCAGTTCCCCAGCTGTAAAATGGGAATATGATACTGACCTCCTTTGGAAAGAGCGTTGAGATCTACGGATGAAAAGCACTCGAGGAGAGCAAGGTGTTGTTATTCTAAGATACTTGTCGGCTGACATTGTCACACTATCACAGCGCCTCACAATCTTTAGTGTATTTAGCCCCACAACAGGGCAGGGCTGTTTCCTCCATTTTACCAATGGGGGAACTGTGGCATGAGAGACTAAGTGATTTGCCCAAGGCCGCACAGGAAGACAGTGGTGAAGCAGGGGCTCGCACCTGGAGCCCCCTAAGTACATAGACACTGGTACGGGAAGGGAAGTAAGGACGTATGTACACCCAAAAGCTCTTCTGGATTATGTTTTTCTATTTTAACTAATCAGGTGGCCTAGCGGATAGAGCCCTGGATGGGGATTTAGGAGCTCTGGGGGTCTGTTCCCTTTTGAATGCCTGAGTCCCCACGGTGAGGTAGCTGTATGCTATCCCAGTATAAGCCCCTTCATACCAATCTAACTGCGTCCACTCCTGTAGCATGAAAACAGTCCAGCTTCGGTGTGTCAGACCAGACGCTGACAGGTGGCTACAACAAACAATCAGGTGGGAAGCCCAAAGCAACAGTGAATGGCGATCGGCTTACACCAGGTGGGATTGTTTTGCAGGACTCTGCGTGCCGAGTTCACCTCGAGCGCTGGGCTGGGCTGGAAACCTGGCTCCTTACTATGGTACTTAAATTGGAGCTGAACCTGAACTAAACTCTTGGCCCAACCTCCGTCTCCTCCCCCTTGTTCCGAGCTAGTAAAGTGGATTGAAAGAAGCTGAGAGGATGTTGCACCCTCCTCCTCATGTTATTTTTCCATGGCAGCAATAGGCCTGGTGTTATTTGATCAACAAAGGGGAGGGATGGGGGCCACGGGTGTGTTGCACACGCAGTCGTGAGTGAATGAGACTGGAGGGGCTCAAATCTCCTTACTCAAATGTGGCCCAGTGTGTGGGAAAGACCAGGAAAGCCTATGCCAGGAAATGTGCTGCCAGGTAACGCTCGGAGGAGACCCAGCGACAGCGCTGGGATTCTTAGGCGGTGCTAGGTGGGAGTTTGCATGGGGGTACAAAGGAATCAGGCAGGAGGAGGTCTCAGGCCTCCTGACCCCCCCCATTGTAACTATTAGATCACACGTCCCTTCCCAGAACTAGCAGCAGAACCCAGGAGTCCTGACTCCCAACCCCATTCGACTACACTCCCTTCCCAGAGCTGTGTGACCAGAACCCAGCTGCCTCGAATCAATAGAATCCAGTTCCTTGCTGCTCTAACCACCAGACTACACTGTCTTCCCAGGCCCGGGAGTAGAACCTAGGAGTCCTGATTCCCAGCTCTGATCCATAGACCCCACTCTTCTGTCAGAGCTGAGGACACAACCCAGGCGTCCTGACGCTCAGCCCTTCCTACTCTAACCAATACACACCCTGCCTTCCCTGGCCCCAGGATTTTGATGTGAGGCAGAGAGGACTGGGAGTTAGAGGCATGTGGACTCACCACCCAGGTTGGGACAAACTCAGTCGGTTACAAAACAGCAATAAAGGTCTATTCTGTGTTACAAAATTAAGCACATCAGGGGGGATCTGGCAACAGCCCAGCAGGGCCAGGACCCAATTAAACCCCAGCTCAGGCTTGCGTGCCAGCAGGCCCTTGATAAAGCCATGTACATTTAGGACAAAGAGGAGAAGTCAGGGGAAGTATTAATGGAGTCAAGCTGTTGTTGAGTGAGGAGCTTTGAATAAAGTCTTGGATCCAGCCCGTTATTAAAACATCCCTTATTCCCACGCAGATCTGGGACGGCGGCAGTTAAACTGCTATGGAATTTTTTTGGGTGGGGATAAACTAAAGGTAACTGGAAACACACACACACCCTGCAGTCCATCCCTCAAGACAGCCTATGATCGTCTGTCAGTGTCTGCTGGCTTTCTAAGGTGCATGAGTCCGCATAGCATCTGGAATGCCTTTGTCTGGCCATGTGTGTGTGAGCCACGGATGTATGTTTGCAAGCAACTACATCTGTGCCCCTCACAGCAGCAGCCCAGTGACTCATTAACGGGTTCAAGTCAGGCAAATCTTTCCACCCACTCCTCAGAAACAGACTCCAGGGAGGGAGAGGGGTGTGTGAACAAGGCTGTGATTTGAAGTTGTGTTTGGGTATCTGGGACTCAGAGCGTGGTTGTTTTTTTAGTGTTCACGATCTGATCACGATAGCTGGTGATTCACTTAAATCCCGGAGTCCCGTGGTTAGGTTAGAATCTCAGCTTTCATTTAAAAAAAAGGAAGTTCCTAGGCCTCGCAACTGCGGAGAAAATCCAGAACAAGTGCCCACCCAAATACCTCAGAAACCAGAATGCAAAGAAACCCAGGTTTTTCTAAAAGATCTCTCGATTTTTGTAGGTTTGACTCTTGACTTTTGCACTCTCAGGATTGGCCATGCTGTATTTGAATATTAATTGTACAAATTCAGTAGGGGTGTGTGTGTGGCTATGAATGTTGCTTGCATGTGAATATTTGAGACTGTGGTGGGGTTTTCATTTGAATACTAGTTGCACAATTGTAATAGCTGTGTGTGTGTGATGTGTGGTCACATACAGACATTAACACATCACCATCTCATGGTTGTGCATGTGTGGGGTTTGCTGGAGCCTTATTAGTGGTTGTGTGCAAATATTTGCAGAGTGGGGGAGTGTTTGTGTGTGTTCTTTGTGCCTCTTCTCCTTTGTTGTACAGCCTGGCTTAGTACTCTGTGGCTGAGCATGAAGCCTGAGTGTGCGTTGTGGTTGGATATTGGGATGTTGTTTGCGGTCGTATGTGAATGTGCATTGAGACAAAGAGAATGTTCGTTTGAATGTGTGTTGCGCATAATTGTGTATGTGGTTGTGGGCCTAAGTGCATGTGTTATTGTTGTGTTAATATTAAAATAGTAACAGCTAGCTCTTCAACAGATCACAAAGTACTTTATAAAGGGGGGGGTAGTATTGTTATCCCCATTTCACAGATGGGAAAACTGAGGCGCAGAGCTAGGAGGTGACATAGCCAAGGTCACCCAGACTCAGGAATAGAATCCAGGTCTCCTAAGTCATAAGCTAGTGCTCTACCCACTAGGTAGCACTGTGAATGCTGTGTGTGTTTGAGCGAGTATTAGCGGTAATGGTGTGATTTGTGTTTGCATAGGCTCCAGGTTGTGATTCAGGGGGAGGTGTGTGTATGAATATTGTGTGTTGCCATGTGTGTTGATCACACTCAGTCAGTATGTCGTACAGTTTGTGGGTGGATGTGAACGCTTCCTCCTGTGGGCACATCATTTGTGCCTGTATCTAGGAGTAG
This sequence comes from Mauremys reevesii, assembly GCF_016161935.1. Lineage (NCBI taxonomy): Eukaryota > Metazoa > Chordata > Testudines > Geoemydidae > Mauremys > Mauremys reevesii. Next base: position 11,317,854 of record NC_052647.1, on the reverse strand, counting down.
CTGTGGTTGGTGTGAATGTTACTGGCCAATATGCAGGATTTGGGGCTGGGCATGGTGGTGTGATATTTTCAGTGGTGTTTATGCGTGTGTTTGTGCTGCCTGGGGTAGTAGGGAACATGCTCACAAGTGCCTGCATGGGGGGAAGGCTTGTGGTTGTGTGAACGGACAATCAGAGCAGGATTGTGGGCCTGTCTGCTGGAAGGTGCAAGTAGGGTGACCAGATGTCCCAATTTCATGGGGACAGTCCTGATTTTGGGGTCTTTTTCTTATATAGGCGCCTATTACCCCCCATCCCCTGTCCCGATTTTTCACACTTGCTGTCTGGTCTCCCTAGGTGCAAGGGGGCTGATACCATTCTTATGGACACAAGTTTTACACCAGCAACATTCCACTGACTTCAGTGGAATCACTCCTGATTTACACCAGCGGAACCCCGTTGACTTCAGTGCAGTCACTCCTGATTTACACCAGCGGAACCCCGTTGACTTCAGTGCAGTCACTCCTGATTTACACCAGGGCATGAGCAAATGGAGAGCAAACAGAGCTGTGATCTCCTTTCCTTGGCTCCTTCACGGCTTAGCTGCCCACATCCCATAATAGTCAAAACAATCATTCCCGCTGCACGGCGCGCGCCCCCCCCACACACTGCGCGAGTGAGTCAGGCCGGTGGAATGCGTCCCGTCTGGGCGTGTGGGTGTGCTGAGTGCAGGGCCAGCTCGGAGGACCCTGCCGTCTGGTTAACAGTAATTACCTAGAAAGGACATTTCTGCCTTGGGATTTTGCTGAGAGTGGGGCCGCTTGCCAGCCACCTCGGGGGCCCTCTCTCTGGATGAAGGCGCAGAGGCAGGCTGAAGGGAGCGGTGGGGGCAAGGACTTGTTCTCGGCCAGCACCTTGGCTGGACTCTGTTTCACAGTTTTTGTTCCAGCTGGGAGCAGCTGGGCAGAGTGTGAAGCTGAGGAGGGGGAGGGTCGGAGTTAGAGCGAAGGAGGCGCGAGACCACAGGCTTTGGGGGAACTATGGCTCCGTGTGCCAAGTTTGCAAGCTGCGTCGGAGCAGAAGCAGTGGTGCCTAGTGGATACGGCAGCAGATTGGGAGTCAGGACGCTGGGGTTCCATTCCCAGCTCTGCCGCTGACCTTTGGGCCAGTCATAGCCGCATTCTGTGCCTCACTTTCCTCTCCCACCCATCCTTTGTCTGTCTTGTCCATTTCGGGATTAGAAACGCTTTGCGACAGGGACGATCTTCGATGTGTATGTGCAAAAGCCAGCGTACTGGGGCTTGAAACCGTTCCCTAGGATATACCTGTTCCCGAATCCATATAGTCCTGTCCTGGGACCTCCACCCGTGAGTGCCATGGGGTCCTGGCTCTCTCTTCCCCACGCCCTGGGCTACATGAACACCTAAGATCTCAGCCCCATAGTCCCTCTTGGGCGGGACAAGGGCTCCTGGCCAGGAGAAACGCACAGAGCACACTCCTCATCCCTGATTTGACCGAGACCCCAACCGTCTTGGTAGGGTGCAGCCCACCAGGAAGCAGTCATCCATAGCAAGAACTCCTGAAAGCAGCCAACACCCCTCCCCGCTCAACCTCCTTGCATGCCACATGTGGCGATAGTTACCTACACCTCCTTCCTAGGGCCCTTCTGTTTTACTAGCAGAGACTGAAGAGACCAGAGGTTGTAAATGCTCCAATCCCCCCTTTGAGCTTCCTCTCTTTTCCTGAGAAAGGTCTCCTCCCTTCCCCCCCTCCCTGCTTAACCCTGTCTTGCCCTCATCGCAGCACAAGCAGCTGCTCCCCCAGCACGCCGGAGGTCCCGGATGCGGCCGACTCATTAATTTTTATTGCCCCCAAAGAACAGCAGCAGCTGCATCTCTTTAAACCTGCCAGCCCCTCACTCTATCAGTACAAATAAGAATGAAGCCAGGTAAATTATTTACCAGGCTTCTGAATTTCCTCAAGGCCTGGTCCTGGGTAGCAGTGATCTGGAAGGGTCTTGGGGGGTCCTGGTGGATAATCAGCAGGAGGGAGGTTATCTTCCCTTGGCACTGGTGTGACCGCTGCTGGCATAGTGTCCAGTTCCGGTGTCCAAAATTCAAAGAGGATGTGGATCAACTGGAGAGGGCTCAGAGAAGAGCCACGAGAATGATTACAAGGACTAGAAGCTGACTTTATTTTTTTTAAATGAAAGCCGAGATTCTAAGTCATCACCTGGCTCCAGCAGGCCAGGGCTTTGAGAAACACTGCCTACTGTGACAGCTGGCAGCGCTGCTCTGAGTTTCTAGGTGATCGTCAGATTTAAAGGGCTAGTCCGCTTTCCCTAGGGCATTGATGCCTAGCAGTTAGAGCAATGGACTGGCGTCAGGAGGGCTGACTCTCAGTGTAGTATCACCCCATTTTATGGCTGCCCTCTGGGCTGCCACCAGGGACTGAACTGGAGACCTGCAGGGCTACAAGCTTGCGCTGAAGGGGTGACGCGCTGTAGCTGGGGCTGTGATGCACTCATCTCTTCTGCGGATCGGCACGGGGGGGCCCTGTCACACACACTCATCAGTGGTGGAGTGATATGCTATAGTCAGTGGCATGTGTCTGTGTATTCCCAGTGCGAGGGACTGGCACACCGGAGCTGCCAGACTAGATCAGAGCCCCACGGCCCATCTACTCTGATAGGCCGTGTCTGACAGTGGCCGGCACGCCATGCGTCAGAGGAAAGTGCAGGAAACACTGAAAGAAGCAGATGGGAAAACTGCTCCTTCATCTCATGGGTTAGAGCAGGAGTTCTCCTCCATCTCATGGGTTAGAGCAGGGGTTCTCCTTCGTCTCATGGGTTAGAGCAGGGGTTCTCCTTCGTCTCATGGGTTAGAGCAGGGGGTTCTCTTTCATCTCATGGATTAGAACAGGGGGTTCTCCATCATCTCATGGGTTAGAGCAGGGGTTCTCCTTCATCTCATGGGTTAGAGCAGGGGTTCTCCTTCGTCTCATGGGTTAGAGCAGGGGTTCTCCTTCGTCTCATGGGTTAGAGCAGGGGGTTCTCTTTCATCTCATGGATTAGAACAGGGGGTTCTCCATCATCTCATGGGTTAGAGCAGAGGTTCTCCTTCATCTCATGGGTTAGAGCAGAGGCTCTCCTTCATCTCATGGGTTAGAGCGGGGGTTCTCCTTCGTCTCATGGGTTAGAGCAGGGGTTCTCCTCCATCTCATGGGTTAGAGCAGAGGTTCTCCTTCGTCTCATGGGTTAGAGCAGAGGCTCTCCTTCATCTCATGGGTTAGAGCGGGGGTTCTCCTTCGTCTCATGGGTTAGAGCAGGGGGTTCTCCTTGGTCTCATGGGTGAGAGCGGGGGTTCTCCTTCGTCTCATGGGTTAGAGCAGAGGCTCTCCTTCATCTCATGGGTTAGAGCAGGGGGTTCTCCTTCATCTCATGGGTTAGAGCAGGGGGTTCTCCTTCAACTCATGGGTTAGAGCAGGGGGTTCTCAACCTCTTTCTGAGGCCTCCCAAACATGCTATAAAAACTCCACGGCTCACCTGTTCCATAACAACTTTTTCTGCCTATAAAAGCCAGGGCCAGCACAGGGGGTAGCAAGCAGAGCAATTGCCCGGGGCCCTCCTGCAGGAGAGTTTACTTGGTTATTTATTTAATACTTATTATACCAATCCTGGCTATTCCATACAAATGGCCGAGCTGTTCTTGAATTCTGCTAAGCGCTTGGCATGTTGTGGCAATGAGTTCCACAGGCTTGTGGTTCAGAAAAAGCATGTCGGCGGGCATGGAGCTGCAACATGGAGGGAGTTGAGGATTTCAAAGTGGATTAAGGGATTTGGATTACCGGTTCCCATTAAAATGAATGGAAACAAAGTGTCCCAATAGCGTGGTGTGATCTGAGTGTAACCAATGCCTGCCTGAGTCTACAGAGAACCTGAAACCATAGCCCCATAGGCCTAAAAATCAATCAGATTCAATGACACCAGCTCAGAAAGGCCTTCTGCAAACTCTGGTGCTGTCCAGAGCTCAACCCTTGGCTTCCCCTGTGACAGCAACCTCCACCCCGCATTCTGTGGCCCCACAGCCCTTAGGTTGCCAGCAGGTGAAGATGAATAGGACAGTTCCCACATCTCGGAGCCCGTGTCACAGGCTCAGGCAGGCGTTGCGTCCCCTCAGTTCGCATTATCCAGCTTTCCTTTGCATCCAGGAAGGCTAGAAATACACGGGCGTTTTGTAGTGAAAACTGAGATTCTGATCTCACCGTGCAACTCCAGGTGCCGGGGCCCTGGGCAAGGGCCTTAGCTCTCTATCCAGTCCTGGGGCTGTCTGACTCCTGGGGCTCTGCGTGAAAGACACGAGGGATTTTAAATATATACGTATTTAATACAGAAATAGCTCCGCTGGCTCCTGGCCCCCTCCTGCCACGCCCGTGTCTGCAGCGACTATTTCGCCCTCACATTCAGAATCCATTTAGAACAGGGACGCTGACACCATTTGGTGCTTTAATAAATCAGCCACGTGACACCCTGAAACGCTGCGAAATGCCGGGATAACTGTGGGACTGTCCCTCTCTTCCGGCTCCCTCTGTAATCACTTAGTTCCCTGATCCCCTAGTTTCCTTTTCACCCTACCCTGTACCTCTAAAGGCAAAGGTATCTTCTTATCAATCAAATGGAGCGGGACCCTAGTGGGCTGGGCACTGAACGTGATATATTAGGTGTATTGTGGGAGCACCAAGGAGCCTCAGTCATGGGCCAGGACCCCGTTGTGGGGGGTGCCGTACAAACACAACAGCTAAGGAAGGAACGGGGACTTGTGGTGTTGGTACAGGACTGGGGCACAGGGTGCCTGAGTTCTATCCATGGCTCTGCCCCCAACTTGCTTCGTGACCTTGGTAAGTCACGTCCCCTCTCTCTGCCTCAGTTTCCCCATATGGCCTCCCTGCTTCCCAGCAGGCTGCTGTTACATTACAGTGGCACCTGGAGGCCCCTTGTGAGATCAGGGCCCCCCACTGTACCATGTACTGCCCGGACTGAGATCAGGGCCCCGGAGTGCTGGGCACTCCACAGACACATAGGGAGAGACAGCTGCAGCCCCAGACTAACTAGACAGGAGTCAGACAAATGAAGGATCCTCCGCCTCCTTTTGTAGACTGGGGGACTGAGGCCCAGAGAGACAAAGTGACAGGCCCAAGGTCACCCAGGAAGACAGTGGCAGACCCAGGGCCAGAAGCTATAGTGACTGGGTCCTAGTCCAGTGCCCTGTAACCACAAGGCCACCCTCCTGCTCAGCCCCATTGCTATGTCTGGAGCATTTTGAAATCCCAGAATGGTAGATGCCCTCCAAGCTCCTACTGAAGCTGATGGCAAAACTCTTCTTGGCCCCGGTAGTGCAGGGGAGAATGCTAAGGGCCCAGGATTTGCCCTTCCCACCAACTCCCCTCTGAAGAGCTCCATCCCCTTTGTAATCATTAATAAATTCAGCCTCACCATCTCCCTGCCTCCCCGTGAGAGATAGGTCACGTTCCCCCCGATTTTACACTGTGGGGGGAAACTGAGGCAGAGGGAGGGGAAGGGACTCGCCCAAGGTCACCCATGGAGTCAATCTCAGGACCAGGAATAGATGCCAGGCCTCGTGACTGGCTGTCTCCTGCACATTAGCCACTAGACAAGTCTCTGGAGAGATTAGATAGATAGACAGGCGGACGTCCTCCTAAGTATTCATTTGGCTGCCAGGCTGGAAGGATGCCAGCGTTTTAAGAGTTAATATAGCACAGGCAGGGTCCCTAGTGACTGCTCTGAAATACCGGCAAGAGCATCCGTGGGAGAGTATTTATGTTAATTAATGTAGCCTGGCTGGTCCCCCGGGGAGGCTGGAAGTATTAGCACCCATCTGTCATTGACAGGGAAACTGAGGCACGAAAAGTAAAGTGACCTTCCCAAAGATGAGCCAGTGGCGGAGCTGGGAATAGAACAGAGATCTCCTGAAGTTCCTTGCACGTTCCCCTCCGAGAGCTCTGGGTAGAGGACAGGAGCACTGACTCCTATTCCCTCAGTCTCTGCTGTGGACCACACACTGCCCAAGAGTTCAGAACAGAGCCCAGGAGTCCTGCCCCTCATTCTCCTTCTCTCCTCACTGGACCACACTTCTTCCCAGATTCTGGAATAAGATGCAGGAGTCCTGACTCCCTGTCCCTTCTTCTCTGACCTTTAGACCTCCTGGAGCTGGGCACAGAACCCAGGAGTCCTATCCCTTCGTGCTGGAATCGCTCTTTCGAACGAGTGATCCGCGCGGTTAGATTGGAAGTGAAGCCCATTCCACCCAGGAAGATCAAACGCAAAAAATAAACCTTCCACAGAAGAAAAAAACAACAGTCCATGAGACTTCAGTTTATAGCAACCCTGTATTTATAGAGAGGCAGGAGGAGGGGGGCAGACAGGGCTTTTAAATTAAACCTTAATGGAGGTCTGCACAGCACTTGAAAAGGGGATTTTAAACTCATAATCAGGCCCTGGTTGCTGAAATATCTTGGAGAGCCGCTGCTGCTGGGGCTAAATCCAGCCAGCGTCCTCAGACCGGCGACAGTGCCAGAGCCATTAAAGCTCCCTTTCACCACCGGCCTGCAATGAAGTTGTTTACGGGAAGGGGAGTGCCAGGGGAGTGAGGCAGTTGCTCTGGAAAATCTGTGTCTGCAGTAGAAACTGCCAGTGTGTGCACATACGTGTGGGATGCATGTTCAGCACATGTCTGCCTTGTGTTAAGGGCAAGTCGACTGGATCCTGGGCAGAGATTCCTTTGCCCTCTTCGTGGATCAGGGCGAGCTTTGCAGTCACTGGTCAACTACAAGCCCCACACGGCGCTGCACCCTCCCCACACTGCGCGGAGATGGAGGAATGTCACCACCGCCTTCCCCCAGCCCCGACCACCATTTTACAGAAGAGGAAATTGAGGCACAGAGCGGGGAAGAAGCTTGTCCCCCAGCACAGAGTGAGTGAGTGGCACAGCTGCCGGTGGAATGTGGGCTCTAGGTCCTCAGCTGGTGCAAATGGGCCTCGTGCCGTTGGCTTTAATGGAGCTATGCTGACTTCCATCTGGCCCCAGCTCTCCTGTCCTGTGCTTTCAATCCCAGGCAACGCTTCCTGCTAGAGACAAGAGGGAAACCCAGGAGTGCTGGCTTTTATCCCTGCTCCACCAGCCAGCCATCACTTTCCTTCCCGAAACTGGGACTGCATCCTAAGTCTCCTCACTGTCTGCTCTAACCACTAGAACCCGTTCCCCTCCCACAGCCAGGAATGGAACCGAGGAGTCAGGGCTCTCTGCCACCCCCCTGCCCCACGCTATCAGTACACCCCACTTCCTTCCCAGAGTGATGACTAGAACCCAGGAGTCCTGACTCCCAGCTCCACCTTCTCGAACCACCTTGTGTACCACCGCCTCTGAGGCCTTCTCAGCTGCCTCCTGACTAGTATCTTCCAGTTGTTTAGTGTGTTTCAGCTTGAAAGATGCCGATCCGTAGGTAAATCCCCGTAGTGAAGCCACCTATGATCTGGATGGTGAGCAACCAAACAGCGTAGAGCCGTGTCCCACCCTAGAGGTGCCTATGTTTCCGTGGCAAAGCAAAGTGATCACTAGCGCTTTGGGGGTTCCTTTAAAATCAAAGGAGCCATAACCACGTCCGAACATTGTCAAAAGCATTATGTGCTCAGATACCAGAGTGATGGTAAAATCACCTGGCGAGACACCGTAACTTGGCTGAAGGTGGCAGTATGAGCTGGGCAACTTGCTTGTTATCCTGATTCAACATGTGTGAACTTGGGAAAAACGACCGCCTCGGTTCGTGCCTCAGTTTCCCCATCTTTCCAACAGAGTTCATAATCCCTATGCTTGAGAGAGCTTTGGATAGAAACACACAGGCAGCTGTTCAGCTGTAAATTTGCCCCCAAAGTACTAGTATTTCTGCTTTCTGGCGATTTCTCACCCAGATTGTCACACAAGGATAATCACTGACAGATTCTCAGTTTGAGTCTTTTAAATTAAAACTCAGCTCTGCTGTAGCTCTGTGTGCATTTGTTTGTGTGTGTGTGTGTGTGTGTGTGTGAGAGAGAGAATGCAGCATGTGTGTGTGTATTTGAATGCAGCATGTCTGTGTGTGCATGCAGCTATATGTACGTGTGTTTGAATAGTGTTTTGAAGCAACATTTGTGTGCGTTTGCATACAGCATGTGTGTGTAACGATTTGAATTCCATGTGTGTGTGTATGAATGTTCTTTGTGTGTATCTGAATACGGCGTGTGTACATTTAAAATTAGTAACTGGAAAAAAAAAGTCTGTCCTAACTGATACCAAATGTCTGAGCTGAGCAGTTGGAGGCACTTGAGAGAATGTGGTTTGCCTGCTTTAGCTTTTCCAAAGGGCTAATTTTATTTTTACCTCCAGCTTTCATCGTCTGGGCGCCAACAGGAAGTGAGCATTCTGGAGCAATCCAGATGTTATGGGCCAGGCGATGGGGAATGGACACAGCTGGACGGGCTGCCACAGTCTGTGATTGTCTAGGTAGAGTCCTGAGGAGAAGAAAGGAAAGGGGAAAAAAGCAAAAAACCCAACCCGGCCCTATATCCTGGCTATGCTGCCTGGGTTTATTTTTAAACACTAAGGTCACATTTCTCCTGAGCTTCGTGGGTTTGGGCAGAAACATCATTTGCCTTCATTGTGGGTCTGGGAGGAATTTGGAGCGTGGAACATGACAACATGGTGCAGGGATACCAAACAAAAGCAAAACGAAGGAAGAGGCCCATGCACCATCATCCAGCAGAAGAGTGAGTCACTAGCATGTGAAAAGCTCCTACACACACTCGCCAGTCATCTGCGCTACAAAGACCCCTCCCAGAACCTGCGGTTATACAGCAGGGTTTGTAGATGGCTGGGAAGTTCTGTATGTGGGACAGGGCCTGGGTCATCATCTCTCTGCTCCTTGAGCAGTTGTTTGCACCAGTGCGTATGAATTCATTGCTGTGAATCCGTGCGACGAGTGAGGGTGGCTGCACATTATCAATGAGGTGTATTATGGTAGCGCCTATGAGCGTCATCATGGACCAGGGCCAACGCGCTAGGCGCTGTACCACACAGACCAAAAGGAGTATTAAAAGGACAGTGAGATACAGAAAGTGAAAAGGGCATGAGAGAAAAGTGTGGGCGAGTGTGTGGCACGAGAGAGTGCGGTGGAGAGGGAGTGTGGGACAGAGGGGGTAGCACACCGGAGGGAGTGTGCGTGAGAGCCAGTGCTGGTCCCCACGCTGGGATGCACAAGGCACATTGTTTCTATCCTGCTATTGTTTAGCCTCATTCTGAGCACGGAGGAAATTTAAAACCTCACAATAATTGTATTTAGGAACTTCCAAGCGTCTCCATGGTGACCTGCTGTGACGCCAGCCAGTACCGAGGTGGTGAGGTTGCACTATTCAGCCAGAGCACAGCACACAGCACGAGCCATTGGTTAACCCCTCCTGGGCCAGGCTGGGGCAGTTGGGAAGGACTGGCAAATATGGGCGTTTGTTTCTTGTAGGAACCATAGGGCGGACTGACACTCTGGGAATAAGTACCCTGTCTCAGTGAGCGAGAGAGAGAGAGAGAGGTGTGCATGGGGAAGGGAAGGGAGGGGAGAATGAGTGGATAGATAGAATTTTAACAGTGAGGGTAATTAACCCCTGGCAGGGGCGGCTCCAGGCCCCAGCACGCCAAGCGCATGCTTGGGGCGGCATGCCGCGGGGGGCGCTGTGCCGGTCACCGGGAGGGTGGCAGGCGGCTCCGGTGGACCTCCCGCAGGCGTGCCTGCGGAGCGTCCACTGGTCCCGCGGCTCCAGTGGAGCATCCGCAGGCATGCCTGAGGGAGGTCCACCAGAGCCGCGGGACCAGCGGACCCTCCGCAAGCACGTCTGCAGGAGGTCCACCGGAGCCGCGGGACCGGCGACCGGCAGAGCGCCGCCCGTGGCGTGCCGCCGTGCTTGGGGCGGCGAAATGGCTAGAGCCGCCCCTGACCCCTGGAACAATTTACCAAGGGTTGTGGTGGCTTTTCCCTCACCGGCCATTTTAAAAGCAAAATTGGATGTTTTCTTCTAAAAGCTTCTGCTTTAGGAATTTGTGGAGGGCTGTTCTCTGGCCCGTGTTACACAGGAGGTCAGATTAGATTATCACAGAGGTCCCTTCTGGTGGTGGAATCTATGGAAAGAAAAGAAAGAAAGAGTAGGTAGGTAGACACTCTTCTACTTCACTCACTGTCCAAAGTGCTACTTGAAAAGAAATGAAACAATTATTCCCCATAGGCGAAAAGATTTTTAACAGACAGCGAAACCCTTTGCTGTACCCGCATGGGGCTGCGTTTGTTTCAGCAGCATTGGCGTGGGTTACTCCTTGGCTGGGCAGCTACCAAGGAAATCTCAGGGTGCTGCAGAGAGCAATGTAGGCAAGGCAGCAGGAGGCATTCTGTCTCCTAAGTCAGCGCTGAGCTCCATGCCGCAGCATGGTGCCGGGGGGCGCTGTGCTGCAGGGAGATGGGGGGTGGTTCAGTAGGGGGTGCTCTCCCCTGGCAGTCGGTGCTGACCCCAGTGTGATGCGGGGGGGTGCAGTGCTGCAGGGATTGGTGTGGGTAACTCAGTCAGAGGTGCTCTTCTCCGAGTCAGTATTAAACCCAGTGCGTCAGGACTCACCATGAATCAGTGCCTGGGAGCGCTCCCCAGCTGAGGAACCGAGCCATGGCCCGACTAACCAATTCCCCTTGGGGCTGAGTGACCGAGATACCCACATGGCATGGCCAGACTGCAGTGCCCACCCCAGTCACGTTGACTCACTAGAACCGCGTGAGGCTGCAGCAAGATGTGTCAGCTCTGGCCAGAGCCAGCGGCGAGTGGCATCTCTGAGAGGTGACGCTTCACCTGCTGGGCCAGGTTCTCTGCTGGTGAAAACTGGCAGAGCTCCATTGACTTCCACAGAGTCATGTTATGCCAGCTGGGGATTGGGCCCCATTGACTGTGGCAGATCTAGACCTGCTGGGGATCTGACTTATTCTCTCAGCACCTCCCAACACCAAATGGGGGGAGATTTGGAGCCTCCTAGCTGCCTCTGTGGAGGGGATTCAGGACTCTTGGGTTCGATTCCCAGCTCTGGGAGGAGAATGTTGTCTCGTAGTAGGAGCAGAGGACAAATGGGCTCTCTGCCCCTCTCTGGTGGTTACAGCAGGAGGGGACCGTGGGTCAGGATTCCTCAGTTGTATTCCCAGCTCAGGGACACAGCATGGTCTGGTAGCTGGAGCAGGAGGCTTGGAGGCAGGACTCAAACTCAGGCACTGGCTTCACCATGTGACCTTGAGCTATTCCTTTTTCTCGCCGTGCCTCAGTTTCCCCCTTTATACAAAGAGTCTAATAACTTTTCCCTCAGAGGAGATGGGAGGGGTATCAAGCCACAGTTAACCAATGTCTGAAGTATTTTCAGATCTCTGGATTCTACGTGTGTGTGTGACACTAGCATTTCTGGGCTCTTGGTTACTTTGTGTCTGGGACTCCGGGAAAGACACTTGCAGGATGAACAACACGGGGATACCCACCGTCAATAAAACGGCCTGTTGCTATGACAGAAAAAAAACAGTTGGGGGCGGGGGTGTCGAAGGCTGCTCAAATTACAGAGATTTGCATTGAGAGAGAAAAAAGTCTCAGCTTCAGCCCCCATGGACAACCTGCACTGAATTAAGTGTTATATTATAGGCCTTGCATAGCTGGAATAACCACAGTGACGTCCTGCGGCTTTGCCGACTTCCGAAGTTAAACACTGTTTAATGTCTGTATGTAGCGTTGCTATGGAGATAATAGCCTGGTGTGTGTGTGTGCGGCCCGGCTTATCACAGGAAAGCAAATCTGGCCTCGACCAGAGTCTGACGCAAGCCAGAGATGGTCTGTTACCTATGGGCTGACAAAAGCAGAGGGGAATTCCTGGGTTTTCCCTAATCTTCTGCTAGGGAAGGCAGAGGCAGACAACCGAGGACGGCTGTACTGGCAACAGAGTGTTGTACCACAACACAGCAAGCAAACACCCCACTGGTTGGAGAGCACATGGCTGCCTCAGTTAGGCATGTCTCATTCAGCCTGTGCGGCTGGGAGCATGTGGCTTTGGAGACAATGGGAGAGATTCTGATCCCAAACCCTGTATTTCCTGGCCCGACGGACAGCAGAGCCGCACAGCCCCGTCTCTCTTCACCTGTGTTGGGAGTGGGCTGGCTTCTGAGTGAGTGTGGAAATCCAGGGTAGCTCTAGCAATGTGAGGGGAATTGTGGCTCTCAACCTCTGCAGATGATTTGTGCCCCGTTCAGGAATTTGATTTGTCTTGAGTGCTCTTGAGAGCAATTTAAAAATGAATCGCTTACAAAATCAGACATAAAAATACACACGTGTCACAGCCCCCTGTTACGGAACAATTGCTTGCTTGGTCATTTTTATCACATAATTATCAAATGAATCCGCTGGAATGTCAGGATTACACTGACATTTCAGTGGGACACTGAGCCGTTTTTCACTTGTGAGCCTCGTCTAAATACCAAGCCCTGCCGCTCGGGGCTGAAGCATGTAACTTGCCTGCGTGGGGGGCTCCTAGGCCGTGGGCCCCCAGGCAACTGCCCTGCTTGCCACCTCCTCAGGCCAGCTCTGCATTTGCGACCCCCCTCAGCCAGTCCTGGGCCCAGCCTCGGGGCTGCAAACCCCAAGTCGAGAAACACTGATCGAGTTGAGTAGACCTCTGAGTGCCCCCCGGGGTACATGTACCCCTGGTTGGGAACCACTGGTCTATCTCCTAGCGAAGTCGCGGCTCTATTGTTCTTAACCTCCACATAGCAAGTCATGGTCACAACCCCAAATGGGGGGATACAGGTGTGACCTCGCCACCTTACCTGCATTAGGGCCTTACGCTGAGATCACCCGGGGGCCAGTTCCACCAATTTCAATGGAGCTCCACAACCGAACAGACTCCAGCCCACAGGATCGCGACCCACATCCATTCCTCACCTAGCTGCAGAGGGCTGCGGGCTCAGATTTCCGCTTGATAAATTCACGAATGGGATTATCGGAAGGAGTGGCCTGCAATTGCTGGGACTGGGCTTGGTGACCCAGGAGGTCCCTGCCAGTCCTATGTTCCTGTGCCCGGAATTCACTGTGTAGGCTTGTTCTTCCCAGTGTCTGTACAAGTGTGGTCACGTCCATCAGGGGTGTGATTATTACCAGCACCCCTAGCGTGGATGCCGTTCCATCAGAATAGAAGTGCCTTATACCAGGATAGCCTGGTCCTCTTCCCTACCTGTATCAGCACCTTTATACTGGTGCAGGGGGTTGTAGCGCTGCATTAAAACACTGCAGCTTCAGTGTGGTGAATCCTAATCCTATCCGGTTTGGCATGGGAATCTGCACCTTTCTGTGCCTCAGTTTCCTCACCTGTATTAACCTGACATGTGAACTGCCCACTCTGGTATGAAAGGGCTTGGGGGAGGGAGAACTTCCCCACCCCTAAACAAGCCACTTGTTTCGTGGGCTGACAATAGGTTATTCCTGCTTCACCCTGATCTTTCAACTGCCCTGAAGTCCTTGTGAATAACAAAGGGCTTTTTGGAAGACTAGGGAGTTAATTCCATTCTGCCCCCCTAAATCCTGACACCCCCCCTCTTCCCCAGTTTTCATGGGCTACGGGATTCTCCTTCACTTCCTGTCCTTAAATCAAGGGACATCTCATGTCATCATTTACACTAGGGTAAATCACAGCCACGCTCATCTGGGAGCATCTGATGTCCCCAAACCCCCTGTATATCCAGAACCCCCAAATTCCCATTCTCTCCTCACCCCAAACCCCTCTTCTTCCTGAGCACCCACCCTCATCTGAATATCCAGCCCTCTGACCCACATCTCCCTCCTGAGCCCCCCAACCTCCTCTCTGTATCAACCCACCCCGAGACCCACCTTCTCCCCGAGCCTCCCAACCCCCTCTGTATATCAGCCCCCCACAGACCCACCTTCTCCCTGAGCCCCCCAACCCCCTTTGTATATCATTCCCCCGAGACCCACCTTTTCCCCGAGCCCCCCAACCCCCTCTGTATATCAGCTCCCCACAGACCCACCTTCTCCCTGAGCCCCCCAACCCCCTTTGTATATCAGCCCCCCACAGACCCACCTTTTCCCCGAGCCCCCCAACCTCCTGTGTATCAACCCCCGAGACCCACCTTCCCCCAAGCTCCATGCCCCCACCCACCGAACCCTCTGTATCTCAGCCCCCCCGCGCGCCCCATGTCCCCAGTTTGTGTGGCCCGTTGCCGGGTTACCCGGGGCGGGGCGGGGGCCGGGCCGCGTGTCGGAGCCGCCCGTCCCGGGGCGCCTGAGCTCCGGGAAAGGGGCCGGGCTCGGGGCGGGCAGCGAGATCCCCGGGGCGCTGCCGGCTGCCGGGCTGGGCCGAACTCCTCCTAATAGCCCGGCAGGTGCGGCCGGGGTCGGGAGCGCGGGGCTAGAACAGGGCGGGATCTAGAGCAGTGGCTGCAGCGCGCCCGAGTCTAGTACGGGGCGGAGCCGGACCTGGGCCCAGAGAGGTCTCGAACTTGGGTTCTAGAAGAGCTAGTGAGTCTAGAACAGCCTCGGCTCTGCTCCCTTAGAACTAGGGTGACCAGAGGAGAGGAAGAAAATATTAGGACCCATTGGGGAGGTGTCCGCGGAGCAAAACCAAAAAACACCGAGTGCTGCCGGCGGAGCAAAATATCGGGACAAATTGCGTCCCCACGTCTGGTCACCCTGTTTAGAGCAGAAGCACATAGTTAAGGGGGGATCTAAACCAGGCGGGGAGGTTCTAGGACAGCATCCTCTACCCAGCTGGCCTCAGCCTGGGAGGGGGAGACCTAGACCATCATGCCAAGAGTGCTGGGGCCGGGACTAGATGACCTCCGGGGGTCCCTTCCAGTTCTGTGATTCTGTGATCTGCTCAGAACAGGCCGGGACATTAGTACAGTGTCAATGAGCCCTTCCAGATGCAGTTGTGGGGGGAGGGGTATAGGGGGCTGCATATGCTCAGACTAAAGGTAGGGCAGTTGGGGGCTGGTGGAAACTGGAATAATTTGAGTAGGGACCAGACCAGGTGTCTGAGTCAGATAACGCTGAGCGGGCTGAGAGAGCTCAGGGAGTGGGGTCACATATTCTCCAGCACCAGTAACTCTGCAGGTTTGGATCAGTGTTTCTCCATTCTAGGTGTGAGAGGCTGGGATATTTTGGGGTGAGGACTGGACTGGAACAGCATCTTTGCTGGCTCAGGTCAGATGTGCAGGGTGGGGGAATAGAGCGTCATAGCCTTCCCAGAGGGGAAAAGTCCCGAAGGAGCCTAGTTTTAAAAATAGAAGGTCCCATTAGATGGCTGAATCCGCACAGAAATGAACAGAGATTGTGCCTCATTGCCTGCGACATGACGACAATCCAGCTTTGCCTTAAGAGCAAACGAGTTGCAGGGGAAGTTGAATTAATTGGAAGCTTTTGGGGGCAGAGACTGCCTTTTTGTTCTGTGTTTGTGCAGCCCCTAGCACAATGGGGTCCTGGGCCATGACTGCGGTTCCTGGGCGCTACAGTAATACACCTAATAAATAATGTACAGTGTGCAGTACAATCAGTCCTGGTCCAGGACAGACGTTCCTAGGGGCTACCATAAACAAATAATAATTGCTCAGGGCTTAATGCCCTTAAATCTTCTCTTTGCCTGTTCAAAAGGCAAACAGCTGCTGGGTTACGCAGATAGGTTAAGTTCCATTGTGCCTCGTTAAATCAGCCTCTTGCACTTTCAACTGGATACAGGATTCTCTCCTTCCTGTCCTAAACTCTTGCTTAGAGTTGGTCCTTGTTAAACAGCTGCCGGTTCCATCCCACAGATGGCTGCCGCTCAGCGATGGATGATTCCAGCAATCCCTCTAGACAGCTTGTGCAAGCCCATAAAGCATTCTTGCCATCCCTATGGGTTCTGTGTTTAAGGATTGTTATAGCACCTTGCAAGCGGTATATGTAGGCATCACTTTCCCACCACTGAAATGCAGCCACCTCTGAGGTGGAACTTGGCAGCTGTCTTAACAACTTGCACCAGTTGTTTAGGAAGGCAAAGAGAATCTTGGCCGCAAATGAGGGGATTTGTTTATTTATTTATTTTTCAGGCAGGTAGGTTGTAAATGACTCTGGTTGGAATAACCCCATGGAGTCTGCCAGCCATCCACTCGCCATACTCCTGGCCAATCTGCCAGCCGACCAGCATTTTCCCTTGTGCAGCTGGAGAGGCAGTCTTCAGTGTTGATCTACGCTCCTGATAACAGATGCCCAAAGGTGTGTAACTGTTGAGTCAATCAGCACCTCCTACACAGGCAGCAATTAGGCTTTTGGGTTTTGAAATAAGAAATAAAATAATAATAAAAAACCCTCTCAAAGGTTAAATAACAACACCCATAACTCACTCAGCAGGAATGGGGCTGGGACCAGAAACAGGCCGGGGCCAAAACCCAAGCAGGGCTAGGCATCCAGGAAACAAAGCGGGATTTGAAATCCAAACCCGCACCCACACGGGGACGATGGGCCCTCTCTGTACAATAATTATAATACGTAGCCACCAGCACTCCACGGCAGAACTAGGGACAGAGCCCAGCAGTCCTGAAATTCCCCCGTCCTCTCCCTTCCCCAATAGCTACTAGACCCCACTCCTCTCCCAGAGCTTAGAGCAGAACCCAGGAGCCCTGATTCCCAGACCCCCCGTCTAACCACTATCCCACACTCCCCTCCCAGAATTGGGAATAGACCCCAGTAGCCTTCACTCCTACTCCCCCCATTCCAAGCACTACACCCCCTTCTCCCAGTCCCCTCTGCTGTAACCGCTAGACACCACTCCCTTCCCAGAGCTGGGCACAGAACCCAGAGTCCTGAGTTCCCCCCCTGCTCTAACCACTAGATTACATTGCCATCTGGACACGTCTCCCCTCATTCCGTGGGTGTTTGATTTACATGCCAGATCTTTCTGCAGGAAGATAAGCCCAAACCACTCTCACGGGTCCATAGATTCAGAGATCTCAAGGCCAGAAGGGACCACTGTGATCATCTAGTCCGACCTCCTGTATCACACAGGCCAGAGACCTGCCCCGGAATAATGAATAGAGCAGAGCTTTCGGGGACACATCCAATCCTGATTTAAAAATGGCCAGTGTTGGAGTATCCACCATGACCCTTGGTAGATTGTGGCAGTGGCTAATTACTGTCACTATTAAAAATTGTGTGAATTTGTCTAGCTTCAGCATCTTGCCATTGGATCGCATTAGACCTTCCTCTGCGAGCCTGGAGAGCTCATGATCAAAGATTGGTTCCCCAGGTAGACACTTACAGACTGTGGTGAAGTCACCCCTTAATCTTCGCTTTGTGAAACTCAAATTGCTCAGTCTCTTTAGCTTATCACTGTGAGGCAGGTTTTCTAATCCCTCGGTCATTCTCGTGGCTCTTCCCTGAACCCTCTCCAATTTAGCAACACCCGTCTTGACCTGTGGGCACCAAAACTGGACACAGTGTTCCAGGAGCGGACACGCCAGTGCCAAATATAGCGGTAAAGTAATCTCTCTGCTCCTACTTGAGATTCCCTTGTTTATGCGTCCCAGGATGGCATGATCCCTTTTGGCCACCGTGTCACGCAGGGAGCTCATGTTCAGCTGATTATCCACCACCGCCCCCAAATCTTTTTCAGAGTCTCCGGTCCTGTAAGTGTGGCCGACCGGCTTTGTTCCGAGATGCACACACCTGCAGTTCGAATGCACACGGTTTGCTTGGGCCCAGGTCGCTCGGAATGTGACCTGTCTTCTTCATTGCCCCCTCCCCCAATTTTTGGCTCATCTGCAAACTTTAGCAGCGACGATGTTGTCGTCTTCCCGTCTTTCTTCTTTCGGTCCCCTCTCTTCTTACCATCGTCTCCTTCAGCCTCCTACCGACCTCCGCAGCCCTCACGTGCTCCCTCCTTGGGCTGAAACCATCTCTCTGAGCACATCACACCCCTCCCCCAGTTGAGATCCTTTCCACTCTGCTACTCTTGAGTCATGTCCTATCATGTTGCCCCATCTCCACCCTGCCAACCGTGGCCGCCTGGCTGCCAGATCTCCTTACCTCTGTCTCTTTTCCCTGGACTTGTCCATAGCACCTCTCCTCCTTGGGACCCAATGGCCGGGTGGAGGGGCAGGCAGGATATATTTTGAAGACACGTCTGGCTGTTTCTGTCTTTAAGGTCTGATCCTGCAAGGGCTCCACCTAAGTAGATCAGATTGCAGGCTGTTCCCCCCGGACGGTCACACAATCTAGCTAAGGTATTTGTCTGGGCACCCCACCGTCTTTACCACGTTTATCCTTAAATCCCCCAGGAGGCAGGGTTGTGCTATTATTCCCATTGTACAGAAGGGGAAACTGAGGCACAGAGCTGCAGTTTCTTGCCCAAGGTCAGTCAGGGAGCCTGGGGCAGAGCAGGGAATTGAGCCTAGGTCTCCTGGGTCCTCAACTAGCACCCTGACCGTTGTGCCATTTTTCCTTTCAATGGCAGGATCCAGTCCCAGTCTTGCCAACTCTTGTGACTGTATTGTGAGTCTGGGATATTTGGCACATTTCATACAGGCCCAGCTGCTGGAGTCAGGTTGTTGCCTGAGCGTCTCAGCTTTTGTTTAAAGAAATGCTTCTAGTGGTTGCAGGGAAAAGCTTGAAGATGTGGCCTGAGTGCATCTTGAAGGCTCAGAAACCAGAAAGTAGATTAAAAGAACCCCAAATATCATATGAAAAAAACCTCATGGTTTTTAATGTGATCTCATGATCTGAGGAGGAGGCTCCCTGGCTTGTGATTCCTGAATGCTTAGGGTGGGTGATACCACAGTCCTGACGAGGTGCCGTGGGCATAACTGCAAAACAGCGTAGGCGCCAATCTTACAAACACTTACTCAGGAGTTTAACTTTACTACTGTGCATAATGATAACAATGTCTAGTGCTTATACAGGGTGTTTCATCCGTCGATTTCAAAGCATTTCCCAAAGGAGATCAGTATTATTCCCATTTTATAGACGGGGAAACTGAGGCACAGAAGGGTAAGTGACTTGCCCAAGGTCACACAGCAGGCCAGTGGCAGAGGCAGGAATAGCGCTCAGGTCTAGTGAGTCATAGTCCAGTGCTGTAGATGGGAGTAAAGTTACACATGGATTCAGAGTTTGAATTGGAAACTCTCTGGGAAAGGCCTGTCTTTTTGTTTTGTGTTTGTACAGCCCACTGACTGTCTCCATACGATCTGAATCCACTGTAGCTCCATCCTCATTTATCATCTCCTAGGCAAGCTTCCCAAAAACCACATGCTCTTTTCAGCATGATCCCCAGGGGAAGAGCCTTCGCTTTCAACCCGGTGTGCTTCAGACCATGCAAGGCAGGGAATATCAGGCATGGCTTCGGTTCATTTTGCTCCGACAAAGCTTCTTAGACCAGAAGATTCTCTTGGGGCAACCCCCCTGGGCCTGAACAGCCTGAATATTAGGGTTAGGGTCCATCTCTGAGCTCGCACCCAAAACCGCACCAGATCTTTGGGGGCCTTCGGCTCCAGCTCCAGACCTGAGCCCAGCTCCGATGGGATGGGTGGGTTATAGCCCCTTACATTCTGGAGTGCTGCTGCTGCTACTCTCCCGTGCAAAATCGTGTTTCCTGGAAGGAATCCCGATCCCATGCCCTGGCCTGCCTCCCACTGAGTCAGCAGGTCCGCAGACTTGAAAGGGAGTCATACTCCACACATTACAGTAAGTAGGTCCCTCCCACCTCCTGCCTCATCTGTCCATCTGCCCTCGTAATTAGCAAGGTGGGTGGGGCTAAGGTTTTAAAAAGGATTTCCCTTCTTTGAGTAAAAGTCAGTGACTTTAGGTGGGTAAGCTCCCAGCCTGGCTTTAGGCAGCTGGGGAAAGATTCTTCTGTCTTCCTGTCTGTCTGTCTGTCTTTCCTCTGTCTTTCACAGTGGAATTATATGGGGAAACCTGCAGATCACGACTTTTGCAGCAAAGAATTTCCAAACTGGTAAGTAACTTCTTGGGGTTTCTATTGATTTTGTCCATATCTTTAGATCAACTGTATTTTTTTCCTAAGTGGAGAGATTAAATAATCTTTTTATGCTCTCCAAAACGTGGATCTTTGTTGGAAAATCAGGCCCATGTTTCGGTGGTGTTTCGTTCCATGCCTAAGCTGAAAACAACGTGCAGTTCCCCAGAACACAGGGAAAATTCTTGACATGGTATCAATTTGGTAGGGGCCGGATTCTGATCTGCAGCTGCCCAGATCAATGGAGTTCTTGTAGATTTAGGCTGGTATAACTGAAAGCGGAATCTGCCCCTTCTATATTATTCCGGTGGTGGGAAAAGTTGGGCTAAAGTGGAATATTTATATATATTATATAAATGTAAACAACAAAACCAGGCTTATTCTTGCGCGCGGATGGAAAGAATTTAGAGAGGGTGGAGTGTGGGTTTTTTTTTTCTTTTAGGAGTGTCTTGGTTCTGTTTGCGCGAGTTTAACCCCATATTGTCCATTGCAATGAACCCAACCAGCTCTGGGCAAAGTGGCCTCTTGCCCAGTTTTGGAAGGTCCCAGGCAGCCTTCACTCTGACAGGAATGGAGGGGACTCTCATCAGGCCGCAGGCACGACTGCAGTGCAGACGGATTTCCTCAGGGGTGGAAGGTCCAAGGCAAAATGGTCGGTTTCGGTCGCAGTGAGGGAATCTCTGTCGAAGCCCTCGGCTAGTATTATTTTGAGCCGGGTTCCGCGGTGACACTTGGCGAGGGCTCAGGGTATGCTGGGACATTAGCTGCTTCCCCGGGTGGTGGGGGAGAAGGGAAGGCGGGCGGAAACGGGCGTGCTGTGAAATCGGCAACCAAATCAGAATAAATCAAAACCAAGAAGGGGCTTCATAAGATTGTGGCTGGATGGATGGGGGGTTGGGGGGGCTGAGGCTCAGAGACAGAAAATCCAACCTTCTCCTGTCGAATTTACCAAAAGGCAAACTCCAAGGGAAGTTTTGCCAGGAGGCGTTTTGGCTTTTCCCTCTCCCCGGTCCCCCTTTGTAGTTGTATAACCGCCTAGTGCTGAGTTATATAAGGACAACTGGAGAGGGATGCGAGCTCGCTGGGGGGGGGAGTCAAGGATGAAGTGGAGTTGGTACCCAGCGCAAACCCTCAAAGCGGGATTTTCGCCACCTATTTGACTTGGCCCGTGTCTCTTTCTACCATGATTCATTCTTTCCTTGGATCCCTCTCCCTTCCCTTTTGTGTGCTTAAGTATTCGGAGCCTCGTAAATTACGATCCCGCGCATGCACACACGCGCACACACCGTCTCAGTTTCCCCCACCAGGCATCTTTCAGCTTCAGGACATCAGCTCAGCTGGTTCGTAAATAAAGCTGGCGTGAAAGTGAGGGTGCCCGGCGTGCCCAAGGACGGGGTATTGTCCAAACGGGCATGGTTAAAATATGAATAAGCCACGTGCATGATTGTGAAGCAGAATAAAAACCCAAGCTTCTGGTGGCTGGCACTGGGTGCCTGGCTGGGGTGGCGTCTCCTTTGCTGGCTAGAGTTGGTTGGTGCTCAGTTTCTTAGGACTTGGGGCTGGATCTGAGCCGGGCGTAAATCAGCATAGTTCCTGGAAGGATCTGGCCAAGGTGGCTGCAAATGGCCTGAGCAGTGCGAAGACACTGCAGTGCTTGTTTAAAAAAAAAAAAATTGGGCGTGGGCAAGATTGATTTTGTGCCGCCCCATGCGACGGCGAAGGCATGAGGCTCGCAGACCCTTTGCATGGTGCCGTCAGCTCCTGTTGGCTCCAGTGGAGCTCCTGCGGCTGAGCAGAATCAGGCCTTTTGTCTGGGGAGGGCGCACCCTCGGGTGCTCGGATCCCGCCATCAATCTGTCATCAATCTCCCCCGCCAACGCCCCAGCAGCCCTGCATCACGGGACTGCGGCAAGAGAAGGAACTTTTTTTTTGGTGTGTCATTTCCCTCCTTTTTGGATCCTGGGCTGGTCCCAATAAATGACTCGTGGGCCAAAATTTGTTTCCTTTGTGACGTAAAAGCCAGGGAAGCAAAATTGCTGAGGCTTTAGTCTGCCCAGGAGTGAGAATCAGCCAGCGAGGTCTTGGCTTGGGGGAGTCTGAGACCACTTTGACGTGTGACCATAAGGAGCTTCCTCAAACGTATCATAGCTAAGGTGGAGAACAACGTGTTCTCTGAGCCACAAATGTGCTTTAGACACAATCTCAACAGGTCTGTCTTTCTCTCTGGTGAGGTTTCCCTGGGGAAGGCACCGCACGCCGGTTAGAATCAAATTAAATTTCCACCTCTTCCCAGCCACCTGGTGGGCCCAGTCAACCCCCAGCCCATGGCCAACCCCGACCACAGACGCACACACTCAAGTGCATACGGCCCAGGCTGCAGCGCCAGACTGCCTGCCTTGGATTCAGGCCTTCCCCAACCCCGTAGCAATAGCAGCCCTGAACTAGTCACTCGATCGCCGCGTCGCCCTCCTGCGGGTAAACCAGTCTCTCTGTGGGAAGAGAGGGGCAGTAATTGGATTTCTGACGCCGTGTGGAACTTGGGGTGGGGTCATGTCTCACACATCCCGCTTTGCTGCGTGGCAGCTCGCCCCATCAATGCCCCTACCCCATGACAAGCACCCGACTTTTCCATACATATGGACTCGCTCTCCCGTAAACCCCGTCCGCCATTCAGCGGGCCCCAGCAACTCGACCTGAATGGGTTCTGGAGCCCGCCCAAGGTGCCCCTGTCACACGTCAATCTTTCTCTCCCCGTTTTGTGAAAGTCTCGTTGCTGGGTGGGGTTCCCGCGATAGGATCTGAAGACACAGTGCTGGATTTGTTTGCCTCGAGTTAAGCCCTGCACGTTACAGCCAGATACAGCAACGACACGCCTGGATCCGGATGCCTCTGACCACCGCCATGAGCAGCCCGGAGAGCCGTGCGGGAAAAGCACCAGCCTGGTCTGGGGTTTCTCTAAGGGGCTCGTGGGATTTTTCTCCTCATGACCCTAAAAAGGCCCAGATATTTTGATCCCTCTGGGCACATCTGGCTCTCACCCTGAATTTGATTGCAAACGGGGCGACCCTCGCACTGCCCCGCCACCACCTCCCCAGGGGTAAGTGTGTGAGGGGGGAGGGATAGCCCCAGACCCAGGAAGCTTGGGTTGTGTTTCAAAGCTGAGCTCAGCTTTATTTTTGTGTGTGTGCTTTTTTTTCTTGCAAAATAAAATAAAGAGGCCCCTGGAAAAAGCCCCTTCCCTGGATAAGAAACAAGCTCCCTTTGTTTAAAGCAGGCAGGGATCCGTGCGCAGAGGGACTCAGCGGGTAGGTCATACAGCAAAAGTGTGGCCGTGAATAGGAGTCCAGCTGGTATTTATGGGCCTTGGGAAGGAGCCGCCAGCTCAGAATCCTGCTAGGAGTCCGCTGCCTGCGGTGGCCTGGCTCCCAAGGGGGAGGTTGCCATATCCTGCGCTGCACAGGACACCCTCCACTCCTGGAGATGTTAGCAGGAGCTGGGAGAACCTGGCGGCTCAGGGTGGGTCGAGTTAAATCCCAGCGATGGGTCCCTATTGCAGAACGAGGACCTGATGCTAAGCCTATGGAAATGCACAGAGGAAGGACCCGATTTCACACCCCGAGAACACGTTCGGGACGTGTTCGCGCCATTTGGGTCTGAGGGGCTTCGCTTTGGGCTGCGGCTATTGGGGAAAGGGAGCATTGTCTAGCAGTGAGAGCACAGGCCCGGTCGTTGGGGGATCTGGTTTGTTCCCCTCCCGTGCATGGGGCTTCCTTGGGCAAGTCGTCCCCCTCCGCCTCAGAGAATGCAGCGAGGCGGCTCTATTTCACACGCGTGGCGATCTCTGAATGGGAGGCAGGGGGTAGGGCCGATCCCGATCATCGATTCCTGTCCCAGCCAGAGCCTTTTTCTGGGGGAGCAGAGTGGCCCCAGTTGACGCCGGCAGGCGATCCAGGCCCAGCCCTCTTGCAAGACAAGGTGTGGGCCCGATCCTGTGGGAGGCTGGGAGCTCAGCTGACTTCTGGGGGATTTGGTGCTCAGCTCCTCTGAAAGCCCCTCGGAAAGCACACGCACTTGGGCACACTCACCTGTGCTCACACTCACCCACACACCCACACACCGCGCCTTTTGGGGCTTTCAATTTGTAAGGGCCTGACCCACTGAGGACAATAGGAGCCTTCCCACTGCCCCCGACGGCCTTTAGCGCAGGCACTGGGCATTTCTGAGTCAGTTCTTCGCTCACCCCACCCTCCGTGATCAGTCTCCCCTGCCGCATGCGCCACTTGATAAAGGCTGCCCGCTCCAGCCCAGGCAGCCCGAGCACAAACGCCCCCCCCTCCCCGGGACACCGCTCGTGCTGCACGGGGCTGCAGGCTGGAAGAGCAGAAAGGGCTGCCTGGGTTGATTTCTTTACGCTAAGTTACCTTCTTTACGCCTCGTCGCTGGCTGCACTGGGACCCCCCTGGGCTTGGGACCTGCTTGACCCCAGTGGGTCAAGCGGCTTCTTCCTCGGCTATCCTCCTATGTGGCAGGGCCAGTCCCTGTCGTTCAGCTCTCGGTGCACGGGGGTCACCCACAGGCCCATCAGCCCCTGGGGTACAGCTGCGAGGGCTTTGCGCAGGCAGAATCCCCACCAGCGGCAGAGCTGCGCTCTCGGCCGGGGTTGGCTCTTGGTTACAAGGCGGGGGAGTGAGGGGTGTTCGCCCCCTCACACCCCTTCACTGACTGCGTTCCTTGTCCCTGGCAGAAATAAGTGGTGATCAATTCCAAAGCTGGAGGAGCGCGGGTTTGACGGGGCACGTGGGATCTATGTGGGGCTGAGATTGACACATGTCCCAACCGCAAGAGAGGAAAGCAGAGATCTGAATCACAGCAGTGTTACTTTTCACACCCAAATACCCCCCACGATCCGGGGCCTGATTCGGATCTCGCTGGGGTTTTCTCCCTTCCTCGTTGGGCTACTCTAGATTTAGGCCAGATCAGAACTGGGGCCCTGGGCGTTGGCTGAGGCCTATCTCCGGCTGAGGAGCATGAGACACTGGGAAGCCTCCACCACCCTGGTGCGGAGAGAAAGATCTCAGCGCTAAGCTGTGGCGGGTGCCCATGACGGCCCTCGCCTGGCTGATGAAGGCTCATCTTCCCCCATGGTATGGTCTCAGCGAAGGTAGAAGATGGCGTATCATAGCTGCCAGCCCTCCACGTTAACGGGCCCCGACTGGAATCCCACCAGAGCCCCCTTTGAAACACTTCTCTCTCCGAGACACAGAGACGTCGTTCTGTCACTAGGAGCTAATTTCCATCTAAACCCAACACCTTTCTGCCCAGCCCTTTAAACTGGTCTCAATCCAGCTGGAGGGCCTTCAAATCCAGTTGACTCACTCAAGGTCGTGTACCACAAAAGTAGCTGATCTGAGACTGGAGGAGACCTGGCTCCCTATTCTCTCTCGCTCTAAACAAGGGCTGTCAAGCGATTAAAAAAATTAATTGCGATTAATCGCACTGTTAAACAGCAATAGAATACCATTTATTTAAATGCTTTTGATATTTTCTACATTTTCAAATGTATATTGATTTCAGTGACAACACAGAATACAAAGTGCACAGCGCTCACTTGACATTTATTCTTTATTACAAATATTTGCACTGTAAAAAACAAAAGAAATCGTATTTTTCAATTCACCTCATACCAGTACTGTCGTGCAATCTCTTGATCATGAAAGTTGAACTTACAAATGTAGAATTATGTACAAAAAATAACTGCATTCAAAAATCAAACAATGTAAAACTTTAGAACTTACAAGTCCACTTAGTCCTACTTCAGCCAATCGCTCAGACAAACAAGTTGTTTACATTTGCGGGAGACAATGCTGCCCACTTCTTGTTTACAATGTCACCTGAAAGTGCGAACAGGCGTCCACATGGCACTGTTGTAACTGGCATCGCAAGATATTTACATGCCAGATGCGATAAAGATTCATATGTCCCTTCATGCTTCAACCACTATTCCAGGGGACATGCATCCATGCTGATGACGAGTTCTGCTCGATAACCCAAAGCAGTGCGGACCGATGCATGTTCATTTTCCTTATCTGAGTCAGACGCCACCAGCAAAAGGTTGATTCTCTTTTTCGCTGGTTCTGTAATTTCCGCATCAGAGTGTTGTTCTTTTGAGACTTCTGAAAGCATGCGCCACCTCGTTCCTCTCAGATTTTGGACAGCACTTCAGATTCTTAAACCTTGAGTCCAGTGCTGTAGCTATTTTTAGAAATCTCACATTAGTACCTTTTTTGTGTTTTGTCAAATCTGCCGTGAAAGTGTTCTTAAAATGAACATGTGCTGGGTCATCATCCAAGACTGCTATAACATGAAGTATATGGCAGAATGCGAGTAAAACAGAACAGGAGACATACAATTCTCCCCCAAGGAGTTTGGTCACAAATGTAATTAATGCATTATTTTTTTACGAACATCATCGGCATGGAAGAACGTCCTCTGGAATGGTGGCCGAAGCATGAAGGGGCATATGAATGTTTAGCATATCTGGCATGTAAATACCTTGCACCAGCTACAAAAGTGCCATGCGGACGCCTGTTCTCACTTTCAGATGACATTGTAAATAAGAAGCAGACAGCATTATCTCCCATAAATGTAAACAAACTTGTTTGTCTAAACAATTGGCTGAACATGAAGTAGGACTGAGTGGACTTGTTGTCACTAAAGTTTTACATTGTTTTGTTTTTGAGTGCAGTTATGTAACAAAAAAAATTCTACAAATGCAAATTACACTTTCAGATAAAGAGATTGCAGTACAGTACTTGTATGAGGTGAATTGAAAAATACTGTTTCTTTTGTTTATAATTTTTACAGTGCGAATATTTGTAATAAAAAATAATAATATAAAGTGAGCACTGTACACTTTGTATTTTGCGTTGTAATACAAATCAATATATTTGAAAATGTAGAAAAAATCCAAAAATATTTAATACATTTCAATTGTTTAACAGTGCGTTTAATCGTGATTAATTTTTTTAATCACAATTAACTGCAAATGACAGCCCTACTCTAAACACTAGCTTGCACTTCCCTCCCAGAGCCAGGAATAGAACCCAGGAGTCCTGACTCCCAGCCACCTCTGTTCTGAAAACTAGATTGGACAAATTATCACAGATGAGAGTAGAAATCAGGAGTCCTGACTCCTTAAACCACCCTCTGCTCTAGCCACGAGCCAACCTTGCATAAAATGACTAAACATAAATATCAGTTATTGACTTCAGCAGCGTTGGAAACAGGTGAGCTCTGTCTGTATCCCACACGCACAGAAGAACAGTTCTCATCTAGCTAATTCCCTGCACTGCTGATAATTCGCTCCAACGGACCCCACCCACCCAGCAGCCTCTCCCCATTTCTCAGCACCGTAAGCTCTGCAGCAAGATCTTGTAAGGCGCCAGTGGTTCACCAAAATACACCACGGCCCAGTCACTGGTCTGCCCTCAAGACTGAAAAGAAAATGGCACCTGTCAAAATAAGAGAACAAAGAGCATTGTGGGAATGCGGAATCCTTGGGTTTAATTTCTTTTGTAATCCTCTTTGTTTGCCAGTTGGCGCAACTCGACAATACACACGATAGATCTCCCAGCCGTTGGTGTGTGTGTGTGTGTGTGTGTGAGAGAGAGAGAACAACACACACACATAGTAGAAACCGTGTACAAGAAATTTGGACCCGATGAAGTTTGAGCAGCTTAGAGGGGTGCCTAAGCCACAAAGTTTGGCTCTGTATTTGAATTTGCCCAAAGCTGGGGGGGAGTATTTGGGTCAGGAGTCTGGTTCTGACCCTGCGGCTGTTTAGTGTGCGGGGAAATGAAAGCCCACTGCACCAACTGGTTCAGAGCACTCGAGACGTGTACATTTCAGTTCTGGTGACACAGATCATGAGAGTGAAATTGTGCTGTGAACCCCCCAACCTCCCCCTGCGTCTATCTATGGCTAATACTCTTGTGCACTGGTGTAAATGCTGAGTGAGGATACAACCACAATGAGTTGGACCCAGAATCTCCCTCCGTAACCCTAGGTCCTTACAGATCTGCTGTGCTGGGCCTTTTCTGTCTCTAACTACTGGGGTCCTACTTTAGCAGGGGTCAGACACCTGTCAGGCTGCAGAGACCCAGTGCTGGCAGGTGCCGGGGGGCAGGGCATTCAGACAGGTTTTTCCATGTCCCTGGTGCTTAGTTGAAGAAGAAAGCTAACACTACTTGGATAAAATTCCCACTCTGCTTCCCCCCGCTGCCTTCGGTCTCCACCTCCTGCCTCCCCAGAAGTCTGATCCCTTTTAAAAGCAGCCAATCTAGTTGCTGTCTTGAGGTGTGTTATGGTAGTGCATAGGCACCCCAGTCACAGCCCAGGACCCCCCGGTGCCAGGCTCTGCACAAACAGAGCAGATCCCTCTGGGCTGTCCTAGGAAACAGTCTCCAGATCTTTTTCTCAGGGCCTGACCCGAAGCCAACAGGGGTCTTTCCCCGGCTGTGGGATCAGGCCCGGGGCTCAGTCCAGACATGAGAGGTTCTCGGGACGAAATGAGGCCAACGCTGCGTGATCTGTTTGCAGAGGAAGGGGCGCTGGGTGTGCGCAAAGAGATGCTGTGGTTTTAATTTGTAACTGTTGCAAATGCTCTTTCCCCTCTTCTTCTTTTTTAGTATTAATTTTCAGACCAAAAGGAGCATTAAATTAAAAGGGATCAAAATAAACACGACGACACTCGGTTTATCTGTCTCCTGAGCCGTCCGTCCCAGGAGCTCAGAGTTCAAGGGTTACGCTTTACCCTGCTCTGTTGAGGTTAGTAACTATTTTACAGATAGGGAAACTGAGGCACCGAGAAGGGACGTGACCTGTCCTGGTCCTCCCTGCTTTGACCATTAGACAAGGCTCCCCGGACAGAACTAGGAATAGAACCCAAGAGTCCCGACTTCTGTTCCCCTCTTTGTCTCAACCCTAGGCCGCACGCTGGACCAGAACACACGTTACTTGCTCTGACCCTGCTTTCCTCTCAGAGCTGGGGCTAGAACCCAAAGCCCTGAGTCCTGGCCCCCACCCTCACTCTAACCGCTAGGCCCCACTCCTCCTCGCAGAGCTGGGAATAGAACCCAGGAGTCCTGGCTCCCAGCCCCCACCCCTTCTTTTATCACTAGACCACCCCATTTATGGCAGCAACCTCTCTTTACAGCCGTGACGTCAGTCACAACACTGACCTCACAGCCGGCCTCTCCCAAGCGCACCCCTGCTGGTTGTGTCACTTTCGCTCTGAGGCCAACCTGACGCGTACTTCATCTGTCTCCTCCTAGCGAAATGCTGCGACCCCTTCCCTTGAAACAAAACCCCCTCTGTAGCGGCCATAGCCCGGGGCAGGCGTGGGTAGGCCGAGCTGGCTGGATCCATCGTTCTCCAGACTGGAGCGAGACAAGGTCTGAGACAACTGCGGTGTTGTGTGTTGTGTTTCTAATTCAGCAAGACTTGGGGTGGGACCGGCGGGGGCGTCTGATCCAGCTCCGTCCCTCCCTTCATGCTCAGTCCCCCTTTGCACAGGGAGGGGAGGTACCTACTGCAGGCATGGGGGCCTTTTCTTCCTTTGGGTCTCGCCTTGTTCTTTGCCATTTCATGATGCTGTTCTGTATGCTCGCTCCCACCCTCCCAAGCCGTCTCTCTCTGAGTCTCTCTTCATTGAGGGCTTCCCCTTTCCTTTTATTCCCCAAACATTTGAAGGAATATTGCCGTAGCCCTGGCGCGGTCAGGGGCCGTGCTTCGAAAGGGGGCCTGCGCATCAGTGGGGCACTGAGCTTTGGGCATGTGCATTCGTTTCTGGGGAGGGGCTCAGTACGTCCCTCTGTGAAACTGACGCCCGCGCCCTGCAAGCGTTCTTATCCGTTGTATTATGGTAGCACCTAGGAGCAGGAATCCCGTGTGCTGTGTGTGTGTTTGGTGTATTACGGTAGTGCCCAGGAGCTCCAGCCATTGACCAGAACCCCACTGTGCCGGGGCCGTATGGACACAGAACCAAAAGATGGGCCCTGCCCTGCA
Source organism: Mauremys reevesii (assembly GCF_016161935.1). Taxonomy (NCBI): domain Eukaryota; kingdom Metazoa; phylum Chordata; order Testudines; family Geoemydidae; genus Mauremys; species Mauremys reevesii. Next base: position 11,287,692 of record NC_052647.1, on the reverse strand, counting down.
CAGCTCACTTGTCCATAGACATCTGGCCAGATCTTCAGCAGGCTGAGAAGGATCTGGCCACGAGTGTCCCAACAGGACCTGCTGGACCCTGAGCGCTGCCAAAGTGGAAGCTGCAAACCAGACCCAGGTAGTAGAATCAAGTTAATTCCCACTGATGTGTGGGGGAACCATCTCTCTCCTCACTGCCTTGCACAGCGCTGGGGGTATTTTACGTGATTCTGAAATCCCCCGCGCCTAGTGCGATCACGTGAAAATCCCGGCTTTCATTAAACAAAGGACATTTCTGGCCAAGGCGGCTGGAGAGAAAAGTTTGAAAACATGGCCTGAGTGCTCCCTACAGAGGCAGAGGCAAAGGAAAAGACCCCCCCCCCGCTTTGATTATGATCTCGTGATTTTGAAGCGAATCTCAGGATTTTGGAGAGGGCTGGCTCGTGATGTTTGCGCTCTCAGGGTTGGTAGCAGCCCTGGGGAGGGAGCAAACAGGCCAGGTGATGACACCACCACGTGTTCGGCTGCGTCCGCCCAGCCGATCACGCGCTGCCCACTGCTGTGGAATCTCCCGGTGTCAGCTTGGCTGTGTGAAGCCTTGTTAAGAGGAGGCCTTGGGTCTCTGCTCTCTGAGAACTGGGGGGGCCACATTTGTGGATCAGAGATGTGAGAACTAGCTGTGGGGGGGTGTGGTGTTTACACACACACACGCTGTATTTTGTGTGTGCAGGAGGTACACACACAATCTAGCATCTGTCTCTCTATGCATATGTTCCATGTAAGAGAGTAACCCCCTCTTTGGTTTACACCGCAGCTTAGTATACAGCTGAGGGGCTTCTTCAGGGTGTCCTCTCGATGGTCGCCACCACTGCCTCACAATGGCAGCATTAGCTCCACTTAGAGAGGGAGAAATTGAGGCCGAGAGAGACTTGCCCAGCTGGGTGGTGAACCACCTCTGCCGCCATCCCAGGCGAGTGCTCTCCTGCCCTGCTGGGACACAGCCCAGCGCGCTCGGCTTTCGGAGCCGATTGCTCTCCCTGGCCTTTGAGACGGGGTTGGGGAGACAGCCAGAGGGGCTGGCTTGCTGAGTAGCTGAGGAGAAGAGGGGAGCTGAATGGCTCTTGCCTTTGGCTTTGGCATTTTAAGTAACCGGTAGGGGGTGTGGCGCCGATGCCCGGGCACTCTTGATTGCTCTGAATCAAAAGAAAATAATATAATAGCAGGAGTAGAAGGTGTCTTACAATAGCAGCACCCTTGTGTAGTTCATTATGTGTATTACTGTAGGGCCTAAAATTTACACCTAAAATCAGGGCCCCCTTAGTGCCAGGCGCTGCGCAGACCCTGACTGAGATCGGGGCCCCTTAGTGCCAGGCGCTGCGCAGACCCTGACTGAGATCGGGGTCCCCTAGTGCCAGGCGCTGCACAGACCCTGACTGAGATCGGGGGTCCCCTAGTGTCAGGCACTGCACAGACCCTGACTGAGATCGGGGCCCCTAGTGTCAGGCACTGCACAGACCCTGACTGAGATCGGGGCCCCTTAGTGTCAGGCGCTGCACAGACCCTGACTGAGATCGGGGGTCCCTTAGTGCCAGGCGCTGCACAGACCCTAATTGAGATCGGGGGTCCCTTAGTGCCAGGCGCTGCACAGACCCTGACTGAGATCGGGGGCCCCCCCTTAGTGCCAGGCGCTGCACAGACCCTGACTGAGATCGGGGCCCCTTAGTGCCAGGCGCTGCACAGACCCTGACTGAGATTGGGGGTCCCTTAGTGCCAGGCGCTGCGCAGACCCTGACTGAGATTGGGGGCCCCTTAGTGCCAGGCGCTGCGCAGACCCTGACTGAGATCAAGGCCCCTTAGTGCCAGGCGCTGCACAGACCCTGACTGAGATCGGGGGGCCCCTAGTGCCAGGCGCTGCACAGACCCTGACTGAGATCGGGGCCCCTAGTGCCAGGCGCTGCACAGACCCTGACTGAGATCGGGGCCCCTAGTGTCAGGTGCTGCACAGACCCTGACTGAGATCGGGGCCCCCTAGTGCCAGGCGCTGCACAGACCCTGACTGAGATTGGGGGCCCCTTAGTGCCAGGCGCTGCGCAGACCCTGACTGAGATCGGAGCCCCTTAGTGCCAGGCGCTGCGCAGACCCTGACTGAGATCGGGGGGCCCCTTAGTGCCAGGTGCTGCACAGACCCTGACTGAGATCGGGGCCCCTAGTGCCAGGCGCTGCACAGACCCTGACTGAGATCGGGGCCCCTTAGTGCCAGGCGCTGCGCAGACCCTGACTGAGATTGGGGGCCCCTTAGTGCCAGGCGCTGCACAGACCCTGACTGAGATCGGGGCCCCTTAGTGCCAGGCACTGCACAGACCATGACTGAGATCGGGGGGGCCCTTAGTGCCAGGCGCTGCACAGACCCTGACTGAGATCGGGGCCCCTTAGTGCCAGGTGCTGCACAGACCCTGACTGAGATCAGGGCCCCTTAGTGCCAGGCGCTGCGCAGACCCTGACTGAGATCGGGGGTCCCCTAGTGTCAGGCGCTGCGCAGACCCTGACTGAGATCGGGGCCCCTTAGTGCCAGGCACTGCGCAGACCCTGACTGAGATCGGGGGTCCCCTAGTGTCAGGCGCTGCACAGACCCTGACTGAGATCCGGCCCCTAGTGCCAGGCGCTGCACAGACCCTGACTGAGATCGGGGCCCCTTAGTGCCAGGTGCTGCACAGACCATGACTGAGATCGGGGCCCCTTAGTGCCAGGCACTGCGCAGACCCTGACTGAGATCGGGGGCCCCCCCTTAGTGCCAGGCGCTGCACAGACCCTGACTGAGATTGGGGCCCCTTAGTGCCAGGCACTGCGCACACCCTGACTGAGATCGGGGGTCCCCTAGTGCCAGGTGCTGCACAGACCCTGACTGAGATCCGGCCCCCTAGTGCCAGGCGCTGCACAGACCCTGATTGAGATCGGGGCCCTTAGTGTCAGGCACTGCGCAGACCCTGACTGAGAATGGGGGCCCCTTAGTGCCAGGCGCTGCACAGACCCTGACTGAGATCGGGGCCCCTAGTGCCAGGCGCTGCGCAGACCCTGACTGAGATCGGGGGGCCCCTTAATGCCAGGTGCTGCACAGACCCTGACTGAGATCGGGGCCCCTTAGTGCCAGGCGCTGCACAGACCCTGACTGAGATCGGAGGGCCCCTTAGTGCCAGGTGCTGCACAGACACTGACTGAGATCGGGGCCCCTTTGTGCCAGGTGCTGGGCAGACCCTGACTGAGATCGGGGCCCCTTAGTGCCAGGCGCTGCGCAGACCCTGACTGAGATCGGGGGGCCCCTTAGTGCCAGGTGCTGCACAGACCCTGACTGAGATCGGGGCCCCTTAGTGCCAGGCCCTGTGCAGACCCTGACTGAGATGGGGCCCCTAGTGCCAGGCCCTGCGCAGACCCTGACTGAGATCGGGGGGGCCCTAGTGCCAGGCGCTGCGCTGACCCTGACTGAGATCGGGGCCCCTAGTGCCAGGCGCTGCGCAGACCCTGACTGAGATCGGGGTCCCCTAGTGCCAGGCGCTGCACAGACCCTGACTGAGATCGGGGCCCCTTAGTGCCAGGCGCTGCACAGACCCTGACTGAGATCGGGGCCCCTTAGTGCCAGGCGCTGCGCAGACCCTGACTGAGATCGGGGCCCCTTAGTGCCAGGCGCTGCACAGACCCTGACTGAGATCGGGGCCCCTTAGTGCCAGGTGCTGCGCAGACCCTGACTGAGATCGGGGCCCCTTAGTGCCAGGCGCTGCGCAGACCCTGACTGAGATCGGGGGGCCCCTTAGTGTCAGGCGCTGCACAGACCCTGACTGAGATCGGGGCCCCTTTGTGCCAGGTTCTGCGCAGACCCTGACTGAGATCGGGGGGGCCCCTTAGTGCCAGGCACTGCGCAGACCCTGACTGAGATCGGGGCCCCTTAGTGCCAGGCGCTGCGGAGTCCCTGATTGGGATCAGGACCTTCATTGTCCCAGCTGCTGCACAGACACGGAGTGGGAGGCCGACCGCTCCCAACAGAGCTCACAGACTAACTAAACAAAGGGTGGGAAGAGAAACTGAGGCACGGAGCTTTGTTGATTTCCCCCTCTGGTGATCCACAAATCTAACACCTCCCAGCTGTGTCACCTGACGCCCCAGCAGAAGGTTAAACGGCAGAGACAGCGCTGCCTGGGATTACTTGTCACTAGAACGCCATTAATATGTAACCAGATTTGCAGAGACGGGCACGTAGGCTGCACCTGCAGAGCCCTCGCTGCTCACGCAGCAGCTGGTGGATCCACGTGTCACATGGGTGTTTGTGATCCCGTCTCGCTGGGCGAACCCCGCGGGTGCAGCGGACACACCTCGGCTTGGAAGTGTAGGGCTGGGTGGGAAACGACCCACTTGTCAATTGCAGCTACTGACCCTGGACAAAGGAGACAGTCCTGGGGGGCTGCTCCGAAGCCTAGGGCCAGATCGCCAGCTGGCGTCGGTCAGCGTCACCCCGTGGGACTCAGTGGGGTAAATTGGCATCTCTCCATTGGACTCAATGGGCTGGGTTCTCCCATTGACACTGATGGGAGCTGGAGGACAAGCCTCTGTGGCCGCCCTGTTATCATCCTGGTCACAAATGCATCTTCAAACGAGTTAGGGGGTTTGTCCCCACAGCCCATTCCTTGCAACCAGTTCAGGGGGTTGGTTCCCCCGGTCTGACCCTGCCGCCTTGAAGGGAGCCACCTTCCCCCCCAGTCCCCACCCCTCACCGTCGCCGAGAACGTTCAGCACAGGTACAACCTGCTGGCTGGGCCGATGGAGGGTTTGCACTCGACCGAAGCTTGCCGTGGGGAGAGGCGGGTTCTGCAGAGCGCCTCACCCCACCCAGTGGTCGTCCCATGGCAGTTTCACTGTCCTGGCTACCAGCCACTTCTCCAGCCAGGGGTCTGACTGCCGCCCAGGTACACAGACCTGGCTAGCTTGGGCCCCAATACCAGTGAAGCCAGGGCAGACGCAGATCTGAGACCCGAACGGAAAATCTGTCCCCTCATTTTTAAATAGTTTTTGGGGAAATAACACAGCAAAGAAACAGTTCAACCAGTGACATCATCCCTGAGAGATCTTAATGATGACAATCAGATGCACCTATCTACTGAGGAGTGAGTGTCACCGCCACAGGACTGCACTCTGCAATCATCTAACGCCTTACAGGGCTCAGAAACCAGTGACCGGGGTGGGAGAAAAGGTTATTTAATCCTTAAAAGCTCCGTCCCCCCAGTCTCCCCTGAGATAGGTCAGGATTATCCCCATTTTACAGGTGGGGAAAACTGAGGCATAAGCTGGGCAGTGAGTTGCTGCATGACGAGGCGGATCAGGGGATCCCGATGGTCAGCCCCCTTATTCTAACTCACTAAATTGCCTCCCCTCCCAAAGCTGGGGACAGACCCAGGAGTCCTGACTCCCAGTCCCCACTGCACTAGCCACTAGAAACCACTCCCCTCCTAGACGCCTGCAGTTCTGACTCCCAGCCCTCCGTTCCAACCAGTAGGCCTCACTCCCTTTGCCAAGGCTAGGGATAGAACCCAGGAGTCCTGGTTTCCGCTCCTAGGCTCGATCTCGCCCTGTTCCAGTCCCACTGGCGTTTCAAGGGAGCACACACAGGTTTTCCCAAACAAGAGGCAATAAAACTTTTATAGCCCCCCCGGGCACCATCAAACATTTTGTTTAAGCAGCTGAGTTTGTTCATTGTTTATCCATATTTTTTCGGTCTCCTTCCACCCTTTCCCCTTCGAAGTATGTTAGTTACTATGGATACAGTGATGTCACTGGGGAGGAAGGAGCTTAACTAGATCCAGAATGGCAGGATAACATCGATCTGGGCCACATGACACGTTTCTTCCAGGAGCTTCTGCAACTGATGTGTAGACAGGATCAGGCAGTGGTTAGCACAAAGGGCTGGGAGTCAAGACTCCTGGATTCTGTTCATTACTATGGGAGGGAGCTTGGCCTAGTGATTAGAGGTGCAGCGAATCCGGACTCTTGGGTTCTGTTCATACTTTTTCCAGTGACTCACTGTGTGACCTTGGGCAAGTCACTTCCCTGCTCTGTGCCTCAGTTTCCCTGTCTGCAAAACAGGGCTATTGGCACAGACCCACCTCTGCAAAGAGGTTGGAAGTCTCCTGATAAAATATACCGCGTGAGCAAACACTAGGGTGACCACATCGCCTGTACACGTGAGGCTGTGCTCCCTCTCCATGCATGTCAAAAGTTAATAAAATGACATTTCTAAGGGCAAAAAACAACCAAAAAACCCTCTTTTCACTTTATACTCAAACACAGCGGACCCAGTTTTGCTCAGAGTTTCCAAAACAATTCACCCCCCTCGCAGAGGCTTGAGGTGGAAGGATTTAGCCTGAAGGTGAAAGTTATAAGCAGTTGGAAAAGATCCTTTAGAATGGAGTCACTTAGGCAACCTTAACTAATACTTCGCTCTTACTTAGCGCTTTCCAGCAGTGTATCGTGAAGCCCTTTACAAAGGAGGTCAGTATTGTTATCCATGTTATACAGATGGGGAAACTGAGGCTCAGAGATGTGAAGAGACTTGCCAAAGGGCACCCAGCAGGCCAGTGGTAGAGCCGGGAACCAGGTTTCCTAAATCCCAGTCCCGTGCTCTTTCCACTAGGCTGCACTGTCTCCTATAGAGGTAGCTGTGCACTATATGTATTATGTGAGTGTGTGTACCATATACCCGGGCCAGGGCTGTCTACACAATCTGGTATCAATAGTATATGGACCAGGATCGTGTATATATACCCATATATGGGACAGGATTTACTATAGTTGACTAATGATTTTGAGGGGCCAATCTGAGATGCCTTAAAGGGACCTGATTTTCAGAAAGTACAAAGGGCCTCTGAAAATCAGCCTCCTTAAAGGTATCTCCATTTGGACACACTAAATTGTGGCATGCAAAATCAGTCGTCACTTTTGAAAACCATGGCTCTGCTAAACACCCCCCCACCCACACACACATTTGTGTATATATAACAACAAAACACCCCTGCCACATGAAGATACGTGCATGATAAATACCAGCCCATGCAATTATGTACTTGTGCTTTGTTGATCATGTTCCTCTAGCTGAAAAATACTAAGGCAACATCCCTGGTTATTAAGGCCCCGATTCAGCATGTGCTTATGTGCTCTGCTGAATCAGGGCCTAGGGGAAGAGATCCTCAGTCCTCTTTAGAAGCTGTAGCTTCTGGCGTATATAAATTGGTTGTAATAATTCCTGCTTAGCTCCTACATCTACACCCTTAGATTGTCAGTCCCACATAATCTGCAATGCAGTGAAATCTCTAGTAGCGGAGACATTTGCCCCTTCCATTGGCTGGTGGACTTGACTTTTCGTTGACTTGGGAGAGTGGAAACAGTCAAAGATCCTTGAAGTTCCATTTCTCCAAAGTGCCGTCAGTTCTGGGGTGCTGGAGGTGAGGAAACCTTGCCCCTGATTTGCAGAATGCTCCCAGCACCTACAACTCCCACCGGTTTCAGCTGGAGCCGCAGCGCTCAGCCCTTTGCTTAAGCTGAGTCTCGAGTTGGGGCACCCAATAGCAACAGACACATTTGCAAATGTTGGGCCCAAACCTCCCAGCCTGCAAGCCGAGCCTTATATGGGTGATTGGCATCTTAATAATGTCGTTCGCTTGGGTACTGTTCAGCAAGGGATTCCAAAGCACTTCACAAAGGAGGTCAGTAGCATTATCCCTGGTTTACAGATGGGGAAACTGAGGCCTGGAGCAGGGAAGTGACTTGCCTAAGGTCCCAAGGCGGGTCAGTGACATTGGTGACACCTTTGTCTCTCCCAGTGACACACAGTTTAGTTTTCTGAGGCCTGAAATGGGTTCAGCCTAACTAAAGTTTTTGGGCTCAATATCTGGATAAAAATGAAGGCCTGGAGGTACGCACAGGCTTGGCAGAATTTGATTTTTTATACATATATAATTGTGGGGGGGGGGAACTGATGTTTATTTTTAAGTATTTTTTTCAGGTTTGGTCTATTTACATTTTAACACTTGTGCAAAATTCTGGATTTGAAGCTTTTTTTATTTTTATCCATTTCAGTTTTTACAGTTGTGGGAAATTCTGGGGGTCAGCCAATAATAACTTAATGACAGGAGACGTTTGAGATTCAAAGAGTGGAAGCTTTATAACTGTTACAACACAAATAGTCGACATCACGTCAAAATATAGAAAGTAAATAGCCTCCAGTCAATCTCTAGTTCTCAAGCAGCATTTTTCCTTCTTTGCCGGTCTGTAAGTTTCAGTTATAATCCATGGGAATATTTTCCTATTGGTTTGTGTGTGCATGGTGAAATTGCCATTTACCAATACAAATCGAATCCTTCCAAGCCTAGTTCTACAGGAGGTCAGCCTAGCCGATCTAAAGGTCGTTTCCGGCTTTAAACTTAAACTAGGAACAAAGCCCAGAGTCCTGGATCTACTGTTCAGGAACCTCAGATAAGAGAGAGTCAGAATGTCTCTCAGAAGGAAATTGATAAGGGTTTCAAGGTTGTTAAGGTTGTGAATAGAACTGGTGGAAAAATCCAATGTTATTTCTTTGAATTGATTTGAGAGAAACTATGCTGATCAAAATTTTTGACTGAAATATCCATTGATTTTTTTTTTCAAGAGAAACATTCAAAATGAAACTTTTGTGCCAGATTGTTTTGAATGGAAATTTTGCTTTTTGAAATCTGACAAATGTCAGTTTGGAGACCTGGGGGTATTTTTATGCCTTTAAAAAAGAAACATTTCCCCCTTTTTTTGACTGAAAAAGGGAGAGACAATAGAAGTTGGGGTCCAGAAAATGGATTTTTTTTCTGGTTTTTGCAAACCCAAATGAAATGAAAATATCAATTTAGGACTGAGATGAAAATTCCAGTTTCATTTTGTTTTGATTTTTTTTTAATCAAAAAATTGGAATTGAACCTTTTCAACTGAGACAAAAAACTTCATTTTCAGATGGGGGGAAAAATGCTTCTTTGAAAAACTTCAACCAGGTCCAGTTGCAAGAAAGACCTTGAAAAGCCAAGGAACCAAGGGGGTCAGATTTCCAGGATCTAGGTAAGAAGTTGGGTTGCAAATCTAAAATTCAGACTAAAGTTTGCAAACCCCCAGTGTCAGGGAATCCTGAAGATCTTGATGCTTCTGGTTTTAAGACTCAGATAGGGGTTTTCTTAGATAAATCAGGTTAAAACACAACAGATTCCATTGAGTTTTGCTTTGATTGTTCGAAAGATCAGGGACAGAGTGAGTCAAGGGGAGTTAGGCGCTAACTCCCTTTCAGGACCCGGGACCAGGAGATCTGTGGCAGAGCGGGAAAGGCCATTGTGCTGTTCCTCCACTCTCATTCATTTGGGTTTGCAGATCCCTGTGGAAATCTCACTCTCTCCCTCCCGCCCACCCGGGGCTAAGCTTTATCCGGCCAGTGAGACTAGAAAGCACAATTCTGATCAGATTTCTAGCAGTGTCACTCCACTGACTTCCCTGGAGTTACTCCACATTTACAGGTCAGAATCTGGCCTGTACCCTTCAAACAGGAACATGCTTTCAGGCGAAGGGCCCGCTTCTGATCTTGGTATAAATGTGGTGGAGTCGCCGCAGATTTATACCAGCGTGACCCAGATCGGCAGTCGTGAGTCAATATTTGTAGAAGCGATTTCCTCTGAAACAGATCGTCCACACTCGCGCTGCGAAGGATCGGGCGAGGCCTGGCGTCCGGAGAACAATCCTCCTCCGGCTTTGTCATGGCTACAATAAATAACACTGCAGTTGCTAAGTCATCACCTTCTGTCACTCTCGTCCCCCAAAGGCCAATTATTATTTAATCAAAAATTGCTCCTCCTAGTGGACAGAGATGTAACTGCCTCTAAAAAAAATCCTGGCAGGTGAATGAAAGTTGTAACAAACTTTGCCTTGCTCCTGAGCGGGAGTGTCCAAGGCATGTTCCCCATTGACTGGCACCTTCAGGTGATCTGCCTGAGCCCTCAGTGCCTCTTTCTGAAGCTGGCCCATTAGCCCTGGGTTCCCCCAGAGGCCAGGGGTGTACAGAACGGGGTGCTGCTCATTGGCGCAAACGGCCGCCTTCCATCCAGAAAGAATCATTGTTTGCTCCGGACTCGGCCACGTTTTCTCATCTCTTTAATTTACCCGCTTGCTCATTTTCGGCAGGAGCTCTGCTTTGGGGGAAGGATATCCAGGGGTTCCCCCTGTCACAGCCATAGCTGTTATCTTCTCAGCTGTCTCTGCAAAGGCACACTCCTCGGCAGGAGCAGAAAGAGAACCCAGGAGTCCTGAGTCACAGCCCGCCCTGCTCTCCTCACTTGAGCCAGCTCCCCTCTCCGAGTGAGGAGTAAAACCCTGGAGTCCTAGGTCCCAACCCCGCCCTTCCCGCTAATGCACTAGACCCCACTCCCCTCCCACAGCTGGGACGAGAACCCAGGAGCCCTGACGCCCACCCAGCGCTAGCCACACAACCGTGCCACATGGCAGAGCTTCGACCCCGGGCGAGGCGTTCCCTGTGGTGTCAGTGTACCGTGCCGCGCGCTGTAGCTCTGCCCGTCTCCTCCTGTTAGCTCTTTGCTGCTTGAGGCGGGAGGGCAGGTTTCACAGTGGAGCTGACTTTGCATTCCCGCCCCATCGTGTATTTCCCAGCGGCTTCCCGGCTGGCCTGGCCCCAGACTGCGGCTCTGGCGGGAGCTGCACGCTCGAGCCCCCAGCCCTACGATTTTGGGCCCAGGCAATGCAAGGTAACGCCCCGCAAGGCAACGCCCATTCACAGCGCAGGGCTGGTGGGGGTGGGCTGGAGACTGGCAGGACTGGATCCCCTGCCGGAGGCCAGATCTCTGCATAATGGAACAGGGGAGCAGACTGAGCCTGTCTCCACGAACAGGGGGAGAGGGACCCCACCCCCCCGTGCAGCTGCGTGAGGCCAGCCGCCTGCCAGGGAAGGCCAAGGGGCTGGCAGCCGTGGGCCGAGCCTTGAGGGGAGGAGGGCTGGAGAGCAGCTTCATGCATTCTCGACACCACGTGGCGCGAGGCCGGCCTGGGGTTATTTTTACTAGGGCTCCGTTAGTACCGTACAAGGGGCGGCCCCGATATAGACACGCTGGGGCCCGGAGGGAGCCGTCAGGCTATGACCCGGCCTGACTTGGCAGCTGTGTGAAGGCACATGCAGGCCTGGGAAAGCAGGGCCAGCGCAGGGAGATCCAGAAATACCAGCAGTCTCAGCTGTGTGTTGCCTGCCCCCTACGTGGCCACCCGAGGAGAGGGGTCTTCTGATCAACAGCCATGATGGGGCTGTGCAGCTGGGTAAGAGCTTCCAAGCCAGGGCCAAAGCCAGGGGTAGAACCCAGGAGTCCTGACTCCCAGCTCCCCCACTCTAACCGTTAGCTCCCACTCCCCTGCCAGCTCCACCCGCTGGGATCAGAGGGGAGGAATTGAAGGCACCAGATCCCTTAAGAGTATAAATCGCAGACCCCATGTGCACTGACTGGAGGCTGCTGGGCAGGGCCGGCTCCAGGCACCAGCACGCCAAGCGCGTACTTGGGGCGGCACGCCGCGGGGGGCGCTCTGCTGGTTGCTGGGAGAGCGGCAGGCGGCGCCGGTGGACCTCCCGCAAGCGTGCCCCGGGACCGGGGGACCCTCCGCAGGGACGCCTGCGGGAGGTCCACCGGAGCCGCGGGACCGGCGAGCGGCAGAGCGCCCCCCGCAGCGTGCCGCCGTGCTTGGGGCAGTGAAATTGCTAGAGCCGGGCCCTTCTGCTGGGTATGCTCCCTCCCACAGCAGGGAATAGGGGACTGAGAATCAGGGCTCCAGGGTCTAGGCCCAGTGCTGGGGCAGTAACTGGGCTAGTGTGAACCAGGATTCCGAGCGCCGGGGAGGCAAGTGGGCTGGTGTGAACCGGGATTCCGCGCGCCGGGGAGGCGAACGGGCTGGTGTGAACCGGGATTCCGAGCGCCGGGGAGGCGAACGGGCTGGTGTGAACCGGGATTCCGAGTGCCGGGGAGGCGAACGGGCTGGTGTGAACCAGGATTCCGAGCGCTGGGGAGGTGAACGGGCTGGTGTGAACCGGGATTCCGCGCGCCGGGGAGGCGAGTGGGCTGGTGTGAACCGGGATTCCAAGCGCCGGGGAGGCGAACGGGCTGGTGTGAACCAGGATTCCGAGCGCCGGGGAGGCGAACGGGCTGGTGTGAACCGGGATTCCGAGCGCCGGGGAGGCGAGTGGGCTGGTGTGAACCGGGATTCCGAGCGCCGGGGAGGCGAGTGGGCTGGTGTGAACCGGGATTCCGAGTGCCGGGGAGGCGAGTGGGCTCGTGTGAACCAGGATTCCGAGCACTAGGAAGGCGAGTGGGCAGGTGTGAACCAGGATTCCGAGCGCCGGGGAGGCAAGTGGGCTCATGTGAACCAAGATTCCGAGCGCTGGGGAGGCGAGTGGGCTGGTGTGAACCAGGATTCTGAGCACTAGGAAGGTGAGTGGGCTGGTGTGAACCAGGATTCCGAGCGCCGGGGAGGCGAGTGGGATGGTGTGAACCAGGATTCCGAGCGCCGGGGAGGCGAGTGGGCTGGTGTGAACCAGGATTCCGAGCGCCGGGGAGGCGAATGGGCTGGTGTGAACCAGAACTCTCGGGTTCTATCCCTAGATCTCCCACTTTGAGGCTGTTTAACTCCAGGTGAGGAATTCTCACGCCCGTTTGCCCAGCATCCTGTTTCTGACAGTGGCCACAACCAGTGGAAGGGGCATCCTAATATATTGTTCTTTAGTAGGTGTATTACGGTAGAGCCTAGGAGCGTCCCGTCCCAGAGGAGGACCCCGTTGTGCCAGGCGCGGTACAGACAGAACAATCCCTGATACTTACAGACTGGCTCTAGTCCTGAAGCGTGAGGTTTAACCTCCCTTCCAAAAGGCCTGCTTGCATTAACTCTTATAACCCTGGGTAACCTTACCCTCCATTTCTATCTCCAGTCCCTCTTGGAACCTGGCTGAGTTCTCGGCTTCAGGGCCATCCTGTTGCAGGGAGTTCCACAGTCCAAGAGTGCGTCGGGCGAGCAAGGGATTTCCTGCATTGGTTTTGAATTTGCTCAGGGACTAGAGATCAGGGTGATGGGTGTAAATAGAGCAGGTTGGCTCTGGGGCGTAGTTGGGGGAAGGCAATTTCTTTGCACCTCTGGCAGGACTAGAAAGGCGCTCTCCCTCTCGGTGTGTGTCTGTGCACGTCTCTCACTCTTCTCTCTGCCTCTGCCTCTGCCTCTGGGAAGCTTCCCCTATTTATACAGCAGGATTCGCTCCCTTCCCCACCCCTGCTTGTGACTAGCACCTTCCAAAGAAATAGCAGAAGCAGAAAATAGCTGGGTTTTATTTGCAAGTGCTTTGCACGCAACCGGCAGGAGCCCAGTTTCATCTGGGAGCTGAAAGGGGATGTCGGATCCAGTCCAACCCCCCTTGCACTCAGCTACTTTCCATGTGCGCTCTCAGCTCAAAACCTCGCAGGTCCCCTCCCCACCCACCCGATGATCATCTCCATCCCATCAAGAGCCAAGTCACTCCAGGGGACTGAAATTGCAGCCAGCCGCCCTGGGTGAAATCCCTCTTCATGGGAGTAAATTTCACAGCTCCTGCTGGATTCACAGCTTAAAGCCCTCTGTGGATTTTAATCCAGCAACCTCCCAGAACTTGAAATCCTGTGGCCCCCGACCCCCCACCCCCCGGGAAGCCTGCAGCTCAGCCATAACCCCCCCACCTCTGGTGGGACTTGACCGCCAAGCTCCTCTGCTCTGGATCATGATGATGAAACCCATAGAGCGCCCAGATGCTCCCCATTGTGGCATGGAGAGATGGGATGGGGGAAGCAAAGTCCTCTAAGCTCTGCCCACGCAAGTTGCCAAAATGAGGTGCTGATCATGGTAGATTGCGCAGCTATTTGGATGTGATCCTACTCCACGGGCTGTTCCTCGGTGGGGCTTGAACTTGTCCGTGGGCTCAGCACTTTCCTGCCTGGAGAAAGGAAATCAGCGGTGGCATCTCCCAAATGACACCCACTGCTGGCACCAAAATGAGAGGTGGTTCTCGGCGAATGTGGCCGATCTGCCAGCCCCCTTACAGGAGGGATGAAATAGTGAGCAGTTGTTGACTTTTAGCACTGTGGCATCGGCGTTCCCCTCTCCCTGAGTGGAATGGGGCAGTTCACATCTCTCCAAACTCCCATTCCAGGCTCTCGGCAGACTCAGGCAGACATTGCTTCCACTTGAGTCACATTCCTGAGGTTTTCTTTGTGACCACGACCACTGCTTTTTAAAAAAAAAATGAAAATGGAGATTTTGGAGAACAAGAGAAATGCCAGCGTGCCGTGTGGGTGGGTTTCTGAGCCCTGGAGCTAGCTCCCCAAACGTTTCTCCGCTCTTTCCCCATCGCTGTAACACAAACAATAAACATTTTTTAAATGAAAGCTGAGATTAGCACAGGGGTCGGCAATCTTTCAGAAGTGGGGCGCCGAGTCTTCATTGATTCACTCTAATTTAAGGTTCCGCGTGCCAGTCATACATTTGAACGTTTTTAGAAGGTCTCTTTCTATAAGTCTATAATATAGAACTAAACTATTGTTGTATGTAAAGTAAATAAGGTTTTTAAAATGTTTAAGAAGCTTCATTTAAAATTAAATTCAAATGCAGAGCCCCCTGGACCGGTGGCCAGGACCCAGGCAGTGAGTGCCACTGAAAATCAGCTCGCGTGCCGCCTTTGGCAGCTGTGACATAGGTTGCCTACCCCTGGATTAGCACATGACTCCAGGAGCTGGGGGTTGAAGTAAAACACCCCATAGCATGAGAATCGGCAAGGCCACACCTCTCCCCTCCCGGCTCCCCATCTCGTTGCCCATCATCCCTTGGAGCTAGTTTTCTGTCCCGCTCGGGGGTCGTTCTCCCTCCATGAGCGTTTCTGTCTGAGGCCGTTGGACGGGATTGGGGGGAGGGGTATTGCGGGACAAAATGAAGCTCTACTTGTAACCGTTGTTACTTTGGGACAGATTGTTCCAAGATGGCTCAACAATCTCCGGGGCTGAGGACAATTTGGCCATAGGAGACACAGCCCTCACGGGGCCTGGGCTGCAGCTGGAAAATCCAAACCTCATGCAGGCCCTAAGACAGCAGCCGGGTATTTGGGGATAAATGGCCCTTGAGACCCTGGGAAATCCTGACTTGAAGAGTAGTAATCCCTAGCGCTGGGTTCTATTACCGGCCTCACCACTGGCCTGCTGGGTCCCTTGGGCACGTGACTGCCCCGCTTCGTGCCTCAGTTTCCCCATAGGTAGGCTGGGGGTGATGACAGTGAGCTCCCTTGTAAAGCACTTTGAGATCTGGGGTTGGAAAGTGCTAGCTATTGTCATATTTTTCAAATACAGAGAAGGGAAGCAGGTCCGTGGTAGAGCAGGGGGTAGAACCCAGGAGTCCCCAGGGAAATTCCAGCCGGGAGGAAGGACCCCCTTGAAGTTCAATTTTAAAACAACTTGAGATGAATTGGCTCCATATGGAACTGCCTAAATCCCCACCCCTTGAATCCAAGCTGGCGGCGCAGTCACCTGCCTGCGGTAGCAGCACCTGTGCTTGTGATGAGCTCACTTCTCACGCATTCAAGCAGAGCCAGGGCTGACTGGTACTTGAATGGGCGAAATCTCCCTGGAAAAGCCAGCGGGGAGGCCGTGGTGCGTGGGAACTCAGCAAGGGGCACTGGGGCTGCAGGAGATGCATCCCTTGGGTGATGGCAACTTTAGTAAAATATCCTGTTGTCCAAAGTCGGGCCCCGCTAATCACGTTCTGACCCCTCGCATTTTCAGTCGGATACAGATTCTTTTTCACTTCCTGTCCCATTCCTGTGCCCTGCAGTATTGCTGTGTGGCAGTCAAACAGCTGCCATTTTCCGTCCCAGAGACGGCTGCATCTTCGTGCTGAATTGGCAATCCCTGTGCAGCAGCCTTGCCGCGGCGCTGGTTAAAAAACTGTTGTGCCCCACCTCTGAGGTAGCTACGTTTCGGTGCTGGGTGTACAGTCCTTTTGTAACATGGCTGTGCAGTTTTTAAACTGCTCCACCTCAGAGGTGGCTGCATCTTAGTGCTGGGTGAAAAAATTTATATTCAGCAGGCTGCTTACTAAATCAGACAGGCTGGAAGTTGCTATAAAAAGACTTTTTTTATATGAAATTTAATTAATTCTGGGCATTCGTTTCCTGCTGTTTTCCTTTTAAAGGAATCACCAATTTCCAAGTGGTGGAAAAGAATGCTCTGAATTGTGGAGAATTTGGCCATTTTAAATTATTGTTATTATTTCATTGTCTCTCAGTTTACATTGTTTTTCTCCAGAACCCCTGGAGATGGTTGGAAAACACACAAAACGATCTGATATTTTCCAGCCCCGGGGAAGTGATGGAAAATGTTTCAGAAAGAGCTTAAATAACTTACTGGAGGATCTTCCTGTTCTCAGATCTATCGCTGAAGCCTAGTGAAAGGCCATTGTTTGAGAGGGGAGTAACGTTTTCCTGGTATAACCTCTTCCAAGCAACATTGGAGCCATTCTCCCTCAGCGCCGATATTTACGAATTCGAAGTCGGGCTGAGGATGTGCTGCTTCCATGTTCGGATACCTGCTCATTTGGTCACATGGAGCTGTTTCTGCTTCCTCGCTGGTTGACTCGCTAACACCACGACCCCACTGGGCGCTGTACTTTGGTTATTATGGATTCACTGCTGCGCCCTCGGGCCTGTTGCCTCTTCACGCCCCCTAGAACTGGATGCCCGCTGGGAAGTCTGATCCATGTGAGTTTGGGTTTAAAACCAGACGACGCCATCGGAATGCAATAGTGTGGTCTAGTGGGTAGCGCAGCATACGGGGAGACCGGACACCCTGGTTCTAATCTGAGTGGGAAGCTGAGTGAGCGGGGCCTCAGTTTTCTCCCACCATGGGGGAGTTTAGATTGTAAACTCTGTGGGGCAGAGACTGCCTCCGACCCCACACAACGGGGGCACCGATGCAGCGCCTGCCATAATGGGGGCCGAGTTCTCGGTTAGGATCTCCAGCAGCATTGTAATGGCTAGAATACCGACCACTGGCAATGCCGATGTAATAGATCGATAGACCATAACCCCACGAGGCGATGGGAGCCAGCTGGACGGATATACTGGGTTCTGGCAGGGGCATGTGACCAGCCCTGTGGGGAAGGAGCTCCTTCTTAACTCAGGGGTCTGTGCTGAAATGTCCCCGGGTGGCTGGCGCAAGAGTGTCACCTTGCTGATTAATTATTAGGTGTTTTACGGTAGCACCCAGGAGCCCAAACATGGAGCCACACTCCTCTAAATGCCGTAAAGCTGAGTCCGGATCCTGCTCTGTTCTCCTCCGTAGGGATCATTAGTTACGATCCGTCCATGTCCCTGTTCGGCTGGAGAGTCCCTGTTATTGCAGCCCGCCCAGGTCACACCCACCGGCCTGTGAGATGCCCCCGGGTTGACCCGAGGTGTCATGTGCTCTGGGGCGGGTTCCCGCCAGCATGCTCACCTCTGGCCATGTGGTCAAGAGAGAGGCACCCCACCCCCACCCTGGGCTGGGCGAGGACAGAGGCAGGTGAAGGAAGGGGGCCTGGCAGCGTGGCCTAGTTGGGGGTGGGACTGGAAGCCAGGACGCCTGGGTTCTATTAGCAATGGAATCGGTGCACCCTGCTCCTACAGGCATTTCCGGTGCCCCATCGGCGTAGGATTGAGTCACCGTTCTGCTGCTCAGCTGTTGAGTCACAGACGCCTCTCACTCCTGACCCCCAGCTCCCCATGATTCCACCCCTGGACACCCCAAACACACAGCTCTGCCGGTGCCCCTCACTCCCAACCCGCAGCCCCCTGCTAGCCCCGCCCTGGGCTCCCACAGCCCCTGCTCTGCCAGTGCCCCTCACTCCCAACCCGCAGCCCCCTGCTAGCCCCGCCCTGGGCTCCCACAGCCCCTGCTCTGCCAGTGCCCCTCACTCCCAACCCGCAGCCCCCTGCTAGCCCCGCCCTGGGCTCCCGCAGCCCCCGCTCTGCTGGTGCCCCTCACTCCCAACCCGCAGCCCCCTGCTAGCCCCGCCCTGGGCTCCCGCAGCCCCTGCTCTGCCAGTGCCCCTCACTCCCAACCCGCAGCCCCCTGCTAGCCCCGCCCTGGGCTCCCGCAGCCCCCCCTCTGCCAGTGCCCCTCACTCCCGACCCGCAGCCCCCTGCTAGCCCAGCCCTGGGCTCCCACAGCCCCCGCTCTGCCAGTGCCCCTCACTCCCAACCCGCAGCCCCCTGCTAGCCCAGCCCTGGGCTCCCACAGCCCCCGCTCTGCCAGTGCCCCTCACTCCCAACCCGCAGCCCCCTGCTAGCCCCGCCCTGGGCTCCCACAGCCCCCGCTCTGCCAGTGCCCCTCACTCCCGACCCGCAGCCCCCTGCTAGCCCAGCCCTGGGCGCCCCCAGCCCCGCTCTGCCAGTGCCCCTCACTCCCAACCCGCAGCCCCTGCTAGCCCAGCCCTGGGCTCCCACAGCCCCGCTCTGCCAGTGCCCCTCACTCCCAACCCGCAGCCCCTGCTAGCCCTGCCCTGGGCTCCACAGCCCCAGCTCCGCCAGTGCCCCTCACTCCCAACCCGCAGCCCCCTGCTAGCCCAGCCCTGGGCTCCCACAGCCCCCGCTCTGCCAGTGCCCCTCACTCCCAACCCGCAGCCCCCTGCTAGCCCAGCCCTGGGCTCCCACAGCCCCCGCTCTGCCAGTGCCCCTCACTCCCAACCCGCAGCCCCTGCTAGCCCAGCCCTGGGCTCCCACAGCCCCCGCTCTGCCAGTGCCCCTCACTCCCAACCCGCAGCCCCCTGCTAGCCCAGCCCTGGGCTCCCACAGCCCCCCAGCTCTGCCAGTGCCCCTCACTCCCAACCCGCAGCCCCCTGCTAGCCCTGCCCTGGGCTCCCACAGCCCCCCAGCTCTGCCAGTGCCCCTCACTCCCAACCTGCAGCCCCCTGCTAGCCCTGCCCTGGGCCTCCTGAACAGAGACAGCCCATCTTGCCCTACTCTGACCTTCGCTCTGTTCAGTTTCCCATTCATCCTTCGCTGCAGCCTGGCAGCATTTGGAGCAGACCAGGGCTCTAGAGCAGAGTGGTGGGGGAAGAGGAGCCCCCAGCGCTGGGCTTCGGCGCCGATCCTGGTTCGGGGCCCAGTCAGGCCATCGCAGGCCCAGCTGGGAGGGGCCCCGGGAGCTGGTGCTGTTTGATACATACGAATAAGAACTAGCTCTGACAGGATGGCTGGAAACAGCCGAACGCCCAGGGCCCCACCCTGCTGAGACAGGGTTTCCGGAGCTGCCACTTAATCTCAGCGCTTTCTAAAATCTATTTTTAGGGTCGTCTTTAACTGCTCCAGAATCAAGAGGCCGGCAGCCCTGGGGGCAGAGGGGCAGGGGAGGGCTGGGTCCAGGGGGTGGCTTGGAGGGCTAAGCGTCAGGTTTGGCTCCTCGAGCTCCGGGTCTCAGAGCAGACTCAGCTCCAGGGGAATCTTCCCAAGGAGGCTGGGGTTTAGGTGGGGGGGCTTGGGATGATGTGTGTGTGGGGGTGCTGATCAGCTGGGGTCTCTGATTGGACGGAGCAGGAGGGGGTCTCTGTTCAGATGGGGGTCTCTGATTGGATGGAGCAGCAGAGAGATCTCTGATCAGGTGGGGGTCTCTAATTGGATGGGGTCTCTGGTTGGAGCAGGAGGGTTCTCTGATCTGATGGGGCTCTCCGGTTGGAGCCGGTGGGGGTCTCGGATTGGATGGGGGTCTCCGGTTGGAGCAGGTGGGGGTTCTCTGATTGGATGGGGGTCTCTTATTGGATGGAGCAGGAGGGGGTTCTCTGATTGGATGGGGTCTCTGGATGGAGCAGGAGGGGGTTATCTGATTGGATGGGGTCTCCGGTTCGAGAAGGTGGGGGGTCTCTGATTGGATGGGGGTCTCTTATTGGATGGAGCAGGAGAGAGGTCTCTGATCGGGGGTTTCTCTGATTTGATAGAGCAAGGGGGGGTCTCTGATCAGCTGGGGGTCTCTGATGGGATGAGGGGGCTGGGGAGAGTCCCTGATCAGATGGGCAGCCGCTCACCTTGCCTTCCCTTCCTCCCAGCAGGTGTAGGTGGATCTGCCCCCTGGGGGATTTCAGAGAGGGACCTGACCTCACGCGGTGAATCCAGAAGAGACTGGGCCCCCCCTGCCCCTCCAGACAGCGTCCATGTCCCTGTTCGGCTGGTGAGTCCCTGTCAATGCATCCCTGCTCCCCCCAGGTCACACCCACTGGCCTTTGAGATGCAGGCTGGGTGCAGCCAGTGCTGCTCCTCTAACTAGTCACGGGGTGGGGGGAGCGATGCTGAAAGGGCAGCTGCCTGGCCTGGGGCCTGAGCTGCCCAGGGGCTGAGTGGCTGAGACTGGGACTTGTACCCAGCTCCCCCACGTAGCAAATCCCTCCCTCCTGTCTCCGTAGGCACCAGGAACAGGGAAACAACTGCCCCCGGGTGGGATGAGCAACCCCCAGGCAGCATTGCTGCGTTGTGATGAAAACAGCTGCCATGCCCCACCCCAGAGGCAGCTGCATCTCGGCCCGGGGGCGAGGGATCCCTGTGTACCCAGCCCCCGCGCCGCACCCCAGAGGTGGCTGCGTTTCTGTGGCGGGCGCGTGTTCGCTGCGTACAAAAAGAACAGGAGTACGGGTGGCACCTTAGGGACTAACAAACTGACTGTGAAAGGCTTTGGGGGAGAAGCACTTCCCCACCCCCAGCGGAGCCGTGACCAGGCTGCGGCTTTGCGTGGCTGACGGAGTGAGCTGGGGGGTGGGAAGGCAGGATGCTGGGCGACGTGGCTGTGCCTGGAGAGGGAGAGGGTTAAGCCCGCAGCACTGCCGGGCAGAGGGGGATGGGCTTGTGGTTTGACGGGCGGGCGCCGGCTTCTAGGAAACAGCATCAGCCCAGCGCAGCGGGCGCAAAGTCACTTCCTCACGGTGGGCACAACTGCGAACTTCCCCTTGGCACCTGGCCCAGCCGGGTCATGGGGCCGGCCGGGCCGGCAGCGGGGAAGGGGCAGGGTCCCAGCCCCCCCGCGATGCTGGAGAATGCTGGGGCCAGCCCCCCACTGCCCATTCCCTCTGCTCAGCGTCCGTACCCGCTGTGCCCGCCAGCCCCCCCACACTGGCCATGGCCACGGGGCCGTGTGTGAGAGAGCGCGCGTGCCACGCTGCGAGGGGACGTGGGTGTGCGAGACGACGCGCGGGTGTGAGCCTGTGTGCCCGTGTGAGCGAGTGTGGGGCGATTTCCGCGTGTGCGGCTGGGATCTGTCTGGGGGGGGCGGCGGGTTTGGCTGGATGCACCTGGAGCAGTGTGAGGAGCGTGGGGGTGGCTGGGATCTGCCTGGGGGGGCGGCGGGTTTGGCTGGATGCACCTGGGGCAGTGTGAGGAGCGTGGGGGCGGCTGGGATCTGCCTGGGGGGCGGCGGGTTTGGTGTGGGGGTGTGTGGGGCAGTGTGACGAGCGTGAGGGTGTGTGTGCCCGTGTGTGGGGCGGCGGGTTGGGGGGGGGTGTGGGGGTGTGACAAGCGGTGTGAGGTGTGTGCCCGTGTGGCGGTGTGTGGTGCGGCGGGGTGCGGCCTGGGAGCTGCCTGGGTTTGGCTGTGTGGGGCAGTGTGACGAGCGTGAGGGTGTGTGTGCCCGTGTGAGCGAGTGTGGGTGCGATTTCCGCGTGTGCGGCTGGGAGCTGCGTGGGGGGCGGCGGGTTTGGCTGGATGCACCTGGGGCAGTGTGACGAGCGTGGGGGTGGCTGGGATCTGCCTGGGGGGGCGGCGGGTTTGGCTGGATGCACCTGGGGCAGTGTGACGAGCGTGGGGGTGGCTGGGATCTGCCTGGGGGGGCGGCGGGTTTGGCTGGATGCACCTGGGGCAGTGTGACGAGTGTGGGGGTGGCTGGGAGCTGCGTGGGGGGCGGCGGGTTTGGCTGGATGCACCGGGGGCAGTGTGACGAGCGTGGGGGTGGCTGGGATCTGCCTGGGGGGGCGGCGGGTTTGGCTGGATGCACCTGGGGCAGTGTGAGGAGCGTGGGGGCGGCTGGGATCTGCCTGGGGGGCGGCGGGTTTGGCGTGGGTGTGGTTTCTGTATGCGTGTGCATGTCACGAAGCGCAGGTGTGACGTGTGTGTGTGTGCGTACGTGTACGAGGAAGCCCGGTGCAGTCACCAGCAAGCCGCCGGAGAGCCGTGGTGTGCAGCAGCGCCCCGTGGCCCAGGCCTGCAGCACTCGCTGCTCTCTGGCCTCGCAATCCGGGGCAGCTTGGTCGGGGGCCCTTCGAGCCCCCCCCCCCACTCTAGCGGGCCCTGGGCGTTTCCCGCCTCCCTGGGGCTGCCTGGTGTCCGAGATCCTCTTGCGTTTGCTCGCCCCACCCCAGGGTGCTCAGACACAGCCCCCCCACACACACACTTCTGCAGCGGAGGCTCAGAGGCCCAGCTGGTGCAGGACCCAGCCAGATTTCACAGCTGCTTGAATGAAAACCAGCAGCATCCTCCTCTTTCCGCTCCTTGGTCTCTCCTCTCCCCGCCCCCCAGGCACTGCAGTGGGTCTGTGCCCCTGTGAGAGAGGGGCAGGGAGAGGCGCAATTTTCCAGCCAAGAGAGATGCAAACCTGGCCTGGGGCCTGACTGGGTCCATTCCCAAGGCTGAGGCAGGAGGAGATGGGGAGGGAGAAACCTGGAGCCACCTTTTTGCTCCCCATATGCTGGGGGATCTTGCCCGGCCCCTGGGGTAAGTCAGAGCAGCCTTGGGGCTGCTGGAACTTACGTTCTGCCCCCCATGGCCCCTGGGAGGTGGAGAATGGCCAGAGTTCACCGGCCCTGTCCCCAGGCCTGTCTGCAGCCGGCGCGGGGAGGCCCCTGTCCAAAGGGCTTCGCAGGGGGCTGGTTCCCCTGAGTTTAAGCTGTAAGGAGCAGGCATGCGCCTCGCTGTCAGCACTGGCCCCAGTGCTGCACTAGGGGGCGCTGTGCCGCATGGAGGTGTGCCAGGTGAGGGATCCCTGTATGAAAAGCCCCCACCCCAGAGCCAGCTGCATCTCAGCTCTGGGCGAGGGATCCCTGTGTAAACAGCCCTCATGCCCCATCCCACAGGCAGAGCAGGTGTGGGATCCCCGTGCCCCACCCCAGAGGTGACCGCCTCTGAGCATAGGGCGCAGTGCTGGGGGATGGAAGGTGCTATGGAACTGTGTGTCTGCCCTGCTCTTTGCTCAGCAATCACCAGAGACTCCAGGACACCTCCCCAGATGCTGACTCCTTCCTCTCTTGTCTTTTCAGCAGCTGGATGGGGCGTGGGGTCCCCCCAGACTCTCCCACCCAGCGGGGACAGCAGCCAGGGCGGCTTCTCCTGCCCCTGCCAGCTGGGGTTCCTGGTGATGCGATTTTTATCCTACCACCCAAAATCACATTGCCAGGGATTTCCAACGGGCAGCGGGCCACAGCGCCCAGGAGACCGACTGGCTAAGGGGGGGGTGGGCCCACCCCGCCCTCGGCTGCCAGCTGCACGAGCCCCGCGATGGAGTGGAGCAGCGCACCCCGTCACGGTAACTCAGCCCAGAGCCAGGTACGGTGGGGGGGCTTCGGGGACGGGACGGGGAGCTGAGGGCAAGCGGGGGGGCCAGGGCGAAGGAGCGGTGGGAAGGGGGCAGCAGAAGCTGGGGAGGGAGCTGAGGCTGGGGGGGGGGTGTAGCCAAGCCCTGAGCTGCCCCCCCAGCACTGCCCAGTGCTCGCCCGACCCCGGGGTGCAGGGCTTAGCTCACCTGTGAACAGAGTTCGCACCCGTATCGTGTTCACAGTGGCTAAGTTCCGCCCCCTGGAGTCCATCCCCTGGGGCTCGGGGAGTCAGGACTCCTGGGTTCCGTCCCCAGCGCTGCTGCTGTCTGCTGGGGGCCCTGCGTGCCGCGCTCCGGGCTGTGCCTCCTGTGCCTACTGAGCTGATACTCAGTCGCTTTGGTTAAACTGGCTCAGTTCAGCAGGAACAGGAGTCCGGCTCCAGCCTTGCGCCGGCCAGGAGCCCCCGCTGCCGAGAGAGGGGAGCCCCGAGCCTGGGGGGGAGCCCCGCGCCGGGCCGGAGATCACCGGGACCAGCTGATTCCTCCACAGCCGAGGGGCTCATCCTTCCTGGGGGGCAGGGGAATCCTGGGCCCCAGCCCGGTTCCCACTCCTCCTCTGCACCTTCCCCATTCCCTCCTTCCACTCCTCCTTCCAGGCTATTCTCCATTCCCCCCTTCCACTCCTCCTCTGCGCCTTCCCCATTCCCTCCTTCCACCCCTCCTCTGCGCCTTCCCCATTCCCTCTTTCCACCCCTCTGCGTCTTCCCCATTCCCTCCTTCCACCCCTCCTCTGCGCCTTCCCCATTCCCTCCTTCCACTCCTCCTTCCAGGCTATTCCCCATTCCCTCCTTCCACTCCTCCTCTGCGCCTTCCCCATTCCCTCCTTCCACCCCTCCTCTGCGCCTTCCCCATTCCCTCCTTCCACTCCTCCTCTGCGCCTTCCCCATTCCCTCCTTCCACTCCTCCTTCCAGGCTATTCCCCATTCCCTCCTTCCACTTCCTCTGCGCCTTCCCCATTCCCTCCTTCCACTCCTCTGCGCCTTCCCCATTCCCTCCTTCCACTCCGCTGTTGCTCCCAGTGTGCCCGGGCGACCCCGTGGAATTGGCGTCAGTGGGGTGAAGTGCCCGGAGTGGGGTGGGGGGGGTTGTGTTGCTGTCTGCACTGGGGGAAGCTAAGAAGCTTTGTGCCCAGCCGGGTGCTCCTGGAATAAACGCTGCTGACCAGTCAGAGCCTCCGAGCCATTTCTTGCGGGAGGTCCTGGGGGGCGGGGGAGTGGTGGAAGTGTCATGTGACCTCGTGGGTTGGGTGGGGAGGGGCTGGGAGCCAGGACTCCTGGGTTCTGGTCCCAGGAGGGGGTAGGGCCTAGTGGTTAGATTGGGGGTGAGGGAGGGGAGGCCTGGCTTCTGGTCCCATCTCAGGAATGGGAGTAGGGCCTAGTGGTTAGAACAGAGGTGGTGGGGGATGGGAGTCAGGCCATCTGGGTTCTGTCCCAGTTCTGCCCTGATTCTTTGTTCAGCAGAGCCGGGGGGGGGAAGGGCTCACGGCCCGACCGCCCAGCCAGCCGCAGAGTTTAACTGGCGGGGAGCTCCCCCCCCCTGCCAGGCAGCCGGGACTGGAGGGTTGGTGCTTACAGGGACACCCACTGGGGGCTCTCTGCTGTCAGGGGGATGGGACCCAGCTGGCCCCCCCGCGTGGCTGGGACACGGCTCGCCACCCCCACGGCCTTAGCAGAACACTGCCCAAGCCAAAGCTGGGGGGGGCTCTCCCCTGGCAGCCAGTGCCAGGCCCCAGGGTGGCACTAGGGGGTGCTGTGCTGCGGAGGGAGGGCGGGGGGGGGGGCGCTCAATCGGGGTGCTCTGCCCTCTGAATCAATGCTAACCCGGGTGCCCAACCACACGTTTTACAGCAGGGATGAAAGAGTTAACAACGTGGCCTCTGAGTCCATCCCTCCCTGAGCTGAAGGCAGCAGGTCCCACCTCTCTGGGCCAGGCTCAGGCTCTCTGCAAACTCAGGCAGACCTGGGGGCCTTTGTGAGGTCGTCTCCGCGAGCGGCGCAGCGGGAGGCTCCTTCCTCTTACTACTTTTGTGAGGCAAGCTGAGGTTCTGGAGAACAAGCCGGCAGCTTGAGCCGGACCCCGGCACGCGGGGTCTCCGTGGGCTGACCCAGTCTGAGCGGTGGGTGCAGACCTTGTCCGTGCAGCCGAGCTGCGTGGGGTGGGAATCTGATTCCCCACCTGAGCTCCAGGCCATCCAGCTGGGCCGAAGGCTGCGCCCATGGAGACCCAGCCCTCCCGTTGGGCGTTTCTCCAGCACCTTCTCCCACGGATCTGGGCAGAGGGGAGGCACAGGAGGGCTGGGTTCCCTCTGCCCTGGGGCAGGATGAGGCGGGCGAGGAGGGGAATCGCTGGGGATCCCCAGAGACCCGCCTGCCACTGGCCCAGCATGGCACTGGAATTGCTTGCCAGCCATCCTGCTCTTCCCAGCTGCCCAGGATAACGAGAAGGAATTGAGGGGTGTTTCCCACGTCCCCCGGCAGGCCCTCAGCACCGCAGCAAAGCCACAGCCCGGCAGTACGGCCTCAGCCCTGCATCCCGGGGGCGGCTGGGGGTGGGGTGGGGGGTATCGGTTCCTCCTTTACAGCGCTGTTAAGAAACCAAGTGGTGGGAGGAAATGTGCGGTGGCCATGTCCTTCTCCACCCTCCACATGGAGCCTGATCAGAGGAGACCGTTGGGAGACCCACAGGCTTCCTGGAGTGGCCTCTTACAGGAACGCGGAGCCGCAGGGCTATTGTGACACAGGGAGAAGGGACGGGCAGCACCCGTGGGATTGGGGGGGGGCTCAAAGGGGGGAGGGCCCAGTCCCCAGCACCAAGATGCAGCCTTCTCTGGGGGGGAGAACACGGCAGATGTTCAGCTGTCACTTCATGCTGCAGGAGGAGTGCTCACCTGGCACTGAAATGTAGGATGCAGCCACCTCTGGGGGCAGGTACAGGGGCTCTTTACACAAGGATTGCTCACCCAGCGCTGAGATGCAGCAACCTCTGGGGCAGGGGCATGGTAGCTGCGCTGCTGCATAGCTCTTTAGGACAGGAAGTGAAGGACAAATCAGTCACCTCATGGGAGGCAGAGCAGGTATTAGGCAAGGATGCTGCAGCTAACACACTGACCATGTGACCTGGGGGGGGGCAGTCACACACCTCCCGCCTTTTGTGCCTCAGTTTCCCCCTCTGTAAAACAGGGGTGATGATTCTGCGCCCGCTCAGCTGGCAAGCACGAGGGGCAGGGTGGCCACCACTCCGCTGCAGGAACGCTCGACTCCCCGCGGGCTCTGCCGCTGCACAACGTGACGCCCGTGATTGCAGGCGTGCGAAACAAGCCCGGACAGGGAGTTGCACTGAACGAGACACATGCCGCTGAGCCCGGTACCCGCCCTCCCGGCTCAGCCCCGGCCCACGCAGTCCCTCCGGGGCAGCCCAGGGGCGAATTCCTGGCCCAACGCGGCGCAAAGCAACATTTCTCAGCAAGTCGAGGCCTCATGGGCAATTAGCGGCTTAAGGGGAGCGGATCCCACCCACTCTGAGTCACTGGCTGGTTGGCGCCTCGACGAGTCTGGCCTGCCCCCCACGCCGCGCGAGGCAGGAGGTGGTAGGGCTGGAAGGCTCATGCACAGGGTGGCGATGCAACGGGTGGGTGGGGGGCACATGCCAGGCCAGCAGATGCCCATGTGGCCTCGCCAGGTAACACGCGGCGCCGTGGCGAGCTGGGGGGGGGGAGCGGGGTATGGAACCCGTCTGGGTCCCAGGCTCGCTAGCCCTGCCTGGCTGGTCGCTGCCCCCTCTGCCCTGCATGGGGTGAGTTTGAGGGGGCTCAGCATAACCCCTAGCAGGACACGTGCCCACGTTATAACGCTGGCTCCCAGCCAAAGCCAGGGAGGGAGTGTGGCTGGGCCGGGGGCGCTTGCAGAGCTGTGCCTGAGACACCCGCTCCGGTTTGCTACAGCGGAGCCTGAATTCAATCACTCTTGGTGCTGCCTGAGAACTGTGCTTGGGCGAAGGCAACAGCCCCACTGACACAGGGGAAACTGAGGCATGGCAAGCAGGGACTTCCAGGCGTCCTGACTCCCACGTCCCTCCCAGACCTGGGACTGGGCCTAGGCCCCAGGTGTCCAGACGCTCAGCCCCTCCCCACCCTGCTCTAAGTACGAGACCCAATGCCCAAAGCTGGGGCTAGAACCCAGGAGTCCTGCCTCTTAGACGCCACGCCCCTGCGCCCACTCGAGCCCCGTCCCGCCCAAATCTGTCACCCGAGGCCTCCGCGCTGCATCTGCACCCACCCGCTTCCTGCCCGGCTGGGTTCCTTTCCACCACCCCTCCCCCAGCCCACCCACCGGGGGGGGCACTCAGCTATAAAGGGGTGTTTGAGCTTGTGCAAAGTACTAGCTACAACACACACACACACACACACGCACACAGACACACACGCACACACCCACCCACCCAGACACAGACACACACACACACACAGACATGCACACACAGACACACACACACACACACACACAGCTGGTCGGTTGGGGAAGCTGAGTGGGGGGGGCTGCGGGGTCACCCTCCAGCCGTTGATAAAGGCCTGTCAGGAAGTCATTGTCTGTCTGGGCCGCTTTGATCTGAAATGTCAGCTAGAAATAGCCCCAAAGGAAATGGAGCCATCCTGAAACTGTATCCTGGTCAGCCCCCCACGCCCGCCCGGTCACCTAGCCCACGGCCTGCGCCTGCCAAGAGCCCATGGCCTGGGTGATGGGGGGAGGGGGGTGTAGGGATGGGCCTGGATGCCTGGGGGCTATTCCCAGCTCTAGGAAGTGGGGCTAGAGGAGAGGCTCTGGGAGTCAGGCCTCTGGGTGAGACGCTCTGGCCTGTGTCTACAGCAGGTCCAACTGGCTGAGCATTATAATCCCGGTCTCACTTTACTGGCTAGGAAACGTTCTCCGGCGTCTCCCGGCACAGACAAGGCCGAAATAGCCCTGTGGGGGGGAATGGGGGGGGTGTGCATCAAAACCAGCCCCAGCCCTACTAGCCCCCCCAGCCTCAACCCCCCCACACCCCCCTCCATGGCGCACACATGCCATTTTGGATCAGGCGCATTTAGAGGCCTCTGCCTGGGCGGAGCCGCACCCACGGCCGCCAGGGGAAAACCCTGCTCAAACCCTGGCATGGCTGCTGCATTGCAGGGCTGGGGTGGGCACTGCTCCAGCCACTGGCCCGTCGGAGCCAGCCCCAGCCAGACAGCATCAGGCTGCCCCCCCGTCTAATCCATCTGCCCAGGCAGGGGGTGCTCAATGCCTAGTATTAGGTATATTACGGTAGCACCGAGCAGCCCCCCCCCCAGGCAGTGCACAGACCCTGCCTGATGCCCCATTGCGCCAGGCGCTGCCCAGCCACAGGGGTGAGCGAGTCCCTCCCGCACCCACACCAGACACTGGAAGGCTCATTAGCTCCACTGTACAGGTGGGGAAACTGAGGCACGGAATGTGCATGCGCACGAGGCCATGAGTTGCTCGGGCTCACCCACGGCCACACCCATGCACCCCTCCCCTCCCGGCACTGACTCACTCAAACCCCAGGCGCCCAACCCCCCCTGCCCTCGCCCCCGGTAATTACAGGCAGGGCCGGGCAGCCGGGCCGGCCGCGCTGGGTTACGCCTCTTCCCATGAGGCTGCCACCGGAATCGGTCACGTGCCCCTCCTGCCGCCTCGTGGCGTTTCTGGCCCTGTCGCCGGCTCCCCGGGTTGGCAGCGGCCGCACGTGGGCCGGAGGGGGAAACTGAGGCACGGGGCCGGGGTGGGGTGGGAAGGGCAGCGCCAGAATCCAGGCGTCCCGGCTCCCAGCCCTAGGCCGGGGCGGGGCCTGGCAGGGCCGCGTGGGCCGGCGGTGCAGGCTCCGGGAACAGCCCCGGAGCGAAGCTCGGCCGCCGCCGCACGTAGCTCACGGGACTGGGCGCTGCCGGGCGCCCGCGGGCTGGTCGGTGGGCGGCGGGCGCCCTCAGCGGCGCACGCGGGAAGGAGCCGCTCGGCTTTGCGAGCGGGCAGGGCCCAGGCTGAGCGGGCGAGCCGCAGGCGGCAGCGGGCGGGGCAGAGGCGGCCGCGGCCAGGCTCCCAGGAGGCTACACAGTCCGGCACAGAACCCAGGCGTCCTGACCCCAGCTGGGCACAGAACCCAGGCGTCCTGACCCCCCATCTAACCCTTACCCCTCTCCTCCCCCAGCTGGGCATAGAACCCAGGTGTCCTGATTCCCAGCCCTCCCCTCACCCCCACAGCTGGGCATAGAACCCAGGCGTCCTGACCCCTCCCCCCCACAGCTGGGCATAGAACCCAGGCGTCCTGACCACCGCATCTAACCCTTACCCCCCCTCCTCCCCCTGAGGGCCATTGAACCCCGGTGTCCTGACCCCTCCCGCCATCTAACCCCTACGCCCCACAGCTGGGTATAGAACGCAGGTGTCCTGACCCCAATCTAACCCTTACCCCCTCCTCCCCAGCTGGGCATAGAACCCAGGTGTCCTGACCCCTCCCCATCTAACCCCTACCCCCACAGCTGGGTATAGAACCCAGGCATCCTGACTCCCAGCCTCCCCCTCCATCTAACCCCTACCCCTACAGCTGGGCATAGAACCCAGGAGTCCTGACCCCCCCCATCTAACCCTTACCCCCCACAGCTGGGCATAGAACCCAGGTGTCCTGACCCCTCCCCATCTAACCCTTACCCCCACAGCAGGGCATAGAACGCAGGCGTCCTGACCCCTACTCCCCACAGCTGGGTATAGAACCCAGGCATCCTGACCCCTGCATCTAACCCTTACCCCCCCGTCCTCCCACAGCGGGGCCTAGAACCCAGGTGTCCTGACCCCTACCCCAGCTGGGCATAGAACCCAGGAGTCCTGACCCTCTCCTCCACCCAAGCACCAGTGGGAAACCACTGGGCCCTGCTGCCCGGCTACAGCCAGCCACAGCAGGGTCCGGGGGGAAGGTCACGGTTGTCTCCAAGCCGGTTCTATCCCCAGCTCTGCCCAGGGACGTCGCTTCCTCGGCCCATGGTCCTGGGGGCAGGTGATTCAGTTCTTTAGCACCACAGCTGTTAGCGACCCCCCCCTCCCCCAGGCCTATGGCTGGGTCAGGGCCGGGCCCTGCTCGAGGGGCAGCAGGTGCCGCAGGCTAATGCCACATGGGTGAGAAATGTGTTTCCTTGGATCCGTTTTGAATTTGCCCCCCCGTTTCCTCCACCAGCCCTGCCCCATATGGAGGCCGGGACACCCCTGCCCAATGATCCCTGCAGCAAGCCCAGGCCTCTGCCCGTCCTTGTCCCTGTGCCAGGCAGCCACGGTGTAACCAGCACCCGTGGCTGAGCTCAGCCTGGCCCCACTGCTCCTAGCAGAGGCTGGGCCTGGGCCTGGGCCTATGCCACATTTGTCCCGCCCCCCCGGCCAGAGAAAATCGTTCTTCTAAATTTCCATCCTCCAGTGCCCCCAGCCGCAGCTTGGCCGCGCCGTGAAAAGACTCAGCCGCCCCCACCGCTGGCACCACGAAGAAACCAAAAAAGTCGTTTTTTTAATGTTAAAACTTTTACAAAAAATACAACACAATAAACAATTCAATAAATAGAAAAAAATTACAAAATTACAGGATTTTTTTTTTTTTTTTGTAATATAGGCAGGGAAACAAACCAAACCGACAAACGACCCAACAATGACCGGGAAGTACAAACCAGAGCAGGAGGGCTCCTCACCAGAGCTGTGCAATATAGAACAATAGCGGCTGCCCCTCCGCGGCTCTCCAGGGACATGGAGCATTAGAGTCAAACAGCCCCCACCCCCCCACCTCATTTCAGACCCTCTCTTCATATATATTAATTTCTTTTAGATTCTCTCATCTTCACAAGAATCGAGTTTGTAACGTGCCCGGGCGTCTTTCCTGAGTAGAATTGAGCCAGAGGAAAATGGAGTTTTGGAGAGGGGGGAGCACACCCTCTGCTGGAGACTGAGAAATTACCCTCCCCCCCACCGGGGGAGAAAAAGAAACAAAAACCCTCCAGTCTCCTAAGTCTTGTTCTGGCCTGAAGCAGGGGGAGGGTTGAGGTATGAAACGAGCACTGCTAGGAGCCAGGAAAGCTCCTGGCCCCCCCGGGAATCCTTCACTTGGGGGTGTCTGCAGAACAGATCACACCCCCAGCCCCACAGGGGTGCAAGACAGGCTGGATCAGGGTCCCCCCTTTTCTTTGCTGGGATCGATTTAGCCCCCCGACCCCTTGCAACTGGGTCCTGGATTCATCTACATCTTCCCTCCCTCCAGGGGTCAGAGCAGAAATACTGGAGATGGGGGGAAGACAGGACCAGAGATAACGGGGAGGTTGGTCCCTAAATATTCAACTGGAAAGAACCCCCCTCCCCCGGCTGGAAAAGAACCGGAGAACCGCAGGAAATCCACCAGGCCTGCGGCTTGGGGCTGGGAGCACCAGACTGGCAGGCAGGCACGGGTGCCCCTCGCCCGGCTGCCCCGTGCTGGGAGAGAGGCAGCCCCAGAGGTCGGAGGTTGCAGGGGCCAGGCCCAGGGATCAGGGCCGGAGCCGCCCGTTCCTGGAGATGGTTTTGGGAGGTAGCAGAGGAACGGACAGGCTAGAACCAAGGGCAGACGAGCCCTGCAGCTGGGGCTCCCCCGGCCTCTCCCAGATCTGGACGACGGCTGGTCCAGTTCCCTTCTCAGGGTGGAGCCAGGACAGGTGGGGGCTTCGGCTGTCACAGGTTCAAATTCCCAAAGTGGAATTTATGGGCAAAAATGGTCCAGACTCCGGGAGAGCCAGGGTGGAGACAGGGCTGATTTCCAACAATTACGGCTCCCCCACCTGGCTCAGAGCAGCAGGAAGCCAGCAGTGCCTCCCCTCCGAGGGGCTGGCTAAAGTCAGATGCATCTCACAGCTGCTGCCAAGCCCAGGCCCGGCCCCTCCTGCCTGAGGATCGGGCCTCCAGCCCCTCCCCATCAACCCCAGGCTGGCCCCACCGCCAGCTGCTTCTGCCCAGCTCCGACCCCTGGGCTCGGCTCTCGGAGATGATCCTTCAAGGCAGGTAGCCGCAGCCAGGCTGCAGTAATACTGAAATCTGCAACTCCTACCCCCCCACCATGAGTCTGCCCCCCCCCACCTATAAATTAAACACTGGAGAGAAACAGGGTCCTTCAAGAGGGTACAGAGCCCCCCCCCCCATTGACCAGGTCGTGGCCCAGGGCCCCCCAGTCAGATGGGTCCATGTCAAACCAGCCCCACCCTCAAGGGGCAGTGATGGGGGTCTACGGATTCAGCTGGGGAACCCCCACAACTGACCCAATCGGGGGGGGGAGGGGAAGAAGGATCAGCCCGTGGCCCGGCCCCCTAGCCAAATCGCTCCCGCACCAGGAGCATGAGTTTCTTCTTGCCCTTGTAGGTCTGTTTGAGGTTGTCGAGGAACTGGCCGAACTGCAGGTGCCCGTCGGGGGCCAGCAGGAAGGTCTCGCGGGCCTTGCACAGGAACTCGATGAACTCGCTGTAGTGCCGGGGGCTGATGTGGGTGAGGCGGGAGTGGGTGGTGCTGACGTAGGCGGCGATGGCTGCCTCCAGCAGCTGGCCGAGGGGGGCTTTGTCCAGGCCGGGGGGCTTGGGGGCGTGGCGGCGGCCCGAGAGGGCGGCCAGGCCCGGCGGCGGCAGGCTCCAGCGCCGCAGGATGTCGGAGAGCATGGGGGCGCACTGCACGCTCTGGATGATGAGGGGCACGATGGCCGCGAGCTGGCTCTTGCCCAGCGAGTGGCTGAGCGAGCAGGCCCACAGCACGTCGTTGACGGCCGGGTGCGTGTCCTGGTTGAAGGCGATGCTGAGGTGGGAGAAGGCCAGGGTGGCCAGTTTGTAGGCGCGGAGGGGCAGCCCCCGGTGCTCCATGTACCGGGCCACGGTGAAGAGGTGGGAGTGGCCCATGCCGGCCGCGGCGGCCGAGTCCAGCACGATCTGGTAGGCGGCCTCGAAGGCGGCGTGGTCCTTCTCGCACAGGGTCAGGGCCGGCAGCGAGCAGTTCTGCGGGTCCTTCATGGCGCACTGCAGGGCGACGGCCCGGGCCCGGGCACACAGCTCGTCCCGCTGCCCAAAGGCCAGGTTGAGGCGCAGCAGGGTGGCCGGGGTGGTGCCCGTCACGGCCACGATGGTGGTGGCTTCGATGGGGGTGAAGAGGCTGTACCAGTTCTGCATGATGTTCATCAGCGCCTGCACGCCTGGGGGGAGGGGAGGGGTCAGTGCAGCTCATGGGTCTCCGCCCGCCCAGCCTGCGAACCGCCCAGCGGGCAGGGATCGGCCCCATCCAAAGAGACAGCAACTTGCTCAACTCCAGCCGGGACGAGAACCCAGGAGCCCAGGGGCCCAACCGGTCCCCTGCTCTCACCACTAGACCCCACTCCCCTCCCAGGGCTGGGACGAGAACCCAGGAGTCCGGGGGCCCTACCAGTCCCCTGCTCTCACCACTAGACCCCACTCCCCTCCCAGGGCAGGGACGAGAACCCAGGAGTCCAGGGGCCCTACCCGTCCCCTGCTCTCACCCCTAGACCCCACTCCCCTCCCAGGGCTGGGACGAGAACCCAGGAGTCCTGGCTCCCAGCCATGCTGGGTTGGTTGATTCATGCTAGGAGCCGGGAGCACCA
The DNA here is from genome assembly GCF_016161935.1 of Mauremys reevesii. Classification (NCBI taxonomy): domain Eukaryota; kingdom Metazoa; phylum Chordata; order Testudines; family Geoemydidae; genus Mauremys; species Mauremys reevesii. The sequence goes on along the minus strand of NC_052647.1, from coordinate 11,253,364 downwards.
GGTGCCATGTTAGAGGGGTGGGGACAAGCGGGATAGGGTGGAGGGTCGGCTGGGCCGAGGGCCATTCATGGGTATCACTACGGGGGGAGGGTGTCCATGCCCCACCCCCCCGGCTCCCCCACTCACCGATCTCAGTGGCACAGCTCACCAACCAGCGCACCATCTCCCTCCGGCGCCACGTCATGGTATTCAGAGTCATCCGCATCACCTGTGGGGTGGGGGGGGGACACAGCTCGTGACAGTGGCCAGACCACGGCCCCCATAAGACAGAGCCCCCACGGCGGGGAGCCCATCTACAGCTGCCGTGCGCTTGGATTAGAGGCGTTACGGAGCCTTGCACCAGAGGGGCTGAGAGCACACGGGGAGGAGTCACTGAACAGAAAGGGAAACTGAGGCACAACGGGGGAAGGGACTGGCCCAAGGTCTCTCAGTGAAACTGTGGTAGAGCTGGGAGAAGAACCCAGGAGTCCTGACTCCTAGCCCACTCCCACTCTCACCACTAGATGCCACCCCCTTCCCACTGCGTGCTGTTCAGCAGCTGCTGCGCCTCACCCCAGAGGTGGCTGCATGTCAGTGCTGGGCAAGTGAGCACAGCGATAGGGTCTGTCAAGATCTTGACCCTCCTCCAGTGGGGCCGCAGCCGTGGTTCCCCCCGCCCCCTACCTGCAGGCCGAGCTCCAGGGAGATGTTGAGCAGCGTGGCGTCCGGTGGGGCGCTGGCCGGCGTCGCGGTCTTACAGGCATCCTGGGCCAGTTTGAACAGGAGGGCAGGGGAGTGGATGTTCTGCTGGATGGACCCCAGGACTGTGTGCAGCCACTTGGGGTCTCCTAGACCAGGGATGGGGGGCAGAGATTAGCCCCAGGGACGGCTGGGACGCCCAGGGGGAGAGGATCTGCAAAGCTGCAGGGCTAGGAACCGGGGGAGCCCAACGCGAGCCCCCGGGGCCTGGTTCCCGGAGGGGCCGACGCCTGCAGCTCCCAGCGATCACAGGGGCCGCAGGAAGGGGCTACAAAGACTTCCCGCTATAGGGGGCGCCAGCTCCCATCTGGCAGCAGGGTGGGGACTGGCTGGCCCGGGGGACGGGGCTGGGGCTTGTCCCCTCTGGGGGTGCCAGATTCCCAGCCAGCCCCAGGGCAGGGACTGGCTGGTTGAGGGGGGTGGGGATGGGGGCACGAGGCCTTTCCCCTCTAGGGGGCGCTGGCTCCCATCCGGCCCCAGGCTGTGATCTCACGTCCTTTCCCACGCGAAGGGGATCGGGGGGGGGGGGGGGGGCGGGCGCTGCCTGGCCAGAGGAACAAGCGTCTATCACAGATGCTCAGGGGTCTCCTGGGTCTCCTCGTCCTCCCATGGGATCAGCGTGGGGCCGTGCGAGGGACTTGACCTGGGCACTCAGCCAGTGGCAGAGGCGGGATTAGATCCCTAGAGACCCAGTGCCCAACTCTACCCCTCTGCACTGTGACGATTAGACCCCACTCCTCCCGGGCCCCACTCCTCCCGAGCCGGGGGCAGAACCGACAGGGTCCCACTCCTCCGGGGCCGGGCAGGCAGAGCTCCTGCTCTAGCTCCCCCACCCCACCTCCCCCGGGCCGGGGGGCCGGGAGGGCCCCACTCCCCTCCCGGAGCCGGGGCAGAACCCCGGAGTCCTGGCTCCCAGCCTCCTGCTCTAACCACAGGGCCCCACTCCCCTCCCAGAGCCGGGGCAGAACCCCGGAGTCCTGGCTCCCAGCCTCCTGCTCTAACCACAGGGCCCCACTCCCCTCCCAGAGCCGGGGCAGAACCCCGGAGTCCTGGCTCCCAGGCCCGACTGGCCCAGCGTCTGGCTTCACCTTTGGCTGCGGTGAGCATGGCCGATGCCAGCTCGCACTGGCGCGTCTCCAGGTGGCCCAGGATGAACCAGCGGGGAAAGCGATTGGCCATCATGGAGTCCAGCGGGTTCTGGTGGAGGATGTCCCCGGCCGGCATCACCGTCTCCAGCACGGGGAGCCTGCGGATGGGAGAAGGGGCTGGTCAGGGGAGCTCCCCGAAGCCTGGGCTCGGCAGGACAGGCAGCTCCCAGTCCCCCCGGCTCTAAACTGGCGAAGGCCAGGACTGTAACAGGGCTTAGAGAACTGGATCAATTCATGGAGGTTACGTCCGTTAATGGCTGTTAGCCAGGCTGGGTAAGGAACGGGGTCCCTGGCCTCTGTCTGTCACAGGGGGGAGATGGATGGCAGGGGAGAGATCACTTGTTAGGGTCACTCCCTCTGGGGCGCCTGGCACTGGCCGCTGTCGGCCGACAGGACACTGGGCTGGACGGACCTTTGGTCTGACCCAGTCTGGCCGTTCTGATGTCAACCACCAGACCCGCCCCCCCCCCCAGAGCCAGGGAGAGAACCAAGGAGACCCAGCCCCTCCCTGGTCCCAAAGGCAACAGGAGGGGAGACACACTGGATATCGCCCCCCTCGACATCCCCTAGGGGTGCGGCTCATTCGGGGGGGGGGTGGATGGGCCCCTCCCCACATGTCCCTGTGCCCCCGGCCGGGTGGCTCACAGGCATGGGGTTTGGGGGGGGGGTACCTGCCTGGGCTCTCCTCAGGCCCCTGGGGGCAGGTTTGGGGGGCGGCAGCACCTCAGACCCAGAGAGGGCAGGGGAGGAATAGCTGGGCAACATGGGCGGGGGGGGGAGCGGCTGGGGGTACCCCGGCGGCGCGGCCGGGCGGGGGGGGAGGTGGCTCAGAGAGCTGGGGCGGGGGGGGAGCGGCTGGGGGTACCCAGGCTGCACTGCAGGGCAGGGGGGGCGGGGAGGTGGCTTGGAGAGCCGGGGGGGGAGCTGCTGGGGGTACCCAGGCTGCGCTGCAGGGCGGGGTGGGGGGGGAGCTGCTGAGGGGTACCCAGGCTGCGCTGCAGGGTGGGGGGGCGACCACCAAGGCAGGGAGCGGCGCAGCCCGTCAGGCAGCGGATGCCAGGGCCCCCCCGGGACGTACCTCATGGCTCTCAGCGCCAGGCGATAGGCCAGGTCGGCGTCGTGGGGCAGCAGGGCGGAGAAGAGGTAGCGGGCGAAGGTGTGCATGGGCAGGCTCTCCCGGAACACCACCTCCCCGAAGCCGCTGAACGGGCCGCCTGGCAGGGGACAGACGCCAGGGTGAGGGGCTGGCCGGGCACAGCCAATCGCAGCACAGCCTCCCCCTCTCCTCGCAGGGTCCCTCCCTAGCCGGCGATGGGGCCCTGGATCCCAGCCCCCCAGGGGGCCGCAGGCCCTGCCCAGCCCGGTACCTTCCAGCAGCAGCGCCGCCTGCTTGCGCAGCACCTGCACCAGCCTCTCGTCCGGCTCCATCTCGTCCAGCAGGGCGATGAGCTGCTCCTCGCTCCGCACCACCTTGTCCTGGGCGTAGAGCCCCTCGGGCATGGCCCGCTGCTGCCCCAGCCCCGCCAGCGCCACCTCCAGCGCCAGCGCCAGGTACGACTCGCCCGAGCCGGGGCTGGAGGGGACGGGCACGTGCTGGTGCAGCACCTTCTTCTTCCCGTCCGCCGCCGCGTCTGCAAAGGGGGGGGGGTCAGCCACGGGCGGTGTGCCCCCCCCCCGGTGCGGGAGGAGATGGGGGAGGGTCAGCCACGGGCCGTGTGCCCCCCTCCCCCGGTGCGGGAGGAGATGGGGGGGCTCAGCCACGGGCGGTGTGCCCCCCCCCGGTGCGGGAGGAGATGGGGAGCCCTGGACTGAGCCAGGAGTACAGACACTGATGCAGACTCCCCCAGTCTGTGCCAGCACCTCCCCCTCCATTGCCAAGGGGGGGGGGGTCACCAGGATCTCTGCTTGCAACCCCCCCTCCCCCTGGGTCACAGCGCGTGGTACATCCCGACCCATCCTCCTCCCCCCGTCACAGAGCATGGGACATCCCGCCCCGTCCCGTCCCCCCCCGTCACAGAGCGTGGTACATCCCGCCCCGTCCCCCACCATCACAGAGCGTGGTACATCCCGCCCCATCCTCCTCTCCCCGTCACAGAGCGTGGTACATCCTGCCCCGTCCCCATCACAGAGCGTGGTACATCCCGCCCGTCCCCCGTCACAGAGCGTGGTACATCCCGCCCCATACCTGGATAGAGCGACAGCCCCTCCTGGTCCGTGCGGCAGGGCTCCAGGAGGGTCCGGCACAGGCAGCCGATGGGGTCCAGGGGGTGGCCCACCCAGCCCTCCAGGTTGGTGATGGACGTGCTGCCCTTGTGCAATATCTCTGTGGGGAGGGGGGAAGGCCCATGAGACGCTGGCTCAGCTCCCCTCCCCCCCCCAGCTGAGACCGGCCACGCTCGCTGCACGGGAGCCCTCCCGGCCCAGAGCCCCCAGCTGGGGCTGGCACGTCCATCTCCCCCGAGCAGAGCAAGGAACCCAGGCGTCCTGGCTTCCAGCTGGCTCCACCCACTAGACCTCCCCCTCCCATCCCCCCAGGACTGGGAATAGAACCCAGGTGTCCTGCCTCCCGGCCCCTCCCCCACCTTTCTTCTGCTGCTTGTAGCTCTCGAGCTGGTGGCGGCGCTGCAGGCGCATGGTGGTGGCCAGGGCGGTGGCCAGGCGCAGGGCCTCGCGGGGGTAGCCGTGGGAGCGCAGGGCGTCCACGCGGGCGCAGGCCGTGGGGAAGGGGTCGCCCAGCCAGAGCGGGCGGCCCTGGGGGTCGAAGCAGAGCTTGTCGACGCCTGTCTTCATGCCCAGGCCGTAGCAGTCGCTGCCCAGGATCTTCTGCAGGTGGCAGTCGCCCCAGCGCAGCTCCCCGGCCTTGATGGCGCGGCCGAAGACGGTCTGGCGGGCGCCGGCTGAGGGGGGGAAAGCCGGAGTCAGGGCAGGGCAGGGCAGCAAGAGACTGAGCCTGTCCCCACTAGGGGGCACCAGCTCTGATCCGGCCCCAGGGCAGGGGCCTGGCTGGCTCGGGGGGGGGGGGGAAATGGGGTTGGGGGGCCCCCTGAGATGTGAGCCATGGGGAGCAGACCCTCCCCACGCTGCCCTGCTCCCAGCTCCATCCACCCCCGCCCCAGGGTCCCTCCAGCCACCCCCTGCATCTCCACTCCTGTCCCCCGCACGGGGCCCCCCCCGTACCTGCGCTGGGGACTGAGGGGAGCTGCAGGGCCGCGGTGGCTCCAGGCACATCGAAGGAATAGTTCCCCTCCTCCAAGGGGCAGACATCCAGCTTGTTCCACTTCTTCAGCAGCGCCAGCCACAGGGCGCGCTCCTCAGGCTTGCAATGGGGGTTCAGGACCACACACACCCACAGGGCCCCTGCAGCAGGGAGAAGGGGGTGACGCAGGGGTCAGGCAAACCAGGCTGCAGGTGCTGCGGGTCGGGAGTGAGGGGCACAAGCAGACCTGGGGGTGGAAGGCCCCGGGCTGGGACAGCAGGGGGCTGCAGATCGGGAGTGGGGGCAACAACAGAGGTGGGGGGTCCAGGGCTGGGATAGCCAGGGCTGCAGGTCGGGAGTGAGGGGCACCGGCAGGGCTGTGAGCCCAGGGCTGGCATAGCAGGGGCTGCGGGTCGGGAGTGAGGGGCATCAGCAGATTAGCCTGGGAGATGCTAGTCCAAGCGGCTCCCTCCCTTACCCAGCTCGTCCCACAGCTGCCGGCACTTGTCTGTCATGCCGGCTCCCTGCTGCCTCCACAGGGCCAGGCGCGGGTCCTCCAGGAACTGCTCCGTCATCAGGATCAGCATTCGGGCACCGTTGGAGTCCCGCATCCGCAGCATCTCGCGTACCTGGGGGGGCGGGAGCGACTCAGGGGGGGACTTGCAACCGCTGCGGCCCAAGGCAGATGGAGCCGGAGCCTGGGGGGGGGATGGGAGGGGGGAGGCCAGGAGGCCCCCAGCCAGGGATGCTCCCCCCATAGCTACAGCAGAGACCCCCGCACTGCAGGGCAAAAGGGGGCAGAGGGGCCTGGGGGAGAGTGATCAGCAGGGACCCTGTTCTGGGGGAAGCCATGGGGGGGACGGGACCCCAACTTGGGGGGCGGAAGGGAGGGGACACAGGCAGGCCGGGGGCAGGGAGGTTGTGGCCCTGCTGAGGCTGTGGGGGGGGAGGTATGGGTGGGGGCAGGAGTTACCTTGTTGAACATGGACTGCAGCTGCTTGCTGGCTCCGTAGTACCCGCCGTTGGACAGGAGCTGCCTGACCTGCTCCTGGATCTGCTCCTCATCCAGGTGCCAGCAATTGGCGTCCTCGATGCCAGCGCCAGCCGTGGGGTCTGGGGCGCCTGGAGGGGGGGGGGGGGGACGACACACACAAAGTCAGCAGGACAGAACCCCTGGCTCCCCTGGGACTCCACCTCCCCTCTTGGGCACAGGGCTGGGGGAGGGCGTGACAGAGGCCCCTGCTCTGCAGCCAACCAGGGGCAGGGCCTGGGCTCTAGAGCAATTTAGGGGCCCCACCCAGCAGCCAATGGGGGGGGGGAAGGCAGATCCCAGATTCTACAGCAACCCAGGGGTCCCCCCACTCCGGAGCCAATGGGAGGTGGATCCCAGGGCCGAGAGCGACCCAGGGGCCCCCCCACTCCGGAGCCAATGGCAGGCGGATCCCAGGGCCGAGAGCGACCCAGGGGCCCCCCCACTCCGGAGCCAATGGCAGGCGGATCCCAGGGCCGAGAGCGATCCAGGGGCCCCCCCACTCCGGAGCCAATGGCAGGTGCTCCCCCCGTACCGTGCACGCGGTTGATCTCCGAGCCCAGCAGGAGGATCTCGTCGGCCAGCCGCTGGGCAGTGGGCAGCACCTCGGTGTGGTGGGCGCTGATCAGGTACTGGACGAACTTCTGCAGCTGGTCGCGGTTCATCTGGGAGAGGGTCTCGGAGATGGGCAGGCGCAGCTCCACCTGCCGGGCGTTGCGGATGCGGTACAGCGACAGTGCCACCACGTGGGCGCAGTAGAAGATGTCCCGGTTGTCGCAGGCGCAGCTCACCGACGTGATCTTGCAACGGTCAAAGCTGATGGAGACGTGGAAGCTCGGCTCCGGCTCGCTGGGGCCAGCCGGCTCCGTCACGGTCCCACTGAGGTGGAAGCCTGGGGACAGGAGGGAACAGGGTTGCTGTGGGAAGGGGGAGGTGGTCCCCTGCTCCAGCCACTAGACCCCACTCCCCTCCCAGAGCCGGGGGTAGAACCCATGAGTTATGGGTCCCAGACCCCCCTGCTCTAACCACTAGACCCCACTCCCCTCCCATAGCCAGGGGTAGAACCCAGGAGTTATGGGTCCCAGACCCCCTGCTCTAACCACTAGACACCTCCTGCCCATTGTCTGTGGAGACTGGGAGCTCTCATCTCTCCCCGTTTGTCTGGGCAGCACCTGGTGCAGTGGGGCCCCCGATCTCGGTCGGAGCTGCCAGGGGGAATCTGTGCAGTGCTTGGCCCGATGAAGGCCCCGATCTCAGCCGAGGTCTCTAGGTGCTGCCAGGGAGTCAGCCCCGGGCTCCCCCCTCAGCTTCTCTGGCACAGAATCACCAGGTCGGTCGGGAAGCCGCCTCATGAGGTCACCACCTCCCGCCCCCTGCGCCGAGGCAGGGCCACGGAAACCTCGAGTGGCTCTGAAAGCCTCCAGGGACGGGGATCCCGCAGCCCCCCGGGATGCCTGGCCCTGAGAGTTAGACGGTTCCCCTAATATCCAGCTAAAACCTCCCCTGCTGCAGGTGAAGCTCAGGGCTTCTTGTCCTGCCTCCAGCGGCCCCGGAGAACAATCCGTCCCGGTCCTCTGGTAACCGAGTTCCAGCCTGCAGGAGGCCAGGAGCTCCAGGGCACGTGACAAATCCACGCCGGCAACTCCTCCGAGCCCTTTCTCCCCTTTCCTCGCAGGCCAACGCTCTCCTCCGCACTCTCCCCAACTGCCCCACGTCTTCCCTCCAGCACGGCCCCCCCAGCCCCGACCTCCCCCCACCTTGTGCAACCGCATCCCATTGTGGGCCCATATTCAATGGGTGAGCCACTCTCACCCCAGGTCCTTTATTCCCCCTTCAGAGCCACCCCTTGGGTACGGCGAATCGGGGCGATCGCCCTGGGCCCCGCGCTGCTATAAAATTGTGAGGAGGCGGCGGGAAGCAGGCAGGCGGGGTGAGGAGGTGAATGGGGAGGCAAGCAGCACGCAGGCGTGGGGGGGACGGCAAAGAGGACCCCCCCCACCAGAACATCCCCCTCCCCCCAGGGCCTCCTGCCCACCCGTGGGCCCTGCCGATCAGCGTCTTCCCCCTCTGTGCCTACCACCTGCCACGGATCAGCTGTTTCATGGCGGCAGGGGCGGGGGGGACAGGGGAGAGGTGTGAGGGCACAGAGCACTTGGTGGGGAAGAGGCAGGGTGGGGCCTTGGAGAAGGGGTTGACTGGGGGTGGGGCCTGGGCAGAGCCGGGGGAGGGGAAGGACCCCCCTGGCAGATTAGAAACTCTGCACCTCTGTCCCGGGCCCCGCACCCCCTGGGGCCGGCCCTGGCCCCGGCTTGTAGCTTTGCCTTGTGCTTTTTCCTTCCTCAGCGCCAGCTTTTCCTCGTCTCTTTACTGAAGTGCATCTTGCTGATTTCAGACCCATTCTCTGATCTGTCGCCGCCGTCCTGAATTCGAATCCTGCCTCCAAAGCGCGACCCGCCCCTCACCCCTCGGTGCCACCCGCAGATTTCATCAGCGTCCCCTCCCTCAGCCACGTCATTAACGAAACCGGCCACTGGTGCCGGACCCGGGACTCAGCCCTGTGGGACCCCACCAGATACGTCCTCCCCGCTGGAGGCCAAACCCCGGAGAACGATTCGGAGAACAGTCATTCAAGCCGCTGTTCACTCACCTTATCGTAATTCCATCTAGACCACATCCCCGTCTGCTCAGGAGAGCGTCACGTGGGCCTGGGTCAAAAGCCTGCATAAAATCACCCCCCCGCAGGAACGTGGTCAAAGGAGGCCATTAGCGTGGGCTGCCCTTGACAGATGCCGGCCACCCCTTATCAACTGTCTGTTCCAGTATCTTTCCTGCTATCAAGGTCAGACTGACTGGTCTCAAGTTGCCAGACCTCGTCCTTCCCCTTTTCAAAAGGCACGTTTGCCCGGCTCCGGCCCTCAGCCGGCCTCCAGGAGCTCTCCCAGGGGTGACATTGCTTCAGCTAGTTCCGCACGTACCTAGGACGAATGCACCGGGCCCTGCCGACTTGCTAACTGCGCCCAGGCTCCTTGCGCCTTTCGTGTTAGTATGAACGGTGCTGAGCTCCCGGTCGCCATTAACCGCTGTAGCGATGACTGAAGCCAAACAGGCACTAAACGCCTCTGCCCTCGTGAGGGCACCGGCGACTGGCTCTCCGGCCCCGCTGAGTAGCCGCCCGGCTCGTCCCTTCGCCTTTCTCTTGCTCCTGCTGCTTTTAAGGAATCTCTTGGTATTGCGGCTCGTGTCTCTCGCCCGGGTAACTCGTTTTGTGCCTTAGCCGGTCTCAGGGCCGGTGCAACCATTTAGGCGACCGCGCGCTGGCATTTGGGGGGCACCATTTTCTTTGGCAGCGACCGCGGTGGCTGGATCTTCGGCCACCCCAGTCGCCACCGGCATTTAGGCGGAGGGAGCTGGGGCAGGGGAGTGCGGGGAGGGCCGCCTGCAGCAAGTAAGGGGGGGCGGCACGCAGGGGAACTCCCCGCCCCAGCTCACCCCTGCCCCCCCTCCTCCCCGAGCACACCGGGGCTGCATCACTTCTCCCGCCTCCCAGGCTTGCGGCACCTAAGCTGATTGGCGCCGCAAGCCTGGGAGGCGGGAGAAATGAAGCAGCCCCGGCGTGCTCGGGGAGGAGGCAGGGCAGGGGGGAGGCCTCAGGGTGGGGGCGCTGGGGGGGGGGGGGAGGGCGCAAGGTGGAAGTTTTGCCTAGGACACAAAACATCCTTGCGCCGGCCCTGGCCGTTCTCAGTCTGTCCCTGCCAGCCCGGGCTCCTCCTCGGCACTTGTTCCCACTTTTGGCAGGAGCCAGTCATTAAAAGCCGTTCCCCTCCCGGGTCACCTGCAGTCCCTCCCCCGGCCGGGAGCAGGTGTTTGCGGGAGGAGGAATCCCCGGGAGGCTGGGCTGACGAGCGCTGGCTTGCCCGGGGGAAGGGGCAGGGGAGGTCAGCCCGCGTGGCACATGGGTGAATCACACGGGTGAGCCGGGTACTGGGGAGGTGGGAGGGGGTGACACAGACACCCTGATGGAACCAGTCCGCAGCAGGCACGGGTGGCAGGTGCTGACGTCTGACCGAGACTGGCCCGGGGCCAGCTGGTGACTCACGGTGGCGCAGCTGGGGGTGGAACCCGTGGCTGCCGGCGCATGTCCCCGCACGCAGCAGGCTGGACTGGAGCCAGCGGCACACAGGGGAGGGGCTAGACCCAGAAAGAGGAGCAGGCGGTGGGAACGGCGGGTGCCGGGACGCAGAAGCCACCCAGGCCACCCTCCCCTGACTGAGACGGCGGGGAGCAGAGAGACACAGTTACCGCCCAGGGACTGTGCTTCAACCCGGCTGGAGTCCCCACAACCCAGAGGGGCCCCATCACCCCCCAGGCCAGAGAGAAATCCAGGCACTTCACCCACCCACCCCGGAGACACACCACCCGCAGTCCTGGGCTGGGGTCCCGCGTGCCTGGCTCGGAAGGCCGGGCGGGGTGGGGGTGAAGGAGCTGGGCTCGGGGAGATCCACATTCAGTTCCCAGCTCTGCCAGACTCTGGGTGTTGTCCAGCAAGTCAGTGTCAATCTGTGCCTCAGTTTCCCCCCCTTCCCCCAAATCTACAAGGACGGGCTAATAATCCTCTACTGGGAGTGAGAGCTCTGTGGGGCAGGGACAGTCTCTCCCTAAGGCGTGGGGAGAGGGGGGCTGCAGCACGCAGAACCCCAGGGAGCCCTAGCACAGAGAACCAGAAACCACAGTGGGGAACAAGCTTATAACCTTCACTGGGCTGCAGGATTCTTCACTTCCTGTCTGAAACGGGGGTGTGGCTTGTACACAGCTGCTGCATTTCAGTGCCGGGTGGGGGGATCCCTGTACAAACAGCCCCCGCGTCCCATCCCAGAGGCAGCTGCAGCTTGGTCAAGGGCCTCTAACCACCGCCATGATATAGACAAATGGCAAAAACTTTCCAGCTCTGTTCAACAATCCCCACGGGCCCTCAGAGCCCTGGGCTCCAGCAGCCAGCAGCCGCTAACGAAGTTCCTGCCTCAGAGAGGGCGGCGTGAACCCCAGCGTTCGGGCTGGATTCGGACGGGCAGTTGCACTGCGATGGCCGCTCTCAGGCTGTTTGGGTACGATCCTCCTCCCGCTCCCAGTTGAGCGGCGCCGCTTTGCTCCACCCCAGAAGTGGCTGCACCTCAGGGGCAGGTGAGATTTAGACGGTGGGGTCCTTACAGACGAAATACAGAAACAGACCCGCCAGGCTTCCAGCCTGAATACGGAAACTCCCCCAGAGCCTGTGACCCTGGACTGTGTTTCAAACCCTGTAAACGCCACGGCCCCTGCTCTGAGATCTCGGGGGCGGGGGGAGCATTACAATCCAGGGAGCACGAAGGGGGTTCGAAATACACAGCCCTGGCCGTAGGAGCCAGCCAAGCAGCTACAACCAGGCGGATTTCAGTGACTATTAGGGATATTACGGTGGCCCTAGTCAAGACTGAGGCCCCATTGTGCCAGGTGCTGCACAGACAGCGAGTCCCTGCCTTGAAGAGCTCACAGTCCAAAGAGACACAGGGCGGGAGGGGGAAACTGAGGCACGGGGCAGGGATGTGCCCAAGCTCACATGGCAGAGCCAGGAAAAGAACCCCGGCGTCCTGACTCCCAGCCTGGCTCCTGGGCCAAGCTGCCTCTAGTTCCACTCCAGACGCGGCGTCAGATCAGCGGTGGGAGTCGCATCTCGGCTCCAGGCGCACTCAAAGCCGCCCTGCCTCCGGCTTGGAGCAGGGGAGCGGGACAAGCTGAGATCTGACTTTCACCCCAGGGGCCCTGCCCACCCCCCTCGCACGAGGTGAGCACCCGGGGGCTGCTCCCCCCACCCCGGGACAGCACGCCCACAAATCCCCAGCAGCCAGGGGAGCTCTGGGGCAAGCAGTCGACTGAGGCTAGTCCTCCCCCCCCCCCAAACACACAACCCCTTCCCGGCTCTCCAGCCCACTTCCCATCTCCGCGGCTCGGTGCCCCCTTGGAAATCGGCCACCGTTCCCCTCCCGGCCCAAGGGGGAGCCACTCACCCCTTTGCACCTCCAAGAGGGCCCGGCCCCACCCCAAACTGGGCCTGCGTTTATCACCCCGCGGACGAGCTCCCGGGGGGCCTGGAGGCTGCGCCAGCCCCAGCGCGGACGTGTTTCTAACCCAGCTGCTCTAGGAACCGGCAGGCGCTGAGCCACGAGCTCGAGGAGCCGACTTCGTCCCAGCGCCTGGACGCTGGGGAGGCTCTGGAGTTCGAAGGGGAACAGGGACTGGCCGCCCGGATCAGGGCAGAGACCCAGCTGTCCACCTGCTGCTGCTTCTGGGCGCAGTGCACCCAGCCCGCAGCAGCCCCCCGCGGGATAACCTGCCCCCGCATGAGATCTCCCCCAGGGCATCCACACTGCAGCGTAAGCCTGGGTCTACAAGGGCTGGACCCAGGGGGCGCTGACGCCTCTGCGCTGCACCGTCTTCTGCCCCGAGTCCACACTGCGAAATGACAGGGCTCGGACCGGAGCCACAGCAGGGCTTGGGCCGAGACCCCCTCCCCAGAGCAGGGTCCCAGGACCGGTGCCTGACCGGAGTCAGCCTGACGTGTGCGGGGCCCACCGCTGAGAGTCAGAGCCCAGGCTTACACTGGAGTGTAGACAATACTCTTCCACTCAGAAGAAAGAGGTCGTCCATCCCTTCCTAGATGGCCGCGAGCCGTAACTGCAGCTATCGTTGTTACCCATGTAAAACATCCAGTCCCTCTGACCCTTGCTGAATTCTCAGCCCCGCTGCCATCCAGTGGCCGGGGGTTCCACAGGCTAACACAATGGTCAGACAGTCGTTCCTTCGAGCGGTTTGGAAGAAGATGCATTTTCATTTCACCAGTGTCCCCTTGATCTCGTGCTGCAAGACAGAGTCCCTGCAGCCAAACACTCTTCAGCTCAGACATCTGCTAGCATCTTTCCTTCTCTCCGTGAGCTTTTACACCAAGCACACACGAGCTTACGCCACCCCATTGGCCCCAGCAGTAACTCTGCAGAATGAGGACACAGCAGCGTCTTAGAGACAGGCAGGAGGGCTCTGGCCTCAGCTTTGCAAATTCAGCTAGTGGAGAAGGTGCTGGTGGCCCCCACCTGGACATTTCACAGCAGCAATCCTGCCTTGAAGGCAGGCAGGGGCCGCATTCAGAAGAGCTGGGGATGAAGGGCGGGCAAGCCCTGCAGGGGAGCTGCGTCCAGGTAGCTGGCTCCATGTGGCTTCCCGGACACAGCTCTGTAATAGCGACGGGGCCCACCTGAGCAGATCAGGGCTGGAGCACAGCCCAGAGACATGGCTAGGACGGTCCACACAAAATCACAACCGGGGGTTGGAAATGGATCCTCTGCCAAGGTGGCTGTATCAGCCTGTGTTTCTACCCCCAGTTCAGTGACCCTCAGCAGCACGTCTCAACGCACTTCACGAACAAGGTCGGAATTATATCCCTGTTTTACATGTGGGGAAACTGAGGCACGGAGACAGGCCCTGACTTGCCCATTGTCACCCAGCAGGCCGACGGCAGAGCTGGGAACAGAACCCAGGACTCCTGCGTCCCCATCTAATGCTCTAGCCATGAGGTCACACTGCCACCCCATTCAGCACCTCCCATACTGCATTCCCGCATGTACGACGCCTACCAAATAAATGGGCCTTTCCATTAGTAGCACAGAGATGCTGGACATACAATCGGGCCCTAATACAAAGCAGTGTCGGGAGTGAAACCTGGAGCCGGCTCCCTGCACGCAGCTGCACATACAGGCTCACAAGGGCTTAATTCCCAGGTCTGCCTGGGCCTCTCCCTGTCAGAGGGCTGCTGGCGTGAAATAGCCAAGCGAGTGCCAGACCCGACACCTTCCCGGGAGCTGAATTTGCAAAGCTGGGTGCTGGAGATGCTGCTGTGTCCTCATTCCATGGAGTTACTTCTGGGAGGGGGGTGGGCGAAAGCTTGCGGCCTCGTGGCACGCAAGCCCCCAGCGAGAGACGTCAGAGCAAGACAGAGCCCCTTATGTCCATGGGGGCTCTCACTGCAGGAACCCCCGAGGCCATCCACTTGGACAACAATGGGACTCTGTGGAGCATTTTCAGACCCTCAGATCCAGTGAGGAGCAAATTTCAAGTCCACCCGCAGGAGCGTCTGATTCTCAACACACACAAAGCAAAGCCGTGTTGCGGGTAACGCTTGTCTGTACCAGACCTTCCCTCAGCCAGTGTGGAGAGTTTATTCCCAGGCACTTCCCCCAGGGCAAGGGGAAATCTCGGAGGTTATTTTCCCCCCGGGATCGTAGTTTTCACCAGGGTCAGGGAGAAGAACCGGATTTCACACAACACCGGCCCCAACTGGAACCACGTTTGAAAGAGACAAACAGACTTTTGTGGCCTAAATGAGAAGGGGACGGGAAGCCCTGGAAGTTGGTTGATGAGTTGCTAGCGCAGACACAGACCACCCCCCGACCCCCAGCTGCCTGGAGCAGCCCTTGGGGGGCGGGATAGAGTCGAATGGGGAGAGAGCTCAGACAAAGGCAAAGCAAGTGTTTTGGGCTAAGCAGCCAGGACCAGGAAGACAGCCTGACGCACCACACTAGAGCCAGGGAGTGGTGGGTCCCCAGGACATGGGGCTTCTCCCAGGGGCCCGGCCGCTGCTGAGCGGAAGGTGCTCGTGTGGGACGGCAAAGGGCCGGGGGACGCTGCAAGCGGGACGGGACCCAGCCCTGGGGAACGGGACCCAGAGAGCAATACTGGCTGGGGGACAGGCCTGGATCCCTGGGAGTGGGCCTGTCCCATCTCAGCAGCAGAGATTCAGCCTGGTTCTTAGGGCAGCAACTGTCCACGTCACAAACCCCAGGAGTGATCAGCCCCAGAGTCCCATCCCCGCCCCCCCGACTGATGGGGGTCCCCGTTGTACCAGGCGCTGCACACTCACAATCCTTGATCACAATGAGGGACCTGTTCTGGGGGCCGCACAGACACCCCTGACGTGGGGTCCCTGTCATTCTGGGTGCCACATGGAGCCCCCTGTCCATGACTGGGGGCCCCCCCGTCATGCCAAATGCCACACAGGGGCACTCCACAACCACGATCCGGGCCCCTCGCGCCAGGCACCACACAGATCCGCCCCCTCCAGCTAGCATGGGCTGCACAGACACAGAGCGACAGCTAAATGGAGACGACAGAGGAAGGATCAGCCCCTGTTTTAGATCTGGGGAAACTGAGGCCCAGAGAGACGCCGCGACTTGCCCAAGGAGTCTGTGGCACAGCCAGGCAGTGAAACTCCGGTGCCAATCCTGTGCCAATTCCTCTCTCTCAGGCAGGTGCAGCAGGGGGACCGAGGGGTTCCCTGCCGATGCCCTCGCAGCGAGGATCTACCTATGCAGTAGCTTTTGCCAGCCCCAACTGCCCTCTGTCCCGGCCCCCACCCTGCCCCGCTCCCAAGCCCCCAGTGGGCGACACTCACCCACTTGCAGCACCCGGTCGACGGCCCCCGACTGCAGCAGGTGCAGGCCGCGGTTGAAAGGCACCCGGGAGTCTCGCTCGCCTTCGGGGGGGTGGCAGCCGAGGGACGAGTACATGCAGATCTCACGCTCGCTGCGCGGGAAGGACCAGAACACGATGCGCTTCTGCACAGGCTCCGGGACGCGGGAGAATCGCTCCTCCACCTGCAGCGCGCGGGGCCGGGGGAGGAAGGGACACGGCATCAGTCACCCACCTGGTCTCTGCCAGCGACTCGAGCTCCTCCTCCCCTAGGCAGACAAAGGCCTGTGGAAACTTATAGGCCAACAATCTTCCAAGTGGCACCAGAGCAGCAGGGATGTTCCAGTCACTGGCCCGGCCCGGCCGCTGGCTAGGATGAGCCTGCACCTGGGAGCCAAGGCTGATGAGATGCCCCCTTGGGGAGCCAGTTTGGTCGAGCAGGGAGGCAGCTCGGCTGCTGTTCCTAGACACCCTCCAGAGCGAGGTGCACACGGGGCAGCTCTGAAGCGTTCTCCCTAGAGCATGACGGGAGGGAAGCGGGGTCTAGTGGCTACAGCAGGGGACGACTCATAGATCCTGTGGAATGCTCCCCATCACTACAAGCCCGACCCAGTGGCCGCTGGCTAAAAACAGCCACCGGGGCTCTGCTGGCTTGGAAGACTCAACAGGGAACGGAGACAAGGTGTGTGGGGAGCAAGGACCACGACAACAACCCAGGCCCTGGAGACACACCAGGCCAGGGACCGTCAGTTTCCTCTCAGTGAGATTTTTCTGATCTGACCCGTGTTCTCGTAGCCGGGCTGACGCCAGCGCCCCACCGCGCCTGGCGCTGCACAGCCCAGGCTGAAGGGCCCTCCCTGCCCCACACAACAGACACACGAGGGAAGGATCATGCCCCCCCCCCACTTCACAGAGGAGGAAAACAGAACCGCAGAGAGGGGCAGTAGCTTGTCTGAGGCCACACAGGGGGGGAGGCTGGGTCCAGCACAAGGCTCACACAGCCCCTAGACTCAACCCCACCCCCCGTGATCATTTCTCACTGTGGGGTCCATTCCCTTAAACAGGCAAAGCTCCTGGGAGCGTCCCCCAAGCGAGAGGTGCAGGATCAGGGCTCCTTGCG
Source organism: Mauremys reevesii (assembly GCF_016161935.1). Taxonomy (NCBI): domain Eukaryota; kingdom Metazoa; phylum Chordata; order Testudines; family Geoemydidae; genus Mauremys; species Mauremys reevesii. The sequence continues at coordinate 11,236,640 of NC_052647.1, read as the reverse complement.
ACCAGCAGATCGGAAGGCTGGGCTACGCAATTACATTCAAGCCCCAGAGGGAGTTATTTTCGAGGACCGCCTGCGGTCTATTTCCCCCTCACCAGGGAAATGTCAGGGGGGGCAGAAATTAATTACAGCTGAGGTTCAAAAAGGCAGATTTAGGTCTCCATGACGCAGGGGCTCAGAGCAAAGAGAAAAAAAAAAGCCACTGTCAGTTTCACCACAGAAAAAAACAGGCCGCCCTCGTTTGCATGTTTTCCTCTGTCAACCCCCTCAAAGCGGAGCGATCGGTGACTGGGGGAGGGGGCAGCGGGGGGCTGGATTCAGCTGAGTGGCCCCTGCAAACAAGGAGCCAGCCAGTGTTAAGAAGCAGAGACTTGAACAAGAAGGTGCTTGCAACTTAAAAATAAACCGTGTTACAGAACTGAGGAGCATCCAGGCCACCGCACAGACAGAAAGAGCCCCAACACGGATACGCGAGGTGTGAAATAGACCCTGGGGAAGGGGGTGTCTATTTTATGTGAGGGCCTCACAATCTTTACTGTATTTACCCTCACCCCTCCCCTGTGAGACAGGGCAGAGCTAGCACCCCCAAGAGACAGAGGGGAAACCGAGGCACAGAGCAGCGCTGGACTTGTTCCCGGCAAGGGGCATCGGTGGCAGAGCAAGGAGTTGACCCTGGCTCTTGGCTCGTGCACTAACCACTTTCCTCTCCCTCCGCACGCAGCCCCCAAGCTGGGCAGGGCCGCCTGGGTCTGGGGCTAGGAGGAATGGGGCAAGAGGCGCATTTAGGATCTCGCAGTGAGGTGTGGACTCTTGATTTACAGCTGGACCCTCAGCGTCAAAAGAAAAGAGGATTGCACCTTTCCAGGGCCATCCCAGTGCTGACGTTCTCTGACCCCAGCATCTCTCTCTATCTCTGCAACCAGCCCCTTGCCACCTTCAGCCCCTCCCCCAGCAACGGGGAAGGGCATGACATGGCACCTAGGATAAGAACGGATGATCTAAGGGTTGGAGGGACCAATTCTCTGCAGGGCAAAATCTCACCCCCTTGTGGGTCTTTGCAGCACGGCCTCAGCACAGCCCCTCTCCAGCAGAAGGGTAAGAACACAGCTGAGCTCTGAGCAGCCTTTATTTTTAGCAGGTCCTGTCAGCCCCCTGCTAAATGAGTCTCTGGGGCTGATCCTGGGATGAAAGGAAGCTGCCCTCTTTAAAGCCACCTCGCACGTGTCCCAGAGCAGGAAGCCTCAGCACGTCCTGGTGGCGGGGGCTAGCGGGGAAGGAAGGGTTCATTCATCTCGGGGAGGGGTGTCATGACAGGAGACTCCCGTTTGACAAGTTTCCCAGCCTGACCGAAACCAAATCCCTTCCCTGGGAGAGAATCGTCCCATCAGCCTGGATTCTCAGGGGGCGGGGGGGGGGGGAGAAAGGGGGGTTAAACACTGGTTTGGAGGGTGGGGGGAGTCAGGCCCACATTCAGACAAGCAGGGAGACGGGGAGACACACCCCAAGTCAGGTCCCCACCCCCCTGCCCAGCCGTTTGCCAAGGCTCCCTCCGGGGTCACGTCTCCAGGGTTTTGCCCGGACTAGTTTAGAAGTCCCAAGCGACGGGCAGGTGCCCGTCTGTTCCCAGCTCTCACTCTCAGCACATAGCTTCCCTGGTACCCAGCTCGAACGCAGGAATCCAGGGCGGGCAGGGGCCTCCTGGGTCATTGCCTCCAGTCCCAGAGGCAACCCCTGAAACTCCCCTTTGCTCAGCTGCCGTCCTCCCCAATAGAAGAACACCCCCCTCCCCACCAGTGCTCCCCGCTGGGGCAGCCAAGCTGGGGAAGCCGGAGGAGGGGCTGTCACCCCAAAAGGAGGTCAAAGAGACGCCCCGCAATTTAAAGAGGGCTGGTCTGTCCTGGGTGTGAGTAACCACTTCCTCTGACCCCAGCCAGTCTCACCCTGCCCGCAAGCAGGCACCCGCCGGGGCGCAGTGGAGGAGGCGTGGGTGGCAGCCAGCGGGGCGCGGGGGCTGATGCTGGCACAGAGGCCACGGGGGGTGAGAAGGTCAGTAGGGGGGTTGCCCCAATGGCTGACACCTGCTGTAGGAGCCTCCCACGGCAGGGCGAGAAGGGACATGGGGCTGGGGAAGAGGAGCAGGTGGAGCCACCCCAAGGGAAGAGATTGGGGAAAATGCCCCGGTGGGGTTATAGGAGCAGCGCTCAGAACCCAGGGGGTGACAGGACATGGGGGGGAATAGGGGATAGAAAAAATGGGTGGACACTAGGGTACCCCCAGGAGGGCAGACACGGGGGGGGGAGGGGGGAGGAGGGAGGAAGGGGGACACCCCCAGGAGGGCAGACACGGGGAGGGAGGAAGGGGGACACCCCCAAGAGGGCAGACACGGGGGGAAGGAGGAGGAAGGGGGACACCCCAAGAGGGCAGACACGGGGAGGGGAAGGAGGAAGAAGGGGACACCCCAAGAGGGCTGACACGGGAGGGGGGACGGGAGGAAGGGGACACCCCAAGAGGGCTGACACGGGGAGGGAGGGAGGAGGAAGGGGGACACCCCAAGAGGGCTGACACGGGGAGGGAGGGAGGAGGAAGGGGACACTCCCAGGAGGGCTGACACGGGGAGGGAGGGAGGGAGGAAGGGGACACCCCAGGAGGGCTGACACGGGGGAGGAGGAGGGAGGGAGGAAGGGGACACCCCAGGAGGGCTGACACGGGGAGGAGGAGGGAGGAAGGGGACACCCCCAGGAGGGCTGACACGGGGGGGGGGAGGGAGGACGGGGGACACCCCCAGGAGGGCTGACCCGGGGAGGAGGGAGGGAGGAAGGGGACACCCCAGGAGGGCTGACACGGGGAGGGGAGGGAGGAAGGGGACACCCCAAGAGGGCTGACACGGGAGGAGGGAGGAAGGGGACACCCCAGGAGGGCTGACACGGGGGGAGGGAGGAAGGGGACACCCCAGGAGGGCTGACACGGGGAGGGAGGAAGGGGGACACCCCAGGAGGGCTGACACGGGGAGGGAGGAGGAAGGGGACACCCCGGGCTCCCCCAGGAGGGCTGACACGGGGGGACACCCCCAGGGGACCCCCCCGGGGACACGTGGCGGGCCGGGGATCCCCGCCGGGGCCGCCCCCCTCACCTGCTCGAAGGCCCACGTCTCCGCCACCCACTTGGCGCTGAGATCCAGCAGCGTCTCGGCCCGGCTGCCTCCTCCGGCCTCCGCGGCGGCCCCGGGCCCGGGCCCCTCGGGCCCCCGCCCGCCGCCGGGGGGGCCGCAGCGCCGCTTGGCGGCCGGGTGCTCCATGGGCTCGGGCGGCCTCGGGCTCCCCGCGGCCCAGCGCTCGATCCCCGGGCTCGCCCGGGCGCCTCCCCAGGTCCCTCCCGCCGGGTCCGGAGCTCGGCGGCTCCCGCGCTCGGGGAGTGGGGGCGGGGACGGGGTCTCCCTCGGGCCGGGCCGCTCTCGCCGCGCGGATCCCCCACCGCCTCCTCCAGCCCCGCGATGCGGCCCCTTTAAGAAGCTCCACAACAATGAGCTCGACGGCTGCTTGATCCCCGGCTTCCCCTCCCCTTGCCTGGCCCCCATTGGCCGCCGGGCGGCAGCCCCTGCTTGCCAATGGCTGTCCTCGCTGTCAATCAGCGGCTGGGCCCCCTCCCCCACGTGGGAAGTCTGGGGAGAGCCGTCAATCAGGGCGGGAGGTCCACCAATCAGGGAGCGCGGGACCGGGAGGTGGTGCCCATATATGGGGAAGGTGGGCGTGGCCGCCGAGCCTTCATTCACAACATTCGAAAGAGGCTGGGAATGGCAACAATGTAGCAACCGGGAGGTTGCGGTGGGTTCCGGCCCAGGACTCAGGAGGCAGGCTCCGCCCCCTCCCCGCCCAGGTACCCCCAGCTCCTCCCCTTTCATCTATCAGTCCCTTCCAGGGACCCCCCAGGCTAGCTCCTCCCTCCTGCGTCTCCCAGCCCAGGGACCCCCCTAGTTATTCCCCCCCTGCGTCTCCCAGCCCAGGACCCCCCCTAGCTCTTCCCCCGCTGTGTCTCCCAGACTAGGGACCCCCTAGCTCTCCCCCCCAGCTCCTCCCCCCCCACATCTCCCAGCCCAGGGACCCCCCTAGTTTTCCCCCGCCCTGCGTCTCCCAGCCCAGGACCCCCCCCAGCTCTTCCCCCACCTGCGTCTCCCAGACTAGGGACCCCTAGCTCTCCCCCAGCTCTTCCCCCACACACATCTCCCAGCCCAGGGATCCCCAGCTCCTCCTCCCCTGCGTCTCCCAGCCCAGGGACCCCCTGCGTCTCCCAGCCCAGGGACCCCAGCTCCTCCTCCCCTGCATCTCCCAGCCCAGGGACCCCCAATTATCCCCACACGTCTCCCAGCCCAGGATCCCCAGCTCTTCCCCCGCCCTGCGTCTCCCAGCCCAGGGACAACCCCGCCCCAGTTTCTCCTCCTCCCGCATGCCCCACACCATGGACATCCCCTTGGCTCTTCCTCCTCCTACTTCATCTTCCAGACTAGGGGATCCCTCGGCCCCAGCGGGATCCTCTTGCTGCAGTTCCCACTTCTAGCTAAGCACCTCTCCTATTCCTCCTGCTGCAAGCAGATCACCCACCCCATGTGCAGGTTCCACCCAGGACCACGTACCTCCCACCCCAGGGCAGCACGTTCCCATCTGTCTCCCATCCCATGCAAACCAGAGCAATGCATGCAAATCCCCTTCCCCTGTGGAAGGACCCAAAAGGGCTCCGGTTAATTTTACAGGACTGCTGGGGAGGGATGGATAATATCCAGAGCCTATGAAGATGAAAGAGGGAGGGATGCTAGTCAATGAGGCAGGGCAGCATCCCTAAGAGCAGGGGTTTGCTCAAGTGTCCCCCGCCTTTCTCTGTTACTATCCGCTGTCACCCCCCTCCCCAGAGGTGGCTGCATTTCAGTAGGTTTCAGACAAGAGGAGGCTCTTTGTGATTCTGCTGGCATAGGGCAGAAACTTGGGGAAACCCAGGGAAACTTGGAATGAGTTTCGGAAGCCCAGGTAGCCATTCCCCTTAGGGGCAACACATTTTATATTGGGAGGTGTCTGAAGCAGAGTTAGAAGCACCACTTCATGCACAGGACATCTGAGCGCTGCCACTTCCTGGAGAGAGGGTACATACGGCCTGTTCCACGCCATGCTCTGCGGTGGGGATAACAATTGGGGGTTCAGCTGGGTACAGGTGTTGGTTATCCCACCCTTTCCATACCTTGCCAGGGGAGGTTATAGCAGATAGGGATCCCTGATCTGACAAGAGCTGGCTTCTCACCAGAAGATCTTCCTGCTTTGTAGAAAAGGCCAGTGTCATTATCTCCTTCTGTAGATGGGGAAACTGAGGTACGGCGGAGGTGTGACTTACTCGAGGTCTCCACTCAGAGCTAAGAATAGAACCCAAGTCTCCTGGGCCCATGCTCTCACCTCCTTCATTTACATGGTGCTACTGAATAAACAGGACAAGCGATGAGTGTGGAACTCTGTCACACTGACTATGTAACAGCTTAAATTCAGACTTGGATTACTTAGTGATGATTAATGATTGCTTGCAGGAGAGTAGCCAACTGCAATACAATTTTGCATTGTATTAAACATCTCATTTTGCATTTCTAAGACCCAGATAATCAGGAACCGTGTTCAAAGGAGTTCTTGCTAAAACTTGTTCCAAATCTCAATGCTTGTTGGGTCTGAGCCTGTTAAGAAACCACAGTGCAGCCTAGATTCAAGGTAGGATTTGGAAGCGTCAGTGCCTTTCTTGAACAAGCAGGTACTTGTGTACAGGGGACACTGGCTATGAAGTGATTGTCCCACTGACTCCCCTCCCCCCCTAAAAATGATTAAAAAGCAACTTGGTTTCTCTTCAGAGCCATGTGGTAGCAGATAAAACACTGGACAGGGACTTGGGAGACCAGCGTTTTATTCCTAGGTCTGCTACTGGGTTACATTGGGCAAGTCACTTTGCCTTTCTGTGCCTCAGTTTCCCCCTCTGTAAAATGGGGATAAGGATGCCAACCTCCTTTGTAAAGTGCTTTGAGAGCTGCTGATGCAAAGCGGTAGATAGGAACTAGGGATTGTTATTAATCTATTGCAGTGAAGATGCAACTAAGGCGTGTGCTCCAGAATGAGCTGGAAACCCAGACCTGATTCAGGTGTGACTCGTAGCTGTAGCAAGTTGTCTCCCATTGTAAGAGCCAGGGGCGTGCTCCTGCAGTGACACAGCTGGCAAGCTCTGCCGGGATGCCAAGAAGGGATCCAGGCACTCTTTATTCCAATGGCGGCTCTCCCCAAAGTGCAATAATGATAGTACCTTGGTGTGTCCCCAGCTGTCTTGGGGAATCTCGTTATGAGTGGAGCCTCATAATCCTGCCAAGCAGTGGGCGGTAACATTAGCCCCATTGTACAGGTAGGGAGAGTGAGGCACAGGGGGAAGTGACTTGCTCAAGGTCATCTAGCAAGTCATTGGCAGGGCTGGGAATAGAAGCCAGGCGTCTTGGTCTCCCCATCGCTATCTCCTCTAACCACTAGGCCACAGACCATCTAGAGCCGGGAGTGGATTCCAGATCACCTGGCTCCCATCCTTTTGCTTTGACCATTGGACCATTCTTCAAGTGGGGGGCAGGGACACCAATAAGGTTGCAGTGAGGGGGCAGGGGCCTGGGAGAGGAGATATGCCCCCCCCTGCTCAATCTCCAGGGCTGGAAGGCCGGAGTCTCTCACCAACATGAAACATCTTGCGCACAAACATCTCCTTGAGCCGCCCTTTTTGCATCTGAGGTGTCCAGCAATCCTGGCCACACCTGCACCCCCTCCAACTCCCACCTCCTTGGGGAGCTGTGGTTCCAGCTCTGACCTCAACCGAATCCACCAACCCCCTTGCTGCTGCTGGGGGCTCCTAGGAGCCGGGAGGAACTAACACCCTAGGACAAAGCGAGGCAGAGTCTGGGCTAGAGTAACCCTGACAGCCTTTTGCCCCTTCTCTGGCACCTTGGGATCTCAAAGCACTTGGTGAACATTGATCCACCGGCCCTGGAGGCACAGGCCTGCGTTATCTCTGCTTTACAGAATGAGAAGCTGAGGCCCAGATGGAGGAAGTGATCGGGTCCAAGGTCACAGAAATAGGCAGAAGTGGAGCCAGGAACAGAATCCAGATCCCCCGATCCGCTGCTTTAGCCGCTAGGCCACATTCCCCTGCCAGAGCTCAGAATAGAACCCAGGAGTCCTGGACCAAGTCTCTGCTGCAGCCACAAGACCCCACTCCCTTTCTGGAACCAGGAGTAGAACCCAGCAGTCCTGGCTCCAGTGCCCCTCTCCTAGCCACTAGCCTGCGCTTTCCCCCAGGGCTAATCCACTGTATAAATAAAGCCCCCGAAAGAGGTTTAAGCTGCTTCCCCCGGCTGTGAGGTCTGGGAGCTGGGTTAGCAGGGCAGACAGCATGGGGGTCCCTCCTTTCGGTCGCTGCCAGCGTTCAGAACAGCCTTGAACTGGCCCCTGTGGAATCCCCATTGTTCCCTGCAGACAATTGGGGGCTGATGGGGTCCCCCAGCCCAGGCTAATCCCCCTTCCCTTTGGAGGCAGCCCACTGCCTGGGGCGAGGGGTCTCTTACTTCACACAGAGCCGGCTTCGGAGATCAATTGGAATCCACATCCCCCCATGGAACCTGGAGGTTCCTCCCACACGTGAAGTGTTAGCACAGGAAAGATGGGACCTTGCTGAATGCCCCACAGGCTTGGCACAGGTGGGGAATTGTCTGTGCTAAACAATAGAGCATCGAGAAATAACAGAGTGGGACCCAGTGGTTAGAGCAGGCGGATGGGTCCAGGACTCCTGGGTTCTACCCCCAGCTCTGTCTATTCTCAACTCCCCCACCCCCATGTGTCTTTGCTCAATTTGCTTCTAATCTCTGTTCCTCAGTTTCCTCCTCTGCACCCCAGAGAACTGGGCTGGGAGTCATCAAACACATTGCAGCCAGGCCCCAGAAGTACCAGAGGGGAGGGGATTGGAATTTCAGCTCCTGCTGCAAAGGGCTCCATCCCCATCACCCCTCCCGCCTGCCCCAGATGCCAGTGGCTGCCCCATCTGATTAGAAACCAGGCCCAGGCTTAGCAGAGCCGATTAGCCGCAGGGAAGGGGGCTGACATGGCTCCAACAGACCAAAGACCAGGCCAGGTCCAGCAGGAGCAGATGAAAACCTCCTTCCTTCCCAGCACTGGGCTGTTAGCACGTGTGTGACAAAGGCTGGCAGAGGAGGATTCATCACACTGGGACCCAGCATTTTTAGTCTCTATTCATTCTGCCCCCTTCTAATCCCTCTGTCCCACTTCCTGGGAAGCTGCTTTGATCTGTCTCCCTCAATCCCCCACCCCCAGCTCACTGCGCCTCCCTCCCATGACCTCCGGCAGCCGGGATTATCTCCCCCATGCCCCTGAACCAAAAACACTTCATCACCAGTCGCCTCAATGGGAGTTAATCAGGTTAAGGAGCTGAGCTGGGCCTCGGAGAGTATGAACAGGCCAGTCTAGCACCCGGGCGGGGGCGCCAGCACCAGGAAATGCACAAGCCACATCTACACTGCCGCCGTCTGGTGCACAGCTCTGGCCAGCGGGGGCACAAAGAGGTGTGATCCCTGTCCGACAGCCAGCAGAAGAGCCTAGCATAGCTGGTTTCGCTCGTGAGCCAGACCCGTACACAGCACGGCTCTGCCAGCGCCCACGCTCGGCCGGCTCTCTTGGTGTAGCATAGCGGGACAGTGCTCATCGACATGGAAAAGTTAAATCAACACAGGTATGAAAATCCCCCCCACCCGCAAAGTGCCAGGGGCGTGTGGACAGAACTCCCAGCGCAGACACAGATATGTCAATGGCAAAACGTTGCCGTCGCTTGGGGTGGTGGAGTTCCTACATCAGCAGAAACAGCTTCCTGCAGCTCAGGCCCTCCCGTCGCTGAGGGGTTATGCTGGCACAGCTACAGCAAGCTAGCTAGTCCGGTATCGTGTAGACACAGCCTTAGTGTGGACCAGGCCTCGGCAGGGCGGAATCCGTGCCCCAAGGTTTGAGCGCCGGCATTCACATGGGAGCACAGGAATCGTTTAAGGCTGAAGGGGCTATTGCGATCATCCGGCTCAGGCTCCTGCAGAACACAAGCCGGAGAATCCCCCCCACCAGCCCAAAGCTCATGGCTGAGATAAGACCGCAGCCTTACCAAAAGATGCCCCCCTTGGTGAAGACTCTACTGTACCCTTAATTCCCCCTGTGAGGGCCACCGCAGTTAGGACGGCCCAATGGTTAGGGCAGTAACCTGGGAATTGGGATCTCTGGGGTCCATTCCCAGCTCCTCTGAGGCATTAGGGGCATCCCGAGTTCCCTGGGAGTTTGATGCCTAACTGCTCTGAGGGTCTGGATCTCAGCCCCTCTGCGCCTCAGGCCCTCCTGCTTCTGAAGTGGGGCATTAGCCCCACGCTGCCTGACAGAGACAGCATGTGAGGTGCTCAGACATCATGGTGATGGGGCCAGATGAGGACATGAGATAGAACCATACAGGGAGTCACAACGCAGATCCCGCACTGGGTGGAAGTCCTGCGGGGACCAGATTTCACACAACGCAGTATTTTTCCTCACAACACAGTTAACCTGTGGAACTCCTTGCCAGAGGATGTTGTGAAGGCCAAGACTATAAAAGGGTTCAAAAAAGAACTAGATAAATTCATGGAGGACAGGTCCATCAGTGGCTATTAGCCAAGATGGGCAGGGAGGGTGTCCCTAGCCTCTGTTTGCCAGAAGCTGGGAATAGGCAACAGGGGATGGATCACTTGATAATCCCCTGTTCTGTTCATTCCCTCTGGGGCACCTGACATTGGCCACTGTTGGAAGACAGGATACCGGGCTAGATGGTTCTTTGGTCTGACCCAGTAGGGCCCCTTCTTATGTTGAGATCCACCACAGACCCCCTGCTAGCCAAGCTAAGGCGAACCTCCCCCAGGCTGTCCCGAGCACAGAAGGCTCTGGGGGTGGTTAGCTCACAAGGACCAAGTGGATCCTGTATCCAAGGCCCCAGGGCAGGAGCCTTCAGCTATCCTAATTTTACAGTCCCCAAGGAGGTGGAACAGAGGAGTTACAGGAGAGGACGTTCCCCCCAGTACATTTTATTAAAGCACCGGAGAATGGTCAGGGCAGGGAGACACCCCAGCAGCATGTCCCTTCCCCCAGGCATTTTCAGAGACCAATCTGTGCGGCTGGAGTCAGCCAAGGGCGCTGGTAAGAGAACATGAGATTTAGCATCTCAGCTCCACAGGCCCAAGCTGCTCCCCTTCCACTCACAGCAAATGAGTTTAGGCCCAGGTGCGTAGTTCACACAGGCAGGTTTTCCTAGGTGCTGCCACAAACTCCAACAGGGCTCCCAGGCTTGGGAGGAGGGGCCCACAGCTAGCAATTCGCCAGCCAAAAGCCTTGAGACTGTTCTCGCTAACTCTTCCGTGGCTGCACCCGCTGCCGCCTGAGGAAACACCCTTCCTGACTCTGCAGTGGGAGCGCAGGCCTCAGTCACTTTCCTGCCACAGGGAAGGGACAGAGAATCCCTCGCATGGGGCCTGGCTGAGAACTACCGATTTGCCCTGCCCCGTTCAGCCTCGGCGTCCTTCCAGCTGACAAGACGGGCTTCGCTTGTGCCATTTGTGGCACGAGGCAGGTGAACCGCGTAGGGTTAAGCCATCCCCCACCCCCAGCTACAAGGCATGGAACAGGCCCTGGGGGAATATGAACCACGGGAGATATTAGAGCAGGAAGTCCAAGTCCAAGGAGGTTGCTGCAAAAGCACTTGTGTTCAGGGACACACAGCTGCCCCCGTCCCTCCACAGGGCTCCAAGCTGAGCAGCTCAGGTTACAGGGGAGACTTGCTGGACTGGCCCTTCTTCTTGGCTCCCTTCTCTGGTGCTTTGACCACGGTCAGCTTCTTGGCCATGCTGGTGCTGGCTTTCATCATCACCTCGTGCTCAATCTTCTTCCGGATGCCGACTTCCAAGTTCTGGGGAGGAAGGAGGATGTGAGGCAAATTAACCCAGCGGCCGCCATCTAAGCAGGGACCTCCTGGGGAGGAGCTGGGGGCTAAATGGGAGCCCCCTAGTCCCTGCCCAGAACCCACCTCTCACCTCCCTTCACCACTCTACCTGAGTGCAATTTGAACAGGTCTCTGCCTGAGCAGGTGACAACCCTTTGGAAATCACAGAACTGGAAGGGACCTCGAGAGGTCGTCTAGTCCACTGCCTGACACTCCTGACAGGAGTGAGTATTTAGACCATCCCTGACAGGGGTTTATCTAACCCGCTCTTAAAAATCTCCAGTGATGGAGATTCCACAACCACGGTCTGCACACAGAGAGCAGAACTTGAATTGTGTTCCCACACAGGGTTCCAGGCTAACATTACCCATGTCCATGTCTAGCATGGTTCCAGTCATGTTTTTGTTAGGGCTGCCAAGCGATTAAAACAATCCATCATCAGCACAGAAGCATGTCCTCTGGAATGGGGCCGAGGCATACAAATGTTTAGCATATCTGGTATTTAATACCTTGCAATGCCGGCTACAAAAGTACCATGCGAATGCCTGTTCTCACTTTCAGGTGACATTGTAAATAAGAAGTCAGCAGCATTATCTCCCGTAAATGTAAACAAACTTGTTTGTCTGAGCGATTGGCTGAACAAGAAGTAGGACTGAGTGGACTTGTAGGCCCTAAAGTTTTACATTGTTTTGTTTTTGAATGCAGTTATGTAGCAAAAAAAAAAATCGACATTTGTAAGTTGCACTTACACGCTAAAGAGATTGCACTACAGTACTTGTATGAGTTGAACTGAAAAATACTATTTAGTCATTTTTACAATGCAAATATTTGTAATCAAAAGTAATATAGTGAGCACTGTATACTTTGTATTCTGTTGTAATTGAAATCAATATATTTGAAAATGCCATTTATTTAAATATTTTTCTTCATTCTATTGTTTAACAGTGTGATTAAAACTGCGATTAATTTCTTTAACAGCAATTAATTTTTTTTGAGTTAATTGCATGAGTTAACTGCGATTAAATCAACAGCCCTTGTTTTTATTGGTTATCTGTATTCAAGTAGTGGCTAGGAGCTCCTGTCGCAGACCAGGACCCCGCTGTGCTAAGTGACATACAAACACAGAACAGACCGTCACAGAATTTACTATCAAAGGCAAGAGACAACAGATGATACAGGCCGACTGACAGATGAGCACAAGGAAACAGTGGTGCAGTCTGTTTGGGCAGGGTGGTGTGGTAGATGTACACGCTGCTCTGTGTTTACACCGGAGGATCAGGTTGGGGCTTTGTAAAACTGACAAGCAGCCATCCTATTACCCCTGGAGAGGAACCTTTACACCAGGGTGGCCAAACTTACTGATCCTCCAAGCCATATACAATAATATTCAGGAGCTCGAGAGCCGCACAACCTTACATGTGCATTTTTTTAAACATTAACACCCCACTTACTGTATTCTGGATAATTACTGCTAGAGCTAGAGGCCTTTTGGGTCTCCATCCCGGCTGTAAGTCTTTGGAAATCCAGTTGTCAAGGCGGTACAGAGGAGCTCGGTCAGATGTTGATTTGTAAGGACTGATTTTACCAACTTCGTCAGGGAGTACAGCGATTCACGGCAGTATGTTGTGCCGAAAATTGAATGAGTCGCACACTGGTCTTCTTCAGTTGAGGATACTTTGTTCCTGGCACTTGCTTCCAGAACTTGATTGCAGACTGTGATTTATGCATCATCTTTAGAGCCTGGTCCTCCTGGAGTTCCATTGCTATAGTAAGTGTTTCCGTAACCATGGTTTTGGGAATTGGACAGCCATCGCTGATCACATCAATCGTGAATGGGGTTACAAGAAAGGCAAAGCAGGATCTCAACTTCTGCAAGTCTTCAAACCTGGCCAGAAAGTCATTAAGCCGTCCTTGTAATTTACCTCTGCATTCCTCAACTTTGTGATCTTCCACTTTGATTTCGGAGAATGTGTTCACCCTATTCTTGAGATGGGGGAAAGTGGTTGAAGTCTCTTGACATTATGTCTCTTTGCAGAAGCTGTAACTTGTTCTGGAAGCTGAAGACTGAGTAAGGTCAGAAATAATCTTAACCTTCCATGGAATCGTAGCAAATATCGCTATTTGTGGTTTATCTTGTATATCTGTGGATTTGTCAAGAGCTAGGCTGAATGCTAGAGAATTCTTTAGATCATTTTGCATCTTGCTTGCAACATCAGCATTGATCTGGGAAGATACGCGTCTCCATAGCGTGGCACAAAATTGGAATTTGTTTTATTAGTCGTTGAAGTTGTGTGTTATTTGCATCTAAAATTGCAACCACTTCCACAATATTCTTCATCAGAATATGGATGTTTAGCACGAGCGATATTCCATGACATAATAAAACTAGCTTCAGTCGTTGTGTCAGCTTCCTTACTGAATGCCGAAAGCAGCGTCTGTTAACTGTTTAGGCGTAATTTTAGTGCGGTTAGCTTGTTTTTCCTTAATTCTGATTCAGAAGGGTATTTAGATGAAAAGTTATTGTGATTTGTTTCACAATGATGTTTCAAGTTGCTCGCTTCATGGTGAATGAGCGATGCACTGCGGATAAGGCACAGAGGTTTGCCACCTTTAACAGTAAATGCAAACTCTTCCTCCCATTCTGGCTTAAAACTTCAGTTTTCTTCTTCATACTTGTATTTCTTACAATTTGAAGAAATTGTCATTCATGAAATTAACGTAGGGTTAACACTTAAACCTAAAAACTATTCAAATGCAACTTATGAACCATAAACAGAGCTTGTATTCTGCAGAATGCAGGAGATCACGAACACACCAGGTCCACACAGAACAAAGTCTAAATACAGAAAGACAAAATTTCCTGAAGTTTCTCTGCAAGCCCTGCACTTTAACTGTATAAGAACTGCACTGTGGCTCACCAGCTGCTGTTTGGCCAAGCCTGCTCTATAACCAGATCTCTACCAAATTCATGGTCCATTTTGGTCAATTTCACGGCTATAGGATTTAAAAAATGGTAAATATCATTTCAACCATTTAAATCTAAAATTTCATGGTGTTATAATTGTAGGGATCCTGACCCAAAAAAGGAATTTTGGAGGGTCACAAGGATATTGTTGGGGGGGGGTACTGCTACCCTTACTTCTGCACCGCTGCTGGTGGTTCTGCCTTCAGAGCTGGGTGCCCGGCCAACAAGCTTTGAAGGCAGTATAGAAATAAGGGTGGCAATACTGCAACCCCCCCACCCACAACTTCCTTTTGGGTGAGGACCCCCAATTTGAGACAAACTGGTCTCCCCCGTGAAATCTGTACAGTACAGGGTAAAGGGACACACAAGACCAGATTTCACGGCGGCCATGAATTTGGCAGGGGCCCATCTGTAACAAACTGAGCTATAAACGCTGCCACTGCTGCTGGGGGCGGTTTGTTTCTCACACCCCACCTCACCTTTTTCAGTTTCTGCTGCTGGATCACTCGAGCTTTCTTGGGAGCAATTGTCCGGCCTGGAGGAGAGACGTGGGAGAGGAGAGATAAGTATTTGGACCCCGGGAAGCAGAACTCGGTGCCAGCAGCTGTACGGCCCCAGGGTGGGGATCCCTGAGAGGGGCCTGGGAGAGGAGTGGGGGGGGTAACAGCCTCTCCCTGGGGACTGCAGGAGGATGGGGCTGCTGGGGCCCTCTGAAGTGCGGAGGGCTAAGGGGTCACTTACCCCCCCGTGCCCGGGAGGGCCCCGCCAACCCCCCCCCGGCCGTGCCCAGGAGCCGGGGCCCCGCTAACCGCCGCCCCCCCCCCGGCCGTGCCCTGCACAGGCTCAGCTGGGCCTAGCCCCGCCCCCAGGCCGCTCACCTCCCTTCCGGGATCCCCGGACCCCCTGGGCCGCCGCCGCCGGCTTCTTCCCCCCGCCCGGCTTCTGCGCCTGGAACTTCTGCTTCCCCTGAGCCATGAGGCGGCCTCCACATCCGGCAGAACCCCAGTGCACGCCGGGATACAGAGAGGCGGGGGAAACGTCATTTCCGCTGCATGCCCAGATACAGAATGGCACGCCACGCGCCCAGTGCATGCCGGGATACAGAGGGGCGGGGGGGAAACGTCACTTCCGCTGCATGCCCGGATACAGAAGGGCACGCCACACGCCCAGTGCATGCCGGGATACAGAGGGGCGGGGGGAAACGTCACTTCCGCTGCATGCCCGGATACAGAAGGGCACGCCACGCGCCCAGTGCATGCCGGGATACAGAGGGGCGGGTGCAAACCACGCACCCAGGGCAACCTTGCCAGGCTAGAGAGAGGCCCACTAACCCCAGTGCATGCCGGGATACCGAACGCCCTGGGGAGCAGTGAGGTCACCCCCCCCAATTCCAGATACCCTCATCTCCCCCCCCCATTCAAAGCTCTGAGGGCGGCCGGGGCCTCCTGGGGAAGCTCCCTCTGCCCCTCGTTTGCTCTGGTATCAGTGAGTCAGGAGGAGCCGCCGGGGCACGTGGGCACTTCCCCCTGCTGCCATTCAGGACATCACGTGAGCCCAAAGCACAAACCCCAGCCACGGGAGCGAAGGGAGAATCTCCTGTGGCAGTAGAGGGGCTATGACACGGAGGGAGGGAGGTAGTCAGACTCCATCCAGTAGAGTGGATGGAGTCTCCTGGGTGGAGTACCTCCACCCAGCTCCTTAAAGCCCTGCTAATTTAGACAGCTACAGGCATCAGCCCACGCAGACAAGTGGTGGTCAAAGGCGATGGGGATTTATTAACAGCATGTAAAACAGAGCCAGGCAAGGGGTGTATTACCCCCGCACACACAGAGTCTGGTCTCTGCGGAGGGAAAGCCGGGTCTCTCTCCCGCAGCCCGAGTCAGGGCAGTTATTGGCCCAAGGGGTTCACACTCCTTTCACTGCTCGGGTGAGGGCCTCTCGGAGCTCTTCAGGGCGGAAGACACCAAGCTCCGTGACAATGCCCCCAGTGATGAGCTCATGCGGCGTGACGTCGAAGGCCGGGTTCCAAACGCCAATTCCTGGGCAGGAGAAAAACAGAGACACCGTGAGCCACTCAGCAACGTGACAAATACCCAACCAAGAATTCCCCCCCTTGGCCCCTTTGGCCCAATACTGCCACCTCCTCTTGCACCAGAATAGCCCACTGGTCCGCAATACTGTTCGGGGATGCGCCCCCACTGCAGTACCTGGCGCTGCGATCCTCACTCCATTGACGTCCGTCAGCTCCTGGCTCGGCCGCTCCTCAATCACGATTTCAGCCCCTTCTGCCAAGCTCAAGTCACACGAGGTGCTAGGGGCCGCCACGTAGAAGGGGATCCCATGATGCTTTGCAGCGATGGCCAGCTGGTAGGTGCCCACTTTGTTGGCGGTGTCGCCGTTGGCCACCACCCGGTCGGCTCCCACGACGACAGCTGGGCGAGGGAATGCAACGCTTAAAGTCCTGGAGGGGCGATTCCCCTGCCACACGACCACCAAGGAGTCAGCACTGAGATGGCCACCTTAGCATTCGTGAGATCCTATCACGGTCCCCTCCTCCCGCCCCCTTCCTGCCGCTGGTCAGCCTTGTGGCTGGCAGACCCCAATCCTCCCGCACCCCCAGGGACTGCGCAGGGCCCCAAGAAAGCATCTCTATGGAGCACCCAGCATGATTCTCCAAGAGGCAGTGATGTCCAGGGGAAAGGACCCCATGCTGGGAGAACACCGGGATTCTATTCCTGGCTATGCCCAGAGACACCCAGCAGAGCAGTTGCAAGCCATCACCCCTCTCTACGCCTCAGCATGTCCACCCCGCTCACAGACGGGAGACAATGCTACTAATACACTGGGGATGAAGTGCCCTACATTGAGAAATAGGTGTTACTGTCTCAGCCATGCGCAAGGCAGCACTGGTGCTGGCTCCTGTTGGTGTCATACTGGGTTAGAGGGATCTACTGATGTCTTGATTCCTGTGAGACTCAACCAAGATGGGTCCCCGTCGCACTGGGCACGGCACAGACGTCTCCTCCCCGTCATCACCATTGTGCGTGATGCTGCACAGACCCCGGCCGAGATCAGGGCCTCCTCGTGCTGCTTTGCAGATGCCCACCCTTGACTGAGATCAGGGCTCTACCATGCCAGACTCCAGGATGGCCCCTGCCTTGAAGAGCTCACCAGCTTAACAAGCCCTAGAATCCACATCTCCTTCTAACAAGGCCAGCTGGCGCCTGTGGCGGTGGGGTCAGGCTGCAGTGTCTCCCACTCACCCGACACGCCCTTCTCCTTCATGGCCACAGAGACCATGCTATCCGCAATGAGCGTGGCCGGGATGTGCTCGTACACCAGCTCGTAGGCCGTCAGCCGCGCCCCCTGGTTGTACGGCCGCGTCTCCGTGCAGTAGACGTGCGCCAGACAACCCAGGGCGTGCAAAGAGCGGATGACCCCTGCAAGGCGAGAGGGGAATCGTGAATGGGGGGAGGGAGGGGAGGAGGGCAAGAGGTTAGTGAGTTGGAGAGCGCAGGTTAGTGGTCAGAGCATGGTAGCAGGACCCCTGGGGTGAATTCCCCTGACCTGGGAGGGGAATGGGGTCTAGTGCTTAGAACAAAGGTTGGGAGTCAGGACTCCTGGGTTCTACTCCCTGGGTCTAAGTAGGGGGGTGGAGGGTGGACGAGTGGTTAAAGCAGAGGGAACTGGAAGTCAGGACTCCTGGGTTCTCTGGCTCTGGGAGGGGAGAGGGGCCTAGTAGTAAGACCCGACTCTACTTTGCAGACCTGGCGGAACCCCCACCTTCCTCCAACCCAATGTTTACAGGCAATGTGGCTCCCCCCAGCCCCACTTACCCAGCGCGGTGCCATAGCCGGCGGTGGCCAGGGAGCCGGTGTTGCAGTGGGTCAGCACCGTCACCTTGTCCTGCGGTGACGCCTGGAGCAGGTGGCGCGCCCCATGCTCCCCGATGCTCCTGTTGTCCCGTAGATCCTTCTCTAGCATGGCCTCTGCCCACTGGATGACGCTGGGGGGGTGGGGGGAAGGTTAGGGCACGGCTCCCTCGACCCCAAGGAAGGGAAGGGGCCGTGGGCCTAGCTCTCACCTCTCCCGCAGGCTCTCAGCTGTGACCTCCTCACGCTGGGCCTCCTGGGAAGTGAAAGCTCCCAGCTCCTCGGCTGCCCGCGCCATGTTCACAGCCGTGGGGCGCGCAGTCACCAGGTAGCGGAGGGAGTCGTGGATGAAGGTCTCCAGGCCAGCCTTGCCCTGCCCCATGCCGGCCCCACCATGCAGCTCCACCGCCAAGCTCAGGCACCCCACGATGGCAATGGCAGGGGCGCCCCGCACCTGGGGGACAGGGGGCACTGTCAGGGTAGAGTGGGATCCAAGGACCATATGGGAAGCTTTAGGGGGTGGGGTGGAGAGATACTGCAGGGGAGGAGCTGCCACCCCAGTTCAGAGCAAGAGCCCAACTAGGCTTGTCCCCAGGGCAGCCCAGACCCGGTCCCCACCCCATGTCTCCATGCCCATATCCAGCCCTGCACCCGCCTCCCCGCACCTCCCAGCCCTGCACCTCCCACCTCTCCGCGCCCAGCCCCGCACCCCCTCCATGCCCAGCCCTGCACCCCCACCCCTCTGCGCCCAGCCCCACACCCCCTCCATGCCCAGCCCTGCACCCCCACCCCTCTGCGCCCAGCCCCACACCCCCTCCATGCCCAGCCCTGCACCCCCATCCCTCCACGCCCAGCCACACACACATCCCCTCTGCGCCCAGCCCAGCACCCCCTCCATGCCCAGCCCTGCACCCGCACCCCTCTGTGCCCAGCCCCACACCCCCTCCATGCCCAGCCCTGCACCCCCACCCCTCTGCGCCCAGCCCCGCACTCCCTCCATGCCCAGCCCTGCACCCGCTCTCCTCTGCGCCCAGCCCCGCACCCCCTCCATGCCCAGCCCTGCACCGCCCACCCCTCTGCGCCCAGCCCCACACCCCCTCCATGCCCAGCCTTGCACCCCCTCCATGCGCAGTCCTGCAACCCGCCACCACTCCGCGCCCATTCCCGCACCCCGCCACCTCCTGCGCCCAGCCCTGCTCCGCTCCCTGCCGCCCCTCGCCCCTGCTCTGCGCCCCGGGGTGCCCCACCTGCATGGCCCGGATGGCCTCCCAGCCCTGCCGCACGCCGCCGATCTGCTCGTAGCAGCTCCGCTGCGGCAGCAGCAGCTGGTTGAGGACGCGCAGGGAGCCGCGGCGGTAGCGCAGGGACTCCAGGCTCATGGCCCGCGGCCGGGCGGGGGGCGCAGCTCGGCCGG
This sequence comes from Mauremys reevesii, assembly GCF_016161935.1. Taxonomy (NCBI): domain Eukaryota; kingdom Metazoa; phylum Chordata; order Testudines; family Geoemydidae; genus Mauremys; species Mauremys reevesii. The sequence continues at coordinate 11,217,334 of NC_052647.1, read as the reverse complement.
GAGGGACTCGGGCTTCGGGCGCTGCAGCCCCGGACGGACCCGGGCCTCGGGGCTCCGCACAGGGAGACCCGCGCTGCGCTGCGGCCCTAGCGCCGCCGAGTGCCGGGCTGGGCTCTGCCTCTGAAACCGGATTATAAACCCGCAATGCGTCTGCCAGCCCCCCCCCCCCGCTCTAACCACCAGCCCCCACTACCCTCCCGGAGCCAGGGAGAGAACCCAGGAGTCCTGCCCCCCCCCCCGCTCTAACCACCAGCCCCCACTACCCTCCCGGAGCCAGGGAGAGAACCCAGGAGTCCTGCCCCCCAGCCCCCCGCTCTAACCACCAGCCCCCACTGCCGTCCCGGAGCAAGGGAGAGAACCCAGGAGTCCTGGCTCCCAGCCCCCCGCTCTAACCACCAGCCCCCACTGCCCGCCCGGAGCAAGGGAGAGAACCCAGGAGTCCTGGCTCCCAGCCCCCCACTCTAACCACCAGCCCCCACTGCCCTCCCGGAGCCAGGGAGAGAACCCAGGAGTCCTGGCTCCCGTCCTCCCCGCTCTAACCACCAGCCCCTACTACCCTCCCGGAGCCAGGGAGAGAACCCAGGAGTCCTGCCCCCCGCTCTAACCACCAGCCCCCACTCCATTCCCGGAGCCAGGAGAGAACCCAGGAGTCCTGCCCCGCTCTAACCACCAGCCCCCACTGCTTTCCCGGAGCAAGGGAGAGAACCCAGGAGTCCTGGCTCCCAGCCCCTCTGCTATAACCACCAGCCCCCACTGCCCACCCGGGGCCAGGGAGAGAACCCAGGAGTCCTGGCTCCCAGCCCCCCCCTCTAACCACCAGCCCCCACTGCCCTCCCGGAGATGGGGAGAGAACCCAGGAGTCCTGGCACCCAGCCCCACCCCCACTCTAATCACCAGCCCCCACTGCCCTCCCGGAGATGGGGAGAGAACCCAGGAGTCCTGGCACCCAGCCCCCTCCCCCCAACCACCAGCCCCCACTGCCCTCCCCGAGCCGGGGAGAGAACCCAGGACGGAGTCCTGACTCCCAGCCCCTCTGCTATAACCACCAGCCCCCACTGCCCTCCCAAAGCCAGGAGAGAACCCAGGAGTCCTGGTTCCCGGCTGCCTGCGCTAACCACCAGACCCCACTGCCCTTCCAGAGCTGGGGAGAGAACCCAGGAATCCTGGCTCCCAACTAGGGTGACCAGACAGCAAATGTGAAAAATCAGGGTGGGGGATAATAGGAGCCTATATAAGAAAAAGACCCAAAAATCAGGACTGTCCCTATAAAATCAGGACAGCTGGTCACCCTACTCCCAACCCCCTGCTCTGACCACCAGACCCCACTCCCCTCCCAGAGCTAGGGATAGAACCCAGGCATCCTAGCACACCCACCGTAACCACTAGATCTGCCTGCTCTCCCAGAGCTAGGGTTGTCAACACTCCAGAATTGTCCTGTAGTTTCCAGGAAGTAAAAAAATAATCTTTAATTAAAGATTAGTTCATATGATGAAACCTCCAGGAATACATCCAACCCAAACTGACAACCCTTGATAGAAGCCAAGTGCTGACCTCTCCCCCACTGCTCTCCACGAGCTGGGGCTAGAACCCAGGGGTCCTGACTCCCAACCCCAATCCACTGCCCATGCTGTCTCTAGAACATAAGAATGGCCACACTGGGTCAGACCAATGGTCCATCTAGCTCAGGATCCCCCGACCGTGGCTGGAGCCAGATGCTTCAGATGGAATGAATGGAACAGGGTAATCATTGAGTGATCCAGCCTGTCGTCCAGTCCCAGCTTCTGACAACCAGAACACACAGAGCATGGAGCTGTGTCTCTGCCCATCTTGGCCAATAGCCACTGAGGGCCCTACCCTCCATGAACTTATCTAGTTCTTCTTTGAACCCAGTTATACTTTTGGCCTTCACATATCACAGGGCAAGGAGTTCCACAGGTTGACTGTGCACTGGGTGACAAAAGCACAGCCTTGGTTTGTTTTAAACTTGTTGCCTATGGATTTCACTGGGTGACCCCCCATTCTTGAGTTAGGTGAAGAGGTAAATAATACTTCCTTAGTCACTTTCTCCACCCCTGTCACGATTCTGCAGACCTTTTCTATCAACATCCCCCGCCCCCGCTGTTATAAAAGGTGCCTTCTACAGTGTATTCCCCTTCCCAGCTAGGAATAATGACACTGCACCTTCATACTGGAATAACCCGGTCAACCCCGGGGGAGGGGGCGGTGTACCAGTTTTAACTAGGCCAGGGTAGTTAAAAAGTGGTACAATCTGTGTGTGTTTGGACAAGGCCTTAGTCTCACTGACCATGAACAGGGCGAGTTCTAGAGTTTTAATGATTTCAGGAGAGAAGTGGCCGTCCTGGCAGCACACGCTCTGTACATAAACCAGACCTGAGGGTCTAGGTCATTTCTGAAAACGGGACATAGGTTCTCCCGTGTTTGAAGACGTCACCTGCAGACAAGTCCCTTGGCAGCCCTGCATTTAGCAGGTTTAAGAGAGCAGCAGCTTGCGAGCGTTTCCGTTGCAGCTATTCGCTTCCCTGCAAAGTCCCAGCTACCTGGTTTCCTCTCCTGCCGTTCTTCAGGCTTGTTGCTATGAGGCAGGAGAGACCCGAAGGTTCATCACAACCAGCCGGGTGTGTGCTGTCAGCGAACCACATGGTTAATCAGTTGGGGCCAGCGTTTAATGGAGGCTTATTTTAGTCTGTCCCTTCCTTTATGATGTACAGAGGACTAATGGAGCAGGTACAGGGGACGAGGGGTGGGACACTGTATAAATATCAGAGGGGCAGATGTGAATCCCCACTAGAGGAGGCTGCCTGCGATCCTGGGGGAGGAATCTCATATACACGGGGTACAGGCTCTGCCTTTCCAGAGTTACGCCAGGAAGGGAATCGACAGCGCTGATACAGGGTGTTTGAAGGTCTGGCTGGCTGGGAGCTCTGTGGAGAAGGCAGGATCCCTGCTGTGGCTTGGAGGAGCCAGAGTTCTTGCTGGGTCTATGGCTTAGAGTCATTGAAACAATGCGGCCCCCTAAGTCCAGCCCTAACCGGGGGGGGGGTGTCAGTCCACTTCCGAATCAGAGCTGGAGTTCGAATAGTCTGCCACGAGAGAGGAGCTGAGGCTGGCGGAGCAGGAGGTGCTGGCAGTGCCCTCTGCGGGGAGGACGTCGCTGTCGGCCACGGGGGAGCTCTGCTGGGGCATCCCACGGGCTGCGCTGTCGCGGCTCTGCCCGCCAGTTCGTGCCCCGTGCTCCATGCTCTCCCCCGCGCTGCGCAGGCTCTCGGGTCCCTCCCTGGATTTGCGGCGCACGATGCCCAAGTGGCCGATTGCGACGTGTGAGCCGCCAGCGAGCGCCTTCGGGGGCACGGCTTTCCCGGCGAGCCCCAGCTTCTTAAGCGTGTCGGTGGCTTTGCCAGCTGGAGCCTGAGCAGGGGGGAACCAGGAGCGGCCAGAGATCTCTGTTCGCTTCAGCTTCTGTTTGTCCTCATAAGCTGGAAGGAGAGGGAGGGGCAGCAGGGTAGTGACAGGCATCCACAGAGGGCACCTGAAAGCTTCAGTGTCATTGGGAGCATTGGCTCAGGGCTCCTGCCCTGGGACCAGCACGATGCTCCTGTGCTGAACAGCACACACTGATCTACGGGGCTCAGAGACCCCCAGACCTGAACGCCGCTCCCCTCAGAGCCCACCCCCAAATCACACATCAGTAAGCGGCAAAGCCAGGGCTAGAACCCAGGAGTCCTGGGCTCCCACTCCCTCCCCCAACACTAGGACTAGAACCCAGGAGTCCGGGCTCCCACTCCCTCCCCCAACACTAGGACTAGAACCCAGGAGTCCTGGCTCCCCCCGATTTGTTCATCCCCAATGTAAATCACATCCAACTGACCGTATCAGTGGTGACCGTAACCCTACACTGCCCACATTCCTCAGGGCCCTGAATCCCTCTGTGCACCGGGCCCCCCAGCAGACCCGAGGCAGCCCCCACCCACAGCCCCAGCCCCAGCAGGCAGCACGTACAGTCCAGGCTGTGGTACTTGAGCAGGGCTGCCAGGCGCCGGTCCTCCTCCGTCTCCTGCACCAGAGGGATGCTCAGGTTGGCCTTGGTCTGCAGAGCCAGGTCCTTCTCCTCTTCCTCCTGGAGAATCTTCTTCTCCTCCTGAACAGGGGAGGGACAGGATGGTGAGAGAAAGTGCCCAGCCAGCAGCATCTACAGGAAGCCACTGAAGCTCAGCCCTGGTTTAAGGACAGGGGGTAGATCCCACTGGCTTCAGCAGAGCTGTGCCTGCTTACGCCAGGGTTAGACTTGGCCCCTGATCTAGTGGCCACGAGACTGATGCTGCAAGGACTGTCCAGGACAGAGAATCACGGAGACACATCACTGAACTGCCACAACGTCTAGTGCAAAGGGCAGTCTTAGCTAGTCCTTCCTCCAGCCCAGCACCACCACCCGGCTCTCCCCTCTAGCACCTTCCAGCCACAGAGCGTCAAGCACTCTATAAAGGAGGCCAATATCATCATCCCCATTTTACAGATGAGGAAACTGAGGAATGGGGAGGGGAGGGGACCTGTCCAACATCACCCAGCAGAGCCCAGGTCTCCCAAGTCCCAGTCCTGTGCTCCATCCATGAGGTCACGCTGCCTCCCAAAGGGCCAGGAGGGTCCCAGCTAGGAGCAATGCGCAATCACAGGGCTCTCAGTCCCTGCTCACCCTGAACTTCCTGCGCAGCATGCTGTTGATGGCGAAGTCGTCCTTCCAGGCACTCTGGGCCTCCTGGATGTTGGACAAGGTGGGGATGGCTCTCTGCAGCTTGCTCTGGTCTACGGTGCCGTGCTCGAGCCGGTACATGGCATCTGTCTCCAGCTTCTTCTTCTCCTCGTGTTCTGGAGGCAGAGGGACAGACACACGGACTCACCGGTGGGGTCTGTCTGCCCAGCCGCTGGAAGGAGCAGGGCCTGCTGCTCCCTGGGCTCACCTGTGGTCAGGATCTGCTCGTTGTCCTGCATGTCCCAGCGCTCCTCCTTGCGCTGGGCCCCGCTCACGATGACGTAGTCACAGTTGGCCGGGTCCGTCTGCATCTCGATGTAATTGACGCACAGGTGGCACTTCATCCGAAACCTGGCACCCAAGGGGACAGGCGGGGGGGTTATCTCCTGGCCACCTCCTTGAAGCCCCAGCCAGACTCCAGCTCTCCAGCCTTTGCGCCTGTCCCCTGCTAGAGGGATCTTACGCCGGCTCCTGAAGTCTCTGGCACGTGATCCCGCCAGAGACAGGACACTGTGCTAGCCAGACCCCAGTCTGAGCCGCTGTGGCTGCATGGGGCATAAGAAATCCCAGGAGCTGCTAGTTTTATTCACCTTCCCTTTAGCCATGGGGAGGCTGGGGGCGGGGGGCAGCTTCTGCCTCTACCACAATATGCCATGCACTAGTGGAGCCAGCTCATCCCAGCCACGCGCTCCACAGACTCTTACTTCGCCTCTCAGTATTATCCACCCAGTAGGTGTGTGTGTGTAGGGTGGGAAATCGAGCATGGGAGGGGGAGAGAGAGTAAGGACTAATCCAGTTGAGTGGCAAAGCTGGGAATCATCTCCCCCACTCTAACCACTAGACCCCATCCCCCTCCCAGAGCTGGGAAGAGATCCCAGGAGTCCTGGCTCCCAGCCCTGTGCTCTAACCACAGGTGCATCCCTAGGGGAACAGGTGGCTCAGGGGGCGGCACACAGAGCCCAGAGGACGTTGCTTTAAATCCAGCTCAGCTCAGCAGCAGCTTTATCATCTCTGTCATGCCACGGGGGCTGTTCCCTCCCCTTCTGGGCAAGAGGCAGGCGGGGGCTCTGGGGCCCCTTCTAACCCTGACTGCTTTGCTGGGGGAGGCCGTTTGGGGCCAGCGACAATGGTGGGATTCTGCGATGTGGCCCAGTGGCTCCCCCCAGACTCAGCTCACCCAGGTCACCACTCTGCCCAGGTTCAGCGCCTGGGAGGTGAGACAGGGAGGAGCGTGCGCTTCCCGCACCCACCTGTAGATGGGGGTAGTGTAGTAATTCCCAACTTTCTTCTTCTCCGCGTTGTACCGGACACCTGCGACAGACACAGCTGAAGAGCCTGAAGTGCCAACTCCACCCACCGCCCGCATTTCCCTCCAGCACTGGCAAGGATGTCACGTCTACCTGGGCTCTCAAGCTATGCTGGGAATAGGACCCAGGAGTCCTGGCTCTCAATCCCAGGGTTCATAGACGCGCCACATTGTCAGTAGCAAGACTACAGACTTTGGGACAAGTCCAGGTCACACAGCGAGTTGAGGTATGAGCTGGCAAGAGAACCCAGGAGTCCTGGCTCCCAAACCCGCCCCCCGGTGTCCTTCCACAGCTGGCAAGAGAACCCAGGAGTCCTGACCCACCCCTGTTCTAATCACTATCACTCTCCCGTCCCAGAGCTGGGACCAGAACCCTGAAGAGTCCTGCCCCTCAGTCCCTTGCTTGGACCCCACTCAGAACTGGGAATAGGACCCAGGCATCCTCTCCTCCTAGCCCCCCGGTGCTGACCACTAGACCGTACTAACTCGCAACAAGCGGCTGTTCTCTCGTACGACAAACCTTCTCTCCCCCGTCTCGCTTTCCCGCCTCATCACAGGTTCCACCCTTTCAGCACCCTGAGACGGGGGGACGTAGCATCACCCCCATTTCACAGATGGGAAACGGAGGCATTGGGTAGATTAAGTGACCTGCCCAAGGTCTCACAGGAAGCCTGTGTCTGAGCTGGGAACTGAACCCCGGTCTCTCAAGTCTGAGTCCCGTGCCCTTCCCACCAGACCGCCTTCCCCACAGCTGCTGCTGGCCGAGCCAAAGCCCCAGGTAGTGCACAGGACATGGTGGGGCGGGCAGAATATCTCCCTGGGGGAAAGGGTATGTGTGTGGGGGGTTTATTCAGCCAGGGCCCAGAGGCAGCAGAGAGGACAGCACAATAGCAACCATCAGAGAGAGTAAATTAAAGCTGGGTTTGGTCCCTCCCCTAAAGTCAAGGAGCCAACCCCCTAAGGCACCCCCCCCCACACACACACACACACCCTGGGACATCCCCTCTCCACCTTCTCAATCCTGCCATGGCTCAGCCCCCACCACTGCCAGGAGCACAACTGCCTGAGCCTGGCCCTGTGTGCCGAGCATCCGGAGGATGGAGGCCAGAGCTCCAGTCGGGCTGGGCCACACCCAGGGTGCTAGGTGAGCGCTGGGCAGATCCCTGGCAGAGCGGGAGCTTACCCATTCCAATGTGATTCTTGCAGCCATCGCACCAGATGTTGTAGGGCATCTCGAACCTAGGAGAGAGCAGCCAAGATGGTGCCAGTCACCCCGGTGCTAGAACCCCACGGCCTCCCAGCCAACAACCGCTGAGCTGGAGCAAAGCACAGACAGCAGCAGCTGAGTCAAGAGTCCACAAACAACCTGAATTCTGCCACAGGCTGAATGCGGGGAGCAGAGGGGACCTGGCTCCTTTAACCACCGGCAGTCAAGCATCCCCAACACAGAGAGTTTGTGCCCGTTACTTCTAGGGGAGGCAACTGCACTGACCTCAGCTGGGGGCTAACCCCAGTGTCCTCCCTAAAGCACCGCTCAGTGTAGTTGTGAGAATAGTCCTGGCCCCAGGAGCCCCCTGCTCAAAGCACTAGACCCCACTCTTAATCCAGAGCTGGGAATAGAACCCAGGAGTCCTGGCTTCCCAATCCCCCACTCTACCTACAAGGCAGCAACCCACGGGTCCCCTCGAGGTGCATTCAGGGGTCCTGAGGGATGGTAAAGGAGCACAAGCTCTTACCTGATGATAAGGATGCCCTGGGAGAGCTTGCGGGCTCTCTCTCGCAGTGGGTGGCTGTTCCGGTATTTATTAAGGGAGACATGCTGTGCAAGAAAGAATAGAAAGGCAGCCGTTAACCCATAACAACAGGCCAGCATCAGTTTGGTTCCTAGAACTGGAGCACTGGATCAGACTGACAGTCCCTCCAGCCCAGTTTCCATCCATGGCAGCAGCCACTGCTGGTTGGTTCAGAGGGAGGTGTAAACCCACCACAATATTCCATGGAGGAAATTTCATCCTCACCCCCAGCTGGAAGGCAGCTCATACAAGGAAGAATGCGGACCTACACAGCCCTTGTGATCTTAGCCATTGTGTACTTCGTTCTTACCAATATCAGACCTAATCCTGCTTTGAAATATACTAAAATCCTGTAGCAGGGAGTTCCACAGTTCCTTATAAAGTAAGTTATCCGTTATCCACTTAAAATCTGTTGCCTTTGAATTTAATCAGCTGCCCTCATAGGAAACGGGACAAAGTGAGGCCTGACTCACTTAATTCCCAGTTATTGGTTTCATTCCCAGCTACATCAGCAGGCTCAGAACTATGTCCATGCTTGATACAGCGTTCAAGCTGGCAAAAGCAAACCCGGACACCAAGCATCAGCTGATGTGTCTATGACCAGGCCTTGCTGTCCAATCCCTGCTCTTACCTTTGCTGGATCGAAGTCAGGAGGGTAATACTTATTCACACCTTTTCTTTCACCCTATAAGGAAACAAGTAAAAACATAATAATCAAACTCCTACGTCAGGATGCAAGATTCAAGCAGCCGATTACTCATCTCGGGTGAGATTCAATTCTTTTTATCCATCTGTCTCAGCGATTTCATACAAATCGCAGCTTTCATTAAAAACAACAAAGGCAGTTTCCTGCCCCTGAAATTCATGAAGAAAAGCTTAGAAACTTGAGCTGAGTGACCTGAACAGCACAGAAGGCTAAAAAAAGGAACTCATGAAATCTCACGATTTTAAAAACAATCTCATGATTTTTTGAGGCCTGACTTGTGAATTTTGAATATCCCAGGATGGCAACATTGGGATCAGCTCCACTCACCATTGTGAAAAGTCTCTAGCTCCAAGCACCTGGAACACAGTCTCTGGGAAAAGATAAGGAGAGAGGGTCATTTCCGGGGCTAGAAATAACAACTTGCTTTTATGAAGCACTTTTCATCCATAGATCTCAATGCACTTTAAAAGAGAAAGCCAGCATCATTATCCCCCTATTACAGATGGGGAAACTGAGGCACGCAGCAGGAAGGGACTTGCCCAAGATCATCCAGGGGCATCTATCCTAAGTCCCAGTCCACTCAGCCACACTGCTTCTCTAGCTCTCTCGCTGCCTGTTAAACTGATCTCACAAGGGTGACCGGAAGCCTCTCCTGCTGGCTGGCTCAGCTCCCAGTTCCTATTGTCCTGGGGGGAGTGGGGGGGCGGGGGGGAGACAGGCTGGTTATAGCCCGGTTGACCCCACTGCCTCCCCCCAACATACTCAGAACAAGTTTTGGCTTAGCAGTGTAAACAGGCCCCATCTGCGGGCTAAGCATGTCCCCAAGCAGCACGCTAGCCTCAGAGGCTACCAGACAGAGCTATGGTGGGGCAGGGAGAAGGGGTGCTGCTGCAGCCCCCCCCCGACCCCCCACCCAAGCAGAGGCAAAGGCCACAAGCCCAAGGGTGGGGTTGGCATCACCAGAAACACCCCCCCCCCCAGTAACCGACACCAGGGTGTGTTGGGGGGGGGGCTGTGACTTCCCCCTCTGCTTACACAGGGGGGGGGCAATAAGGGGCCTTTCTGGGAGTCGGGGGCCACTCAAGGGAACCCTCAACCCGCACACACCAGATAACGGAGGGAGGGACACACAGAGAGGGGCCCCTCCCCAGTGCGTGCGCGGACCTGGGGGGCCGAGTGAGGCCTCCCCCCGTGGGGGGGGCAGAGAGGGAGCCCCCCAATATAGGGGGCAGAGAGGCCCCCCCAGTGTATGGGAACAGTGTGTGGGGATGGGGGGGGGGACAGACAGCAAATCCCCTCCTCCAATATCTGGGAGGGGGGGCTAGGGTCTCCCTCCCCCAACGCAAGAGCGATCACTAACCTCTTCCGCCTCTGCCTCCTCCTCTTCCTCCCTGTCATCAACAGCCGCCTTAGCTCGGCCCCCCCTCGCCCGTGTGACCCCGCCCCTGGCCCCGCCCCCCCAGCTGCGGCAGGACCCACGTGGCGGGCTCTGGCTGGGCTGGGTGCCGCATGGGGCGGGAGCTGGGCTTGCAATGGGGAGCCCGCAAGCCCCAGCAACCCCTCTGCCCCGGGGGAGGAGACTCCCTCCCTTCGTCCTAAATAACAAGGCATAGGGTTGCCAACTGTGGTTGGAGGAATTGCTGGAGCTTGCATCACATGGCATAATCTCTAATTAAAGATTAATCTGTAATTCTTGGAGACCGCTGGACAATCCTGGAGGGTCTGCAACCCCCCATGGGGGAGAAGACCCATGTCTTAGCGCTGGGGGAATGGGTCCAAGGGGGACAGAGAGGCAGTGACTGCTTCAGGCTCATGCCCCCGGCCCTGCAGGACTGGGAAATAAACTCCCAGCCCCTCTCGGCAGACAGAGGCGTTGAAACCTGCTTTGGGATCAAGGGGTGATTTGCACAATCGTAGGGGTGGAGAAATGGCCTCCCAGGCGCCTGAGCCTTTGCCAGGGCTCCCCCTGCACGTTGGGACTTGGGAGTCCTGGCCTTGCCTCCCAGCCTTAGCACGTGGCCAGACCGCTGGTTGAGAGGCAGGATGCCTGGTTTCTTTTCCCACTGGTGAGATCTAAGGGCTAGAGGAGCTGACTCCTGGGTTTGGACACCAGATCTGGGCTGGGAGTGGAGTCCAGTAGCCACAGCTGGTAGTTGGGTAGCAGGACTCCTGGGTTCTATCCCTCCTCCAATGAATCAGTCCATAATTGTGGGCACATCACATCCCCTTTCTATGCCTCAGTTTCCTCATCAGGTAAACCAGGGGTAACAATACGGGTACATATTCATTAGGTAATTCTTAACACAGGGGATGAGGCATGCTCCCCCCCACACACACACAGTAGGCAGGTATTATATACCATTATCAAGGGGGAAAACAGGCAGATAGCAGGAAAAGAGACTGGCGCAATGGACCTGAACCCAAAGTTGATTGGAGTTTTTAGGTACTGCTGACATACAAAGAATATGGTGTCTTGCCTGAGCTGACATAGTGCATCATGGGAGAGATGGCAATGGACTCCCAGGAGTATGATCCTAAACCCACCCTAGCCCTTGGACCATACTGCCTCTCTTAATAAACAGGGCTTTGAACCAAGAGAGCACTCCAGGAGTTATACGTATTCACAGATTGTAAAGGCCAGAAGGGGCCACTTTGACCATCTCATCTGAGGGCTTGTCTATACTTACAGTGCCATAGCAGCACTGTGTCAATGTAGACACTACCTACACCCACAGGAGGGGTTCTCCCTTTGGCATAGCTAATCCACCTCCCCCAGAGGCAGTAGCTATGTCGACACGATGACGGAATTCTTCCATCAACCCAGCACCGACTACATGGGGATTTAGGTTAGGTTGGATTTTTCACACCACCCCTGACGATGTCATTAAACCGACCTAATTTTCTAGTGTAGATCACACCTGACCTACTGTACAACCCAGGCCATAGGACTTCCCTGAATTAATTCCCGTGTGAACTAGAGCAAATCTTTTAGAAAAACATCTAATCGTGACTTTAAAAATGCCATTTTAACAAGCTGCTCTGCCCCAGAGAGAATAAAAAGCCATTGTGTTTTGAAACAATGGAACAAGCCCAACAAACCAATGTCTCATTAACGCTAATGCCACTTCTTCTTGCAGTGACTCAAACTTTTTTACTGATGACTCCTTTCACATAGCAAGCCTCTGAGTGCGACCCCCTTATAAATTAAAAACACCTTTTTATATATTTAATACCATTATAAATGCTGGAGGCAAAGCGGGGTTTGGGGTGAAGGTTGACAGTTCATGACCCCCCATGTAATAACCTTGTGACCCCTCAGGGGTCCCAACCCCCAGTTTGAGAACCTCTGTCTTATTGTCAGGACATCTGCTGGCCAATCATAAGATTCTGCTCACTTTCAAAAGATCATTGCAACCCATTGGCAGTAGAAGTGAGGGCAGGGTTAGAAGGCAGGGGGGGGGGCAGGGTTAGTGAGTCCCAGGGGGCGGGGTTACAGAGCAGCATGGGATGGGGATGCCACATTTCCCTTAAAGCCCCAGTTCCTGGAGTCACAAGATTAAGTAAGAAATCGTTGAATATCCCTCCTAGGTCCTATCAAAAAATATTCTAGACCTTACAGCTGCAGGGAAACTCCTGGAAACATGCCTCTCTGAAAAGGTTCTGAAACCAGCCGGCACATGGACAGAACCCAACTTCTTGGACATTTTAAGCCAGTCTCATGGTTGGTGCGGGGACAAAATCAGAGTGAGTTTGCTATAAAACGTGACATTTTTTACCCAGGTGGATTTTGAGTCAATGACAGTAGAAGAGACCTCCCTCTTTGGCACTGCCCATCCACTCCCTCCGGCTTTGCTCTGGCCTCAGAGCCCAGGGAGCTTGACTCAAGGACAGGGCGTCACAACCTTTTCTGTGAGACACGTCAGAGCATTAAACCAGTTTGACAGCTTCTGAAATAGAAGGGGGTGAGGGGGGGGGGGGGAGAAGAGAAGAGATTGCCAAGAGCTGTCTCTGGAATAGAGAAAGCAGCAGCATGAAGGACCTCTTTGCCAGCTGGGCTGGGATTGCAAGAGACCACGACGAGCAATGGAGTTCACATCCTTGACTAGAAAAAGTCTTGGGAGACCAGAGAATTAGCTCAGAACTAACAGGGCAGGCTAGTAGATTATTCTTAACGGGCGATCCCTAGACCAGCTAATTTACAACTGGAGGCAACACGCTCTGTTGGCTAGTGCACAGGGCTTGGGCCAGGACTGCTGGATGCTATTCCCAGCTCTGTCCTTCTCTAGGTTCTTGTTACTCCCCCTGGTATCTGAGCAACTCACAAGATTATAAAGCAGGCATTTAATTTCTCTTGGCCCCAGCCTGCGACGGCTCAGCCAGCTCATGGCCCCTGTCAGTGTGCCACAGTCTCCCAATCTGAAAGTTAGGGATAATGGGACGTGTGTTTCCAAAGTGCTCTCAAACCCTTGCACAAAGCGCTCTATAGGAAATGTGATATATTATCAAAGCTGCCAAGGATTCGACCAGGCTCCTATCAGATTTTATAACCTGCAGCGCAAGTCGTAGCCATGGAAAACACTTGCAAAGCTCTTAATCTCTGCCAGCGGTTCCAAGACTGCTTTATTGCAGAGAGCAAGCTGCAGTAGATGTGCTGGATAGGTTGGGCGGAAGAGCCAGCCTGGCCCAGTGCTCCAGAGCAGGAGCTCTGCATTTACCCCACATCCACAAGAGGCCCAGAGCAGAACAGCTGTACTGGCCAGGGGCCCTGATCTCACTACGATGTGTCAAATCTTTTCTCTAGGCAGGGTCTTGCTGGAGGAGAGGGGAAATAAAATGCCGGATTTGTTTAATCATCTTCTGTATGGAAAAGCCAGTTAAGGAACTTGCTCAAGATCAAGGCCCCTAAGCAGAATGCTCCAATTCTCCGATAACAGCCTAGACAGGGACCAGTGAGTATACGTCAAAGGCTTGGCCTGCCCAAGGCCTGTACTGTTTGCAAATCCCATCTACACTAGAAACCAGAACCGAGCAGTAAACAAAGGTGTGGGGGCAAGTTCAGAGCAGGCAGCTCCATTGCTAGCTGTATCCCCCCCAAACAGAGTCCTAGCAGCCTATCAAGAGCAGCTGAAGGCTACCCCTGAACGTGGTTCCCTTGCCCAGACTGTCCACCTGCCATGTAACAGCCACACAGAGCAGACAAGCTGCCTCACAGGCCTCCGTCCCTTCCTTTGAAGCACCAGACACTGGCAACAGTGAAAGGCAAAGTATCAGACTGACAAGAGCTCTGTCCCTGTGTGGCAGGCGAGATTCTAGATCTTCGGGATTGGGCAGTTCCCAAAATAATGAAAGGTCTAGAACACCTGACCTCTGAGGAAAGGTTAGAAAAACTGGGCATGTTTAGCCTAGAGAAAAGAAGCCTGAGGGGGGACCTGGTAACAGTCTTCAAAGATGTAAGGATGGTTATAAAGAGGACAGTGAGAGATTGTTCTCTGTGTCCACGGAAGGTAGGGCAGAAAGTAATCAGCTTAATCTGCAGCAAAGGAGATTTAGGTTAGATGTTAGGAAAAACTTTGTGAGGACATTTAAGCACTGGAACAGGCTTCCGAGGGAGGTTGAGGAATCGCCATCACTGGAGGGTTTTAAGACCAGGTTAAACAAACACCTGTCAGGGATGGTCTAGAGCAGTGGTCCCCAACCTCTCAGTGTGGCGGGCGCCTGACGAGTAGCCGCCGAAATGCCGGTGAGGAGCAGCAGCATTTCAGCAGCGACGCTTCTTGACATTGCTGCTTCTCGGCGGCATTTCGGCGGCTGCTTGTCTGGCGGCCGCGCTCCTCGGCGACGGGGCGCTCCCTCGTCAGTAGGCGGGCGCACATAGATGCCCCGCCCACGTTGGGGACCACTGGTCTAGAGGTTTACTTGGTCCTGTCTCAGGGAGCTAGACTAGATGACCTCTCGAGGTACCTTCCAGTCCTGTATTTCTAGGATTCTCCTAGCAGATACATGCACACACACCTTGGATAGCAGCAGTAAGAGCTTTGAGCCGTCCCACCTGGTGTACAGAGACAGGAAACTACTTACATGCATCTCCTACTTCTACCCTCAGGATCACACAGCCAGAGCGCCTGACCGCCCCATCCCAGCTCACTTTTACCTTTGCTGGCATTCGCTTATTACAGTCTAGTGCCGATGCCGCATAACCTGGAGACCAAGCTGCCACTCAAAACAGCCTGCCCACCCCAGCAGATTTGCAGTCGGGATCTGGCTCCCAAAGTAGCAGCTTTCCCCCCGGTAACATAACTGGAAATAAGGCACAGAGACTCCCTTGGGCACGATGCTCATTCCAGGAGCCACTGCCTTCCTTCAAAACAGACAGCCCCCAAGAAAGTCACACGAGCCAAGCCTTAAGCCAAACGGCCACTGAGGAGGCTGCAGGGTTTGTGGCAAAGGGCCACTGACGTTGTGTATTGTTAAAGTGACACCCTTTGCAATGTTATTAACGGGACCTTCCCTCCCCCCACTCCCAGGGAAACAAAAATTGAGACTTGTGCTTCCACGTAAAGAAAGCCAGGAAGTGGGATTTGGAAGACAGATAAGACGGGGGATATTTCTGCTTTTTACATCAAAAAGTCAGGCCACATCTGCCTCAGGGGGCTTTATGGAGAACTGGCAGAATAACACTGCAGATACTGAAGTATAAATAGCTGATCAGTCGTTTAAAACGCTGTCTTTTGGGGGATGTTGAATACCTATTTAACTCAAACACCCACGTATATTTGGGAGAAAAGATCTCAACGTTAAAGAGTCAACACTGCAGCAGCCTTCAGTCGAGGTTTGCAAAAGCTCACCCTCTGCCTTTCAGACCTTCAGGGAGTCCTCCAGCAAAGCCAGGGAAGGAAAGCCTTGACGTTTTCAATATTTACGGTGTAACACTGTGACAGAATTACTGAGCTGGCTGGGTGCATGTGTCTGGCACAGACAGACAGCCCCTACAGGATGCACCTATCTCAGGAAGTAACTCTGAAACGTGTGTGCCTCCTGGCTCAGGGAGAGAAGGAAGCTGATTGTACCAGCAGCAGGAAGGTAGCTGCTTCTGTACCCTCTTTCAGTTGTTCTGTTCTGTTACATTGTGCTCACAGCCATGTCATTATTCCGGGTTTCCGCAAGGCTCTGCTGACCCACCAATAAGGAGACTGGAGGTCAGAGGACAGTAAACCTTTCGGGCTTTCTTTCTACATCCCAAAAGGGGCCCTTTATAACGATCCAAGCTTAGGATAGCAGAGGGGCTCATTACGAAGCCAGGCCTTGAGGGACGGACCAGCACACAAGGCTCAAGGGCTGTAGAATAGAATATATATTTTAATTTACACATGTGTCCAACCGGATAGGAAGAAAAAGACTCTTCTATCCTGATAAGGCAACAGTGAACAATGATAAACCTCCAGAGAACAGAATAGGGGAGGAAAAAATAATATACAAATGGGACTAAGTTTAAAAAAGTTGTAAGGAAAAAGATTCCCACCCCCCCGTCTGCCCCAAGCCTCCTCCCCGTTCTTCATTCTCCTCCTGTCTTCACCACTTCTTTTTGTGCTCGTCCATTGACACTCCTCCCGGGCCCAGTGCCACCACCAGCAGCAGGCCTCCTATTACCGACATGGTCTGGAAAAAGTCATACTTTAGGAAGTCGTGGAGAGGCCTGTAGGTGGGGATGTTCCAGAACGCGTTCTGTACCAGATTGATTACGAAGAGCCAGATGACCAGGGTCAGGGCGGCCAGCTTGGTCTTGAAACCAATGGCCACCAAGATGATCAACGCCATGCCAAAGATGTCCTGGAAGATCTGGGATGGGGGGAAATATCAGGAGACATGAGTACCTGCACAGCTCTTTTATGCCAGGAACTGAAAGCACTTCACAAACGGCAAGTCAGCGGCAGAGCCAGCAATGGAACTCGGGTGTTCTGGCTCTCAGTTCCCTGCTCACAGCTAGAGCAATACTTTTCCCCAGAACTGAGAATAAACCCCAAGATCAACAACTCAGTTCCATCTTCCTTCAAACCCAGTTCCGACTAGGGATTCTTCCTACATTGGTCACCTCCCCCGTTTCTCCGCAGCCTCCCATACCTGGCCTAGTCTCCCCATTTTTTGGGTCTTGCTTGTTAGACACTTCAGGGCAGAGGAGCTGGCTGCACATGGAGGGCTTGGAAAGCGAAGGCAGAGGTTCGGACTGGAATGCGGAAGCAGCAGAGATGCAAGACTACGTTATCCTGCCCACTGCACTAGCTCAAGGCAGGGTCAGGTGGGTCGGGAGGTCTGAGGCCTCTGCTCACTCTCCTCGCAACTAACCAGCAGTGGAGTAACCTCCCCGCTCTCCTTCCCCACACACATTCCAAACAAGGCGTGGAACCTGCAACACAGAGCAGCCAACTCGCCTGCCTACACTGCTGCTGTGCATGGGTTACAGGGGAGAATCCAATGGCACTAAGAGTCCCTGAAGCGAAAGGGGAGGACATCACAGGCATAACCACGGAGGGACGTGGCAACACCTTTGCTTCAGGGCTAAGTGCAGGATCCAGCCCCATTGCTGGATGGGCTGCCTGCAGCAGAGAGAGACCCCAGGACAAGGTGACGGGGTATCAGAGGCCACTTACGGTGAAAGCGCTGAGTTCAAAGTGCAGCAGTGTCATGAACATGAGCACAAGCAGGAGCCTCCCCCCCAGCTGCATGTACTGTCGCGGTGAAATGTCATCCACGGTGGGGACGCCGGCGAACATGGACTTCCCTTCAGAGCGGGACTCTGCCAGCAGCAGCAGCAGCCCACCTCCTAGGGCAAGGTTCCTGCAGCAGGGGGAAGCGAAAAGATCAATGGATCATGGAGCTACTGTCTTCTAACGTCAGTGTGATGGCTACCATGCCAGGGACCGAACCGGGCACCTCCAGCTTAAAAGCAAGAGCCCAGTCTCCCTAGCTGGGGCTGTAACAGACTCGTATCCTCTGTGGGTTGGGCACAGAAGGGGACCTGTAGCACACACTCACCAGCGGGTTACACAAGCCCCCACCAAGCCACACTGCTCGCCTCCAGCCCTTACCATCCTGGAATCAAATTGCACTTGGGTTCATTAGTGAAACCTGAACCCTACCAGGAGGGACTAACAGGTGGGGAAACTGAGGCACAGAGTTGCAGTGACTTGACTAAGGTCAGATAGGAAGTCAGTGACAGAGCGCGGTTAAGCACCCAGGAGTCCTCTCCTCCATTTTTCCTGTTCTAATCGCTGGAGTCAGGGATTGCCTTTAGGAGCCAGGCCTTGCCCTCATTTCTTTGTGGCTAAGTAGCACCAATTCCGTTCATCGGTTGTAACTCACCTCATCAGGAATTTGAGATCCCATAAAATACTGTAAGCGACTGTCTGCAAAACAGAAACCACCAGTTTAAACCCTGTGGCCAGGTAACAGGTTCAGCTGCTTGCGGCAGATGATCTCAAGGAGTTGTTCAAAAGTTAAGCCCCATGGAAGATGAGTCAGTTTCAATTTCACGTCACAGAGGGGGGAACTGAAGCACAGAGAGGCCCTGCAGCGAGGCCCCTTGCGCACGGCCCCGCAGGAAGTCAATGGTGAGCACCTCAGAGTCTTCAGCGTATTTATCCTGTGAGGCAGGCCAGGGCTACTATCTCCACTGTGCAGATGGCAAGTCATCTACGTCTCTCTCCGGGCTTCAGTTCCCAAGAGCACAGGTGCCGACTTCCTAATTTCACCAGGGGTGCTCAACCTCCACTCCGCCCCAGGCCCCCACCCCGCCTCTTCCTATCCCCGTCCCCTCCCCCAAGAATGCCCTGCCCTTACTCCACCCCCCACACACTCCACCTCCTCACCCCCAGGGCCTCCTGCACAGGGCTAAACAGCTGATCAGCAGCAGGTGCTGGAGGGGAGCGGAGAGCAGCTGATTGGCAGGGCCTGCTGGCAGGCAGGAGGTACTGGGGGCGAGGGGGAGGAACTGACTGGCAGGGCCACCAGTGGGCACTGAGCACCCACTAATTTTTTTCATGGGTGCTCCAGCCCTGGAGCACCCACGGAGTCAGCGCTTATGCCCAGGAACACACAGGGAGTCTATGGTACAGCAGGGAATTGAACTGGAGTCTCTCCCAAGTCTCATGCTAGTGCTCTATCCACCGCGCCATCTTTAAAAGAGCTAACCGTGGCTTAGCAATCATTAAGATGTCGGCAGACATAACGATCTACAAAGAGAGTTGAAGGGGGGCAGGACACCACGACAGGTGAGAAATTTAGTTTAACAGAATGGGGGGTGATAAGGAGGAACGAAAGTAAGAAAGGGGAAAATGTAGGGTGAATAGCAGGACATTTCCAGATAGTGACCTGTACTAGCAGGCTCCCCCAGGGAAGGGATGGAAACCCCGGGTGCATGTGACATTTACACATTCAACTGGAGAAACCTTTAGAGAATAGAGCGAAGGGCACAATCCTGCCCCAGGGAAGACACAGACTAAGGGATTGTCAACATATGAACATTAATCCCCAGTAAGGGAGGGTGTGAATTTAAAGCAGATTCACTTTTCTTGATTAACTCCATGTGTAGATGCTTTTGTCTCAGAATAAAAGTGCTTTATTCTGAATTAGCGTAATCCACTTTAGAACTGAGAATTCACCCGAACTCTTGAATAGCTACTCCTGATTAAGTCCCCATGTAGACAAACCCTAATAATAGCTCATTGGTCTTTTCCATTCTCTAGCTTTTATGGTTCTACAGCTCACATCATTCCACAGCCACTGGCCATCAGTGCCCACTACTATCAATCCACCAAGCAGCCAGGGGAATCTTTGCTAGCCATGGCATCCAGTACTTCTGTCTGGAGCAGCGTCATGAAGCTAGCCCGTCTCCCACTCACCTGCATGAAGATAATCCCAAACAGGCCAAAACAGGCGTAAGGAACAAACTTCCTGGCTAGGACTAGAATGCACCCAACTGCAACAGAGACACAGAGAATAAAAAAAAAAAGTCAGCATCAGAGCCAATGCAAGTTAACAAAACACAGATGACCCTTTCAATATTCACTCTTCTCTATGAGGGAGTTTGGGGCATTGAACCACCAGCGTAGTACATTCAGGGTGAGATTGTCAAAGCCAATGAGAGAAGACACCCACATGAGTCTGATCAGAATTAGAAGAGGAGCTTCTCCACAGAACAGCCTCAGGGGGACACCTGACTAGATCACTTTAGAGGTCTTTTTCCAGAGGGATGGTGGAAGATCACAGGAGATCAACGTTCTACTCCAGACTCTGCCCTTGACTCACTGTGTGACCATGGAAAAGTCATTTCCCTGTTCTGTGCCTCAGTTCCCCCATCTGCAGAAGAGGGACATACCACCCTAGGGCACATGAAGTTTAACGCTATGAGATCTCAATGTGGAAGGTACCAGAGACAGGCAGAGTGTTGCTATTTCAAGGATTCCAGCTTCTGCAGTGAAATACTGCCTCTGTGCGACGCTCAGCATTTGCAGAGCTGGGGGAGAGGCTGGGGAGGGGCAGGAAAGTCACCTATGTACAAACCAAATGCACAAGCACAAAATGGGGAATAACTGGCTAGGCAGCAGTACTGCAGAAGAAGATCTGGGGGTTACAGAGGATCACAAATTGAATACGGGTCAACTGTGTGATTTTGTTGTGAAAAAGGCAAATATTCTGGGATATGTTAGGAAACATCACATGTTTATTCATAGATTCAAGGACTAGAAGGGACCTCGAGAGGTCTTCAAGTCCAGCCCCCTGCCCTCATGGCGGGACCAAATACTGTCTAGACCCTCCCGGATAGACATTTATCTAACCTACTCTTAAATATCTCCAGAGATGGAGATTCCGCAACCTCCCTAGGCAATTTATTCCAGTGTTTAACTACCCTGACAGTTAGGAACTTTTTCCTAATGTCCAACCTAAACCTCCCTTGCTGCAGTTTAAGCCCATTGCTTCTTGTTCTATCCTTAGAGGCTAAGGTGAACAAGTTTTCTCCCTCCTCCTTATGATACCCTTTTAGATTCCTGAAAACTGCTATCATGTCCCCTCTCAGTCTTCTCTTTTCCAAACTAAAACCCAATTCTTTCAGCCTTCCTTCATAGGTCATGTTCTCAAGACCTTTAATCATTCTTGTTGCTCTTCTCTGGACCCTCTCCAATTTCTCCACATCTTTCTTGAAATGCGGTGCCCAGAACTGGACACACTACTCCAGCTGAGGCCTGACCAGCGCAGAGCGGAAGAATGACTTCTCGTGTCTTGCTCACAACACACCTGTTAATGCATCCCAGAATCATGTTTGCTTTTTTTGCAACAGCATCACACTGTTGACTCATGTTTAGCTTGTGGTCCACTATAATCCCTAGATCCCTTTCTGCCGTACTCCTTCCTAGACAGTCTCTTCCCATTCTGTATGTGTGAAACTGATTGTTCCTTCCTAAGGGGAGCACTTTGCATTTGTCTTTGTTAAACTTCATCCTGTTGACCTCAGACCATTTCTCCAATTTGTCCAGATCATTTTCAATTACCTGTCCTCCAAAGGAGTTGCTATCCCTCCCAGTATGGCATCATCTGCAAATTTAATAAGCGTACTTTCTATGCAAATATCTAAGTTGTTGATGAAGCTTTTGAACAGAGTCAGTCCCAAAACAGACCCCTGCAGAACCCCACTTGTTATACCTTTCCAGGAAGATCGGGAACCAGTTATTTTTTGTGCATAATTCTACATTTGTAAGTTCAACTTCCATGATAAAGAGATTGCACTACAGTACTTGTATCAAGTGAATTGAAAATTTTTTTTTTATTTTTACAGTGCAAAAAATAGTTAGATAAATAGTATTCTATTATTGTTTATCATCATGATTGATCGAGATTAATTTTTTTAATTGCTTGACAGCCCTAATGGGAGGTAATTATTCCATTCGATTTGGCACTGATGAGGCCTCAGCTAGAGTACTCTGTCCATTTTGGGGCACCACACTTTAAGAAAGATGTGGACAAATGTGAGAGTCCAGAGGAGAGTAACAGAAATGGGAAAAGGTTTAGCAAACATGACCTACTAAGAAAGGTTAAAAAAACTGGGCAAGGTTAGACCAGAGAAGGGAAGGCTGGGGGGGCAGCTGATAACAGTCTGCAAATATGTAAAAGGTTGCCAAAGAGGATGGTGATTAATTGTTTTCCATCAGGTTAATTTGCAGCAAGGGAGATTAGGGTAAGATATTAGGAAAAACTTTCTAACTCTAAGGATAGTTAAGTACTGGAGCAACTGAGCGAGGTAGGTTGTGGAATCCATCACTGGGGTGGTCTTGGTTACTTGGCCCTGCCTCAGCATGGAGGGTTTCTGGACTAGATGAACTCTCAAGGTCCTTTCTATGACTCTGTACCCAGGCTCCCTCCCAAACAGCAGCCCAGAAGCTTCACTGCGGTGGGAGGGCTCTTACCCAGCTGTCCAGACATGTTGATTAATACGAATAGTGTGGCCAAGATGATGCCGCTCCCCCACGACATATTGATGTAATCCCGCTGCTCGTTCCATTGAAACCACATCCGTATCCCATCCTCAAGGAAGGTGCTGATCAGACAGAGGTGAGCCAGGTGAGGTAGGTAGCGCTTCGTCACCCGCAAGAACTGGAGGGGGAAGATATGGCCAGAGGAGGAAGAACAAAAGGCAGCATTAGAGAGTCAGAAAACAATGGCCCACAGCAGCTGAAGCAACAAGTTGCTAGGTTACCCAGCTCCAAAAGCGATAGGACTTTGGTCAGAGGAGAATCTGAGGGCACCCTGCACTCTTCCATTAATAAACCTTCACTTCGCCTCTGGGAGGCAGGTATTAGCCCCATATTAGAGATGGGGAAACTGAGGTGAGAGCCGCAACTTGACTCTTCTAAGGTTGTACGAGTCAGCGGCTCCCAGCCCCTGCTCCGACCACTCCACATGCCTTCCCAGAGCCAGGAATAGACCCCACGAGTCCAGACTCCCAGTCCCCTGCTCTACTCACTAGAATACACTCTCCTTTCAAAACTGGGAGTAGGTCCCAAGAGTCCCAACTCCCAGTTTAAATTCTCTGGAAAAACATACAAGGACATCTTTGAAGCAGTAGGACTGCTGTAGGATGCTGCTTTGAAGAGCAGGTGGTTCGCACAGCTCTACGCTGTGCGTGCGTTCTGTAGCTCCACACAGTAGAAGCAGGGGAGGAGGCTGCCTAGTAGCTATTAGTCTAGAAGCATCTTCCACCATTCAAGAGGGGTCCAAGCCAGGTAAGCCAATTCCTTGGAACTGTCTCACATCCCAGTACACCAACCACCCCCTACTGTTTTCAGTATACATTTCCGGGCTACACCTCACATCTCCATTCAGTCCTTAACCCCTTGGAAGACGAGGCACAGCAGGGGATGATGGATCTTGTCCAAGGTTACAATATTAGCTGGTGGCTGTGCTGTGGACACAGTCTGACTCCCAGGGGAAATAAAGCGAAATGTAGTAGGTGTACTGCAGCGGTGCCTCTGCGTCCCAGTCACGGACCCCACTGTGCTACCCGCAGCGCACACACAGTGCAAAAAGATGATCCTTGCCCTAACGAATCTCTAAGTCAGAAAGTTAGACAGTTCAAGGCCGGGGGAACCACCAGATCACCTACTCTGACGTCCTGTAGATCACAGGCCACCCACACCACCCAGCACCTACACACTAAGCCCAACAACCAAAAGTTAAATCAAAGTATTACATCCCACAGCTTCACAGAAACGGAGCTCCCAGTTATCCAAATACCTGAATGTTTCAAATGTCCCCAACTCTTTCAAAAAGTCCTTTGTTTCTTTCAGAATGAAAAAGGCTGGATACATGTAAAGTATGATACTCAACAGCAGCCAATGTTCATTAACACATCCTCTAACAAACTTCGAGGGATACAGATATTCTTATTACTAAGTTTATTAAATACCATGGGTTTTTGGGGGGGGAGGACAACGATGAAAGAAGAGAAGGGGGGAGAGGGAAGGCAAGACCACATCTAACCTCCTCTACACCCTGATTCAGAAGTTTTAAGGAGAAAATCTCTGATTCTATCTACCCATACACTTAACCTTCATCTCCAAGCACCTCAGTATTTTAAATGAGCTCTTTGATCCTGAGAGATGGCAAACTGGCTGGCCTGGAGGCCAAAATACTTGTTCTGTGGCAGTGATAGTGTAGTCCGTTCCCCACACCCCTAAGTAACACACACATAACATACACACCTCTATCACCATTCCTGCTTCAGATGCAGGAACAGTCCTTTAACCAATGTAATAATTTAGTCTGCAAAAGGCTCTCTGTTATCAAATAGGTGCCTTTCCAAGGTGGCACTGAATTACTGGTAGAGTCTGTGAATAAGTCAAAACAATCAAATCAAATTGAAAGTTTATCGAACGTTAAGGCCCTGTCTACACTACAAAAATAACCATGGTTGTGAAAGCACAGGAACCTACAAGGATATGAACAGTATTCTCAAGCATCGTTAAAACACAGCTGTCTTCCATTCATACCAGCTAGATTAAACCATATTCTAACATGGATTGGCTCCAATCATGTTTAAAACATTGCTCTTTTCATAGCATAAGCAGGATTTAAAAGTGCCTGTGTGTATAACACAGGATACCACATGTGCTTTCTAAGGAGCTCGATTTAACTTTAATCTAGATGTATTTCTAGTGTGAGAGGGGACAGTGCCAAAGAAAACTCACTAGATCTACGTGCCAGAACACACTGCTGAGGAAAAAGCAGAATAGCAGGGTGGCAAAAAAGCCAAGTTATTGGGCTCAGTATAGGGGTAACTGAGTTAAATTCTATGCTCTGTGATATACAGAAGGTCAGACTAGATGCTCTAATGGTCCCCTCTGACCTTAGAATCTATGGGCCTATCTCAAATCCTTTAACCATTACTTACATTTCTATAATGCCTTCCTATCCTGAAGGATCCCAAAGCACTAGCTGGCTACGTAGCTTTATGGCCCCCATCTCTGTCAGATTTGAGCAATCAGTTGAGCAGAAATCAGTTTAATCCCCAAATCCCTGTTGTCTGAAACCAGGTTACATCCTCTAAAGTCCATCAGTTATGTTAAGTGTGCTCATACCAAAACCCTGTTTATCAGTAGAGCTCTGCGCGAATATAAAATTTGTATCCGCATCCGCTCTGCATCTGCAAACATGGTGAATGGATATAAAGTGGATATCCGCAGATTTGCAGGGTGAGAGATATAAAATTTGGATCCACATCCATCTGCTTACCCTGACGAGCCATGTGCCAGAGGTTGCTGACCCCTGGTCTAACATAACCTAGCCAAGATTGTAATTTGACCACTTTAGCACGTGTTAAAGGCAGCTTGCGTTGCCTACCCTAGACCTTTCAAAGCCATCTTTGTTAGCATCTGTTTTACATCTTTTTTGACCTCTGGCAAGAGCCAATTGCAATACTGACAGCAATTGTGCAAGTCCTAGTAGGAATTTAGTTGAGACTCGTGAGCACTATGAAGATATTCTGCAATTTTAGCAATCTGCTAAAACGAAGTCAGAACTCTCAGGTTCCACTCCCAGCTCTGCCACTGATTCACTGTATGACCACAGGTAAGACATTTCCCCTCTCTGTGTTACAGTTCCCCCATTTGCAACATGAGGATAACGCCTACCATTCATGGGCTGTGAGGTTCGATTCACTAATCTGTTAGTGAAGTGTGATTATCACAAGGTAATGCTGGATTACTACTGGTGCGGAATGGGACTGAACCAGTGACCTGAAGATTCCCTCTCCCAGTATAACTGACCCCTTGCACACGGTGCTCAGGAGAATAAATTCCCCTGTTCTGGCCTTGGGTTTGTTTATTTTGAGGGAATTGATATCAACTGGAAATAGTCAGGAAAGCAGACATTTTAATCCCATCAGATTCATTACTTCATGGTTCGAGGCACAAAAAGAAAATACCAATTCAAGTCAACGGAGCATCCCATGGTGCACCAGCCCCACTTACTAGACATGTGGGAGGAGTGCAGGGCACTGTCAGGGGTTCTGTGCTCTTTGTCCCCTTCCTCCCCACACTCTTGATTTTTTTTTTTAAACTTTGACCTCACTCCTGCTCCTGTTTTTTCATTTTTTGTCCCCAGAAATCAATTGTGTAGTGGGCTTAGCGGTTCCTCCCCCTGAGTTGGGGGCGGGGAGGGTTTAGATATGGGTGGGCTCCCTTCCTGCCCCAATACTACAAATGGCAGCCTTGCAAACCCCAGGCTGGGTGCCCTGTACACTGTACCCCACTTCCAACCAAGAGATGTGGGTCCCCTTCCTTCTCAATACCACCCCCCCATGGGGGTAGGAGGGGGAGGGGAGACACACATGGTACAGCCCCTCCCCCCACTCTTCTCCCTGGCCCCCCTTCCTACTGCGTGTGGGGGGGCACAGGTGGTACATCCCTCCCCCCAAGCACAAGGAGAAGCAGGTGGTACATACCCCCGTTTCCTACAGGCTCCCCATCCCTTCCCCACAGACGACCCCACGCTTGGGGGGGAAGAAAGAAGCAGCAATTGGTCCGTCCCCCCCCGGGGGGAAGGAGGAGGAAAAGCGGGTGGTATATCCCACCCCCCATTTTATACCCTCCCCATAATGGTACATCCCCCATTGCTTCTCTATGGGGGGCAGTAGGTGGTACAGTCCCTTCCCCAGGGGTAGATGGTAGATCCTCCCTGCTCCATACCCACCCCCTTCACTATGAGAGGAGCAGGTGGTACGTCCCACCCCTCACTATCCTTCAGGGAGATGGTATCTCCCACCCCCTCAACGGCTCCCACGCTGGGATGGACCAAACCATTCGGGGGCGGGAGGGGGCAGGCCAGTCCCAGCTCCCGCTCCTCCCAGCCCCCAGCCCGGACACCTCTCCCCCTCACCTGGTCGGCCAGGTCCTCAGCAGCCCCCATCAAGTCTCCACTGGGCGCCATAGTCGGCTCCGGCCCGGCCTCGCTGTCTCTTCAGGGGCCGAGAGTGGGGAACAGAGAGGGCGTGGCCGACGGCGGGAGTGGGCGTGGCCAGAGCGCAACCAGTCACAGGGAGGTTCCCCGTCCTACCCCACCCCCTCTGGGGGATCACGTGGGCGCCCTCGGCCATGGCTACCGAGGCAGACCCGCTCGTTTCAGCAGCATTGCCTCGATAGCCATGGCGGCCGGTTCCAGCCTTCACCCTTGGGGGCGGGGGAGGAGCCGCGGGCTATCGCCACCTTCCCGCCCTCGGAGGGCTGCGGTGCGGGAGGGGGGAGCCCGCTCACCACGGCGGGCGGGGGAGTGGCCCCG
Organism: Mauremys reevesii; assembly: GCF_016161935.1. NCBI lineage: Eukaryota > Metazoa > Chordata > Testudines > Geoemydidae > Mauremys > Mauremys reevesii. The sequence continues at coordinate 11,190,443 of NC_052647.1, read as the reverse complement.
GCCTGGGACTTAGGAGAGCTGGAGCCGGGCCACTGCCCCACGGCGGCCACGGCCAAATCACCTCAATAGCGTCCACAGCGCCTCCACACCGGCCAGTGCGCCCCACACCAGCCACGATGCCCCACACCGGCCATGGCGCCCCACACCGGCCACGGCCAAATCACCTCAATAGCGTCCACAGCTCCTCCACACTGGCCAGTGCGCCCCACACCGGCCAGCACACCCCACACCGGCCAGCACACCCCACACCGGCCACGGCCAAATCACCTCAATAGCGTCCACAGCACCTCCACACCGGCCAGCACACCCCACACCGGCCATGGCGCCCCACACCGGCCAGCACGCCCCACACCGGCCATGGCGCCCCACACCGGCCAGCACACCCCACACCGGCCATGGCCAAATCACCTCAATAGCGTCCACAGCTCCTCCACACCGGCCAGTGCGCCCCACACCAGCCACGATGCCCCACACCGGCCAGCACACCCCACACCAGCCACGATACCCCACACCGGCCAGCACACCCCACACCAGCCACGATACCCCACACCGGCCAGCACACCCCACACCAGCCAGCGCGCCCCACGGCGGCCACGGCGCCTAGGGTGACCAGACAGCAAGTGTGAAAAATTGGGACGGGGTGGGGGGTAATAGGAGCTTATATAAGAAAAAGTCCCAAATATCAGGGGTCGGGACTGTCCCTATAAAATTGGGACATCTGGTCACCCTAAGCGCATGCCACGCTGGCCACGGCGCCCCATGCTGGCCAGCGCACCCTACACCAGCCAAGGCCAAATCACCTCAATAGTGTCCACGGCGCCTCACACCCAGCCACGTTGCCCCACACCTGGCCAAGGCACCCCACACACAGCGCCCCACACCCAATCAAGACCAAATCGCCTCACAAGCAGCCATGGCGCCACATGCATGGGGCCTCATGTCTGGCCACAGTGATGCCGCCTCATGCCTGGTCACCAGCACAGCACTCCACACCCAGCCATGGCCACAGTGCCCCACACGCAGCAATAGCACCTCACGCCTGGCCACAGCAACACCACCTCATGCCTAGCCACAGCCACAGTGCCCCACACCCAGCCACAGCACCTCATGCCTGGCCACGGCGACACCACCTCACACCAAGCCCTGGCCACAGTGCCCCACACCCAGCCACAGGACCTCACGTCTGGCCACAGCGACACCACCTCATGCCTAGCCACGGCCACAGTGCCCCACAGCACCTCACGCCTGGCCACGGCGACACCGCCTCACACCTAACCATGGCCACAGTGCCCCACACCCAGCCACAGCACCTCATGCCTGGCCACGGTGACACCCCCTCACTCCCAGCCATGGCCACAGTGCCCCACGCCCAGCCACAATGACAGCTCCTCATGCCCAGCTATAGCACCTCATGCCCAAGGCCTCATGCTTGGCCATGGCAATGCTGCCTCGTGCCCGGCCACAGCCACATCACCTCACACCCAGCCAGGGTGCCTCACACCAGACCACAGTATCTCACACCCAGACACGGCATCTCATGCCCAGGCATGGCAATGGCACCTCACATCCAGACAAGGCATCAGTTCTTCAAATGGCACCATGGGGCTCGCACCTTGCACTCAGCCACAGCGACAGCGCCTCGCACCCAGCCAGGGCAACGATGCTTCAGACAATGCCATGGCAACATGACTCAACTGACGGATATGACGGTGCCGTGTGTAACCGTGACAGGGGATCCTCTATATCCTGCTAAAGAGGAGCAGATTGATGTTGATAAAGTACAGGTAGGAACTGAAGAGAAACAGTCAAATGAAAAAGAGTCCTTTAAAGTTACCTCACATGAAGGCAGACAACTAAATGCTGACAAATGTTATAAGTGCTTGTATACAAATGCAAGAAGTCTAAATACTAAGATGGCTGAACTTGAGGGCCTGGTAATAAATTATGATATTGATATAACAGGCATCACAGACACTTGGTGGAATGATGATAATCAATGGGATACAGGAATGCCAGGGTACAGAATATATAGGAATGACAGAATAGGTTGCACTTGTGAGGAAGTGGCAATATATGTGAAAGAAAGCATAGAGTCAAGTATAGTAAAAATCTTAAATAAATCAAACAGTACCACAGAATCTCTATGGGTAGAAATTAAATGCTTGAATAATAAGAGTATAGCACTAGGAATATACTACAGACCACCTGATCAGGATGGTGACGATTGTGAAATTCTTAGGGAGATTACAGAGACTACAAAAACAGAAATCCCAGTAATAATGGGGGATTTCAACTATTTCCATATTGACTGGGAATACTCAACGAAGACAAGGCTATTGTGGAGAAGCTAAATTAATTATTTGCATCAGTCTTCACTACAAAGGATGTGTGGGAGATTCCCACACCTGAGCCATTCTTTTTAGGTGACAAATCTGAGGACCTGTCCCAGACTGAGGTGTCAATAAAAGAAGGTTTTGGAACAAATTGATAAACAGTGAAAAGTCATCAAGACCAAGTGGTATTCATTGAAGAGTTCTGAAATATTAAATTGCAGAACTACTAACTCTGATATGTAACTTATTGCTTAAATCAGCCTCTATACCAGATGCCTGGTGGATAGCTAATGTAACTCCGATTTTTGAGAAAGGCTCCAGAGGCAGTCCTGGCAATTACAGGCCGGTGAGCCTAATTTACCAGGCAAGTTGGTTGAAACTATAGTAAAGAATAGAATTATCAGACACACAGATGAACACAATGTGTGGGGAAGAGTCAATACAGCTTTTGTTGAGAAAAGAGAAATCATGCTTCACCAATCTATTAGAATTCTCTGAGGGAGTCAACAAATGTGGTCAAGGGTGATCCAATGAATACAGTGTACTTGGACTTTCAGAAAGCCTTTGACAAGGTCCTTCGCCAAAGGCTCTTAAGCAAAGTAAGCAGTCATGAGATAAAAAGAAAGGTTCTCATGGATCAGTAACTGGTTACAAGATAGGAAACAAATGGTAGGAATATATGGCTAGTTTTCAGAATGGAGAGAGTTAAATAGTGGAGTCTCCAAAAGATCTATACTGGGACCACTGCTGTTCAACATATGCATAAATGATCTGGAAAGAGGTAAACAGTGAGGTGGCAAAGTTTGCAGATGATACAAAATTACCCAAGATAGTTAAGTCTAAAGCTGACTCTGAAGAGTTACAAAGGAATCTCACAAAACTGGATAACTGAACAAGAAAATGGCAGATGAAATTCAGTGTTGATAAATGCAAAGTAATGCACATTGGAAAATATAATCTCAACTATACATACAAAATTGTGGGGTGGAAATTAGCTGTTACCACGCAAGAAAGAGATCTTGGAGTCATTGTGGATAGTTCTCTGAAAACATCTGCTCAGTGTGCAGCAGCAGTCAAAAAGCAAACAGAATATTAGGAACCATTAGGAAACGGACAGATAAGACAGAAATTATCATAATGCTACTGTATAAATCCATGGAATGCCCAAACCTTGAATACTATGTGCAGTTCTAGTTGACCCATCTAAAAAAACTATTGGAATTGGAAAAAGTACAGAGAAGGGCAACAAAAATGATTAGGGGAATGGAACAGCTTTCATCTGACGATCAATTAAAAAGATTGGGACTGTTCATCTTAGAAAAGAGATGACTAAAGGGGGATATGATAGAGGTCTATAAAATCATGACTGGTGTGAAGAAAGTGAATAAGGAAGTGTTATTTACCCCTTCACCTAACACAACAACCAGAGGTCACTCAATGAAATTAAGTCATCAGGTTTAAGACAAACATACAGAAGTACTTCTTCACATAAAGCACAATCAACCTGTGGAACTCATTGCCAGGGGATGTTGTGAAGGCCAAAAGTATAACTGGGTTCAGAAAAGAATGAGATAAGTTCATGGAGGATAGAGCTAACAATGGCTATTCGTGAAGGTGGTCAGGAACACAATCCCATGCTCTGGCTGTCCCTAAAACTCTGACTGCTAGAAGCAGGGACTGGACAGGGACTAGATCACTTGATAAATGGCCCTGTTCTGTTCATTCCGTCTGAAGCATCTGGCTCTGGCCACTGTTGGAAGACAGGATACTGGGCTAGATGGGCCATTGGTCTCACCCACTGTGGTCATTCTTATGTTCTTATGAATGACGGCATCTGCTATACCAGGGGTAGGCAACCTATGGCATGTGTGCCAAAGGCAGCACGCGAGCTGATTTTCAGTGGCACTCACACTGCCCAGGTCCTGGCCACCGGTCCGGGGGGCTCTGCATTTTAATTTAATTTTAAATGCAGTGTCTTAATTTAAAAAACCTTTACTTTACATACAACAATAGTTTAGTTGTATATTATATTCTTATAGAAAGAGACCTTGTAAAAATGTTAAAATGTATTACTGGCATGTGGAACCTTGAATTAGAGTGAATCAATGAAGACTCGGCACATCACTTCTGAAAGGTTGCCGACCCCTGTGCTATACAATACATTTGGTGTTGGCATGGTAAGAGTCCCATCAAAACCTGGAAATAATAGGTCTGCCTCTAACAGTGATGGCGGGGTGCCATACCGGAACAGGACATGAACACGGTTTCCTGCCTCAAATAGCAATGGCGTTGTCTCAAACACACTGTAAGCAATGATATAGCCTCAATGGAGCCAGATCCATGGTCTGCATTTGGCCCATACTATAAAATTGCACTCCTTTGCCTCTCCTTCCAGTCGCAGTCTCATTGCTGGCCGCATGGTGGTGCCACAGGCCACAGAACCCAAGGGGCATCAAATGCAGAGGACCGTTCCATTGGCTGTTCTCCCAGCTCCTTTGCATTTACATTTAGTTCTAAGTTAATTCTGACACTCTGGGTGTTTGATTTTTGTAGGGTTTGATCAGAGAGATGGTAGCTCAGCAGTGCCTGATGATGGAGGTCCTGTCTCACCAAAGGAGGCAGAGCATAGGGAAGCTTCCTGCACACCCAAACACCCTGCCCCAGACCACTTCATCTTAGGTGCAGACACTCCGTCTAAGGGGGAGGAGGAGTTCAGGTCTCCATGGCCCTTGGTCCATCGGCTGAGGCTGCCTACAGGGGGAGAATATGGGGACAACCAGGGTTTGCTCCTCTTATAACCAGATGTGACTCCAGGAGCTCCCTGGCACTGGCAGGGCAGATGTCAGGAGCTGCTGAGACACACTTTGCCTTGTGCCAGGCTTCCTACTCAGAGGTGACCTGGGGCAGCGGGTCCAGCCTGAGAATGTTTGGAACCCCAAAGGAGACTGTAGTACAGCCTATGGGCCAACCTCAGCAATCCCTCTGAGGTCAGGCAGTCAGGGATCATGGTGATAACCCTGTGGGGTTGAGGACCACAGTATTCCCCTATGGGCAAAGTTTGAAGCTGGATGTTCTCACTAAACGGGCTGCGACCCAGGAACGGCACCGCTCACACCACAACAAACCATTCCAGCCCTCCATCAGAATTGGTCTCCCTCCAAGGTGCCCCAGATGGATTTCTGTCTTCCTCCCCCACCTGAGTCCTTAATCTTCTTCCCCAGGAAGGCAGCCCACCTTAGCAGGAGACCATTGGTCAGCAATCAGCTTTTTCTTGCATCATCGCCTGTTGTGGTACCTCTGCCCCATCCAAAAACCTGCTGACTATGGGACCTGATTCCAAGCATCATGTCTTAATCACCCCATGCATAGAGCATAGCAATCCAACAGGGGTCAACAACCCAATTTTTCAGTTACCAGCCTGCACAGGCCCCCTCTGTGGGAGGTCAGGGTTCACAGTGGCCTCCTTTATAGCAGAGGATTTTCCCCCAAAAGAACAAAATCTTAAGGATTTGGCTGTCCAGGGAAGTTGCCCGTAGAAGCTTGCCCTGTCCCCGTCTTTTTCAGCTGCAGCCATGAGATCTTGGAGGGCCTTGTCCTGAGCTGCCACCCCCCCAGGTTCTCGCTGCAACAGTTCTGCCTTCAACAAGACACTGGTAATGTCCTTTGAGAAGCAAGAAGCCAACGGCCTTGGGTCTCTGACAGCAGAGTTGACACGTAGCGATCACCAAGAGGGGAAATGTGAGAAGCCGCTGTCTTGTGAGAGGCAAGATGAGCCCACAGCCTTGAGTTCCCTCAGTGCCAGCTCTACTGCTGGGAAGGGCTGTGTAACACCTGATGGAGAGTGTTTCCTTTATGCTTAGCCAGCCCAAGAGGATCCCATGCATTTAGCAAAAATCCCCAAACTCTTAAATGCCAGCTGGCCTGTCAGCTCTTCTTTCCACCAGCAGATCAGAGGCTTGGAGAAACAGATACACTGGAGACCAGTATCCTTCAACCAAAGTTTCTGCACACTTCTCTGTAGCACCTCCTGCCAGGACAGTCTGGGACTGGGGCAGCTGGGAGTCTGCCCCTTGCACTCAGTGCACATGCCCCACAGCACCTTCTGCTGGGACAGTCGGACTGAAGTAGCTGGAAGCTCCTGTCACATCCACAGCCTGTGCTTATGTACCATTTTCCACAGCTCTTTCTGCTATGAGGCACTGGAACTGGGTATCCTGGAGCTCCTGCCCTAAATTCCCTATCCATCCCCATCTAACGGTGCCCAGAAACCTCCCCTGCTCCCCGCTACAGCACCTCCAAGTGATTAGCTGGTGCCAGCCCTAAGAATTAGCTAGATTCCTAAGGGTTAAATACACATGCAGATTTTGTGCCGCTCCAAATCCTGAGCTAGCCCCAGGTGGTATTCTGAATGGGGTGCAAAGGGTGACTCCCAGGGGTGTCGAGAATGCTAGCTGGAGCTGCTCCAGTTATCTCTACTCTGTGTAATCCAACAGAGGAGGAGAGAAACACAGTGTGAACCCAGCAGAGCGCTCACATGCAGGCTGTCTCACCTCCTTGCACACACATACACCACCACCCCCCACTGTCAGAGACACAACCACTCACTCTCATGTGTGTGCACACACACACACACTTTCTCATCCCCCCCCTTTACACTAACAGCACAGGCAGGTGACATAGCCCAGTGGTTAGGGCACTCACCTGGGACATGGGAGAACTGATTCCCTGTGACATTAGACAAGTCAGAGTCTCTCTGTCCCTTTGTGCCCCATCAGAACAGGAGGGATAATCGTATGGCTCTGCCACAGGGGTGGGCATGAGGATGAATGCATTAAAGATTCTGAGGGCCTCAGATACTACAGCAACGGGGGTGAGATAAAGATCATTGCACACAAACAGCTGCCACAGCTATGCACCGAAATTAGCCCTTCTTATGTGCACTTGCAGACTATGCACTGTCATATCACACACCTGTTGCACGAAGCACACACACTTACTTTGTCTGATGCCCTCATGATTACCATCGTGTGCACACGCAGACATGCTGCAGGCACAGCATCTCACACATGCATTCAGAAACTGCCTCTCTCAGACGCAGACATCCCCTCTCTTTTATTCTCATCCCAGAGGGCTTCTTTTCCACGTGTCGTTCTGTTTTCCTCAACACTCCCACGCTGTCCTTGTGTGAACCGACAGGAAATGGCTGTGCCACACACACACACACACACACACACAGAGCTCCGTCATCCTGTGGGGTGGAGGTGTTACACACTAGAGTGGAGGAGAATGGGGCTGGGAATTGCCAGAGAATCCCCCTTAAAGCAGGGACTCCTCCTCCTTAGTAACACACTGCACCTCAAAGCCAGAGAAGTCCAGGCCTCTGCATGAACATCTTGGTTGAGTGAGGCCTCAGCACTAGCCATCACTGCTGCTCTCTTTTGGGCAGAGTGGGGGGGCTTTCCTGCAGCTGCACTCAGAGCCAAAAGCCTCTACCCAGTGAGAAATGGACTGCAGAAATCCAGGAAACCAGGAAAATCTGAGGGGTTTCCTACCTCTGTGGCCCCCGTCTCTTGCCTTACTTGCCCATATACCTGCCACTCATTCTGACTCTTCCCTCACTGCCACTTTCTCTGATTCCTCCCTGGCTTCATTTGCTTTCACATCGTCTGATCCCTCTTTTACTCATTTCCTCCCTCTGATTCCCCCTCATTACCTACTATCCCCTAGGGTCTGGCCAGCCTCATTTGTTCCCTCCCCCCTTTATCACCCCCCCTTTGCTTCCCTGCTTATGTCTGAAGCCATCCACAGCCTTTAGTTATCCTCTGCCTCCCTTTGCATCACTCCCTACTAGTGCATTTCTTCTCTCTCCCATTACCCTAGGAAGCTCTGTTAATAGTAACATGACAAGCCTCAATTCCTTTGGCTAGGACTGGAGATTTTGCTGGGCTTGGCAAGACCCTGCCCCTGGCAGTTTGGCTCTCAAGGATCCCCAAGAAACTGCACTGATTTTTCACAGCTCAGCTGCACTCATTTAGCTCGGAGGAAATTCACTGTCAGAGAAAGATGCAAAGCCCCAGTTTGGCTGTTTTCTTTGCTCAGATAAACTCCCAAATAAATCATAAAAAATTTTTCTCCTTTATTTTTGAAACCTTAGAATATTTGCCAAACCCAGACTGGATTGGAAGGAAGCAGGGACCAGAGAGGCAGATAGTAGGACCTGCAACTGCCAGCCCGAGGCAAGGAAAACGGAGGCACCTGTTCTCTTTTGGCGATCTTAGAATGGGAAGATCAGGTCAGTCAAATGAGGTAGGTGCAAAAGGAGAAAACACAGGACTCTTGGGTGCTGTTCTCAACCCTGCCACTAACTTGCTTTGTGACTTTGGGCAAGTCACTTCCTGTCTCTCTGCCTTAATTAACGTATCTGTAAAGGGGGGCTAGGGAAACAGTTTGTGATATTTAATGGCTTGCCCCTGTTGCGTTTTGAGATCACTGAACACAAGGAGCTACAGACACACTCATAGACTTTAAGGCCAGAAGGGACCATCATGATCATCTAGTCCGACCTGCACATCCCAGGCCACAGAACGTCGCCCACCACTCCTGCAGTAGACCCATAACCTCTGGTTGTTACTGAAGTCCTCAAATCTTGATTTTAAAAAACTTCACGTTACAGGGAATCCACCATTCACTCTAGTTCAAACCAGCAGGTGACCCATGCATCATGCTGCAGAGGAAGACAAACTGCCCCCTCCCAGGGTCTCTGCTTAGTCTCGATTGGAACATTTAGAATTGAATGCAGGCATCTTTGACCCCAGCTCTCCGCTGACTACTAGACAACACTCCCTCCCAGAGCTGCAAAGCAAACTGAGGAGTCCTGACTACCCAGCTCACTGCTCTAAACCTTAGACCTCTGTGATGCTTTTGTATGTCCCTTCCTCTGCTGAGGCTTGCTGTGTGGAAAGCACAGTGACCTCTGACACTCACCCTGTAGAAAAGAAGAAATGACATGGCAGTGGAACAGAAGAGGGAAGAAAACAACATATGTCCTAGAAAGTCAGGGATCATACACAAGGTCATGGTGCCCATAGAGACCCCATCAGAAGCAGGGCCAGCTGCTATGCAAAGAAGACCACACCTTGTATTCAAATGAGACCACACTTTTAAAAGGGACACAGTTATTTAGAAAAAAAATTACACCTTTTTTAACTCAAATGTTCAACTTATTTTACTCCCAGCAGCTGAGATTGAAAAGTTCTTTCACTTTCAACAATCTCGTCCTTTTCACTGCTGATGCTGTTTGTTTCACTCAGCTTGTGGGAGAGGTAAGTTCAGCCTTGGTCGACTGCGTGTGAACTTGAGCCATAATGGAAAGTTCCACGCTACGCAGCGTGTGGACTCAGGCCAAAGAGACCACTACCTCACACTGCCTGGGATTCAATCCATCGCTGGAGGGTGATAAACTAGGAGTGAATGAAAGCCAGAGAGGGATTTATATGTCTCCCTTTACTCCAGCCATTCTACCCCTGATGGAGCCTTGAGCACATGTCTCCTTTCTCTCCTGCCTCCCTCCTCATTACAGCAATAGCCGCAGGGGGAAAGTTTGTCTTACATCTTCAGCCTATGTTCCTTCCCCTCAGGAAATCAAGTTAAGCTGCAGTGTCTCAGCGGTTGGCACTCAGTTAATTAGAGACGGTGGACTGCGATCCCTGCAAGCACCTGGCCAGCCAGCCTTCCCATTCAATGTAGGACTGCTGTGCCCACTTCAAGTGAACCAGCACCACTCCCCCAGGAGAGTAGCTCTCAGCTCCTCTTGTCTCTGCTGTGGGGGGGCAGTGGGTATCAGTAATATATGACATAAGGAGCCTTTGGAAAGCAAAGCTGTGAAGCTGAAATGCCTTGAAAAGAGGGTGGTGGGGAGGCTTAAGGAGTCAGGATCCACATGGCAGCAGCTGGGGAAGGACAGCAATGGGTATTTGATTACAGCCCTCAAGGTGAAAGGAGAATCTCTGTGAGCACTATAGGGCTTGTGACACACAGCTAAGCAGTTCTGATTCCACCCAACAGATGAGGCAGCAATGCCACTTTCATACATAGCAGCCAGAATCCAGGGTTTCAGCTCCCAGGAGCAAGGCAGACTTTTCACAGAGTCTCCTGCCTTCCTAGGCTCTAGGTTCAGGGTGTTACTCCAGCAGATCCTCTCCATTAGACCCTTTCGGCTACTTTAGTGCTGCAGCCGGAACTCTAATTTAGCCACATCCGAAGTGACTAGGGAAAGGAGAGAGCCACTGCTTCAGAAGGAGCCAGGCTTTGTGGGGACCAAGCTGGGGAGGGAAAACCACGGGGTGGTCAGGGAAATTGTCCCTTAGGCTCACTGAGTAAGGAGGAGCAGTGACACTTACAGGGCAGGAAAAGGGGACAAAGCCCCAGCTCCTTTAAGGGCTCTGAATTAGAGCCACCACTGAGCATCGGGCTCCTGCTTTTTTCTGGGAAAAGGCTGGAAACTGAATCAATGTGGCAGAAACACGTGAAGAAGATATTTAAGTCCCATTCATAACCTCCGCTGGCACTATGCTGAGGCAGTGATTCATTACTGACTCAGAGCCCCTCTGCAGAATCACCAGCACCACTCCTGTAGCAATCCCCCTCCCTCCCCTCATCCTAGTAACCTGCAAGGCCACTGGGCTCAGCACTGACTGAGACAGAGAGAAAGGAGAGTTTCACCTGGGTGCCCTCCACTCTTCAGATCTGGATGTGTTTTGACAGCGACATGACAGATCAGCCACTTGCCAAGGAGAGGGAGAACAGTGTAAACAGTGCAGTGTGTTGGAAACCATGGCACGCCAAGACCTGGGATGTGTGAGCAGACTGGAAGTTTTCAGAAGGAGCCTCTGGGGAGGCAAGTCACCAGCAGAGACGATAAATGGTTTTGCTAGTAAATAAGGCGGCTGCTAAACGATTAAATGGGAGATGCCTTTAGGATCTTCCAGTCCCACTCCCCCTTCACCTTCTCTCCCTGCCTCTCCTCAACCTTCTCCTCAGATCACGCACTGCTTCTGCTTGCAGGTTAAAATGCTGGAGAATGACTCGTTTCCCACAGGTTCCCCCAGTTCTCACCTCACCGGAGACGGGGGCTAAAGAGTATTGTGAGTGTTGCCATGATGGCCAGAGAGAGGTTAATTAATCCCTTCCCTGCATGGAAGGTCAGAAGTGTGGGAACATCATTCCTGCACATTCTCGCCCCACTACCTTCCTGCACAAGAGCTGGGTGTTGCTGTTATTATTTTGCAGATGGGGACACGGAAGCACGGACAGGCAGTGAGACAGGTCCCACAACAAGGTGGTAGTAGATCTGGGAATCAAATCCAGGAGCCCCAATTCCTAGTCCTGTGCTTTAGCATAATCTCCTCAGATTATGGCAGCAATAAGATTCATAAACAGGGGTGAAAGGTGTGGTTTGAGCACAGGATTGGAAACCAGGAACTGAGTCCAGCTTAAACAATAACTCTGTGGCCTTACATACGTCTCTTCCTCTTTCTGTGCCTCAGTTTCTCTAAGTGACCTACTTGCTAAGAACTGATTAGTTAGTTAATAAAACACTTTGAAAATGAACAGCTCTGTGTAATGCTAAGTAGTGGTCTGATTGTCAGTAGTGAGGAATGTGAGCCGTGGCTCACAATATCAGTTTCCCCTAATAAGCGACAACAAGGGAAGCTATTACGCCATGAGTGTGTAAACAGGGGGTTCAGAGGCCACAGTGCAGACACTCAGCTCCCTCACATCATGCCACCACCACCACTTAGAATCCATGTGGATCAAAATGAAGCTGAATCACCCCAGAGCTGGCGTTTTCCAGACATCAGATTTACCATCCAGCAGGGCAGGGAGGCAGCCTTCCCGCCCACATGTTCTGTTTTCAGGTACGCTGCTGAAGGGCTGGCGCTGCCTACGCAATCCATTTACCACACAGTTCCTTCTGCGCAGCCCTGTTCTGTATTCCAGTCAGAGCCTCCTGTTCCAGGAACCTGTAGGAAGCAGCAAGCGTGGAACGTTATGGGATTGTTTTGGGTTAGATTTCTCTCTCGGGCTCAGAAGTAACCAGGCCCTGCGCAGGTTGTGGCTATGGTGTTATTATTATTTATTGTATTATGGTCGTGCGTAGGAAGCCCAGTCATGGATCAGCTCCTCATTGTGCTGGGTGCAGTACGTTATTTATTAGGTGAATTGCGGTAGCAACACAGGGACCAGGACCCCAGTGTGTTAGGTGTTGCACAAACACAGAACGAAAAGACGGACCTTGCCGCAAGGAATTCAAAGCAGTGACGTACTTGGTCTCTTCAGTTCACCCATGTTGTAGGGAGAGCCTTGCAGCTCACCACTGATGCCTGCTGTGGATGTTACATTTTGGCCAATGGGTCTCATCAGATTTTGCAAGATAAGAAAGGTCAATCTTGGTCATTACCCGGATGAGAGACCTTTATGGAACACTTGGTCCTGAGGGAATTATTGTTAGTGACTCACTGTGGGAGATGGGACTTCCTCTGAGTCTGTACTTACCCCAGTGCACTAATAGGGGCCACTGTGCTGCAGGGAGCGGTGTGGGAGAATCTCCCCCTCCTAGTCAGCTCCGAATTCAGTGCCAGAGCGGTGCTGGAGGTGCTGTCTTTTAGATGAGACACAAAATAGAAGCTCTGATCTCTTATGGCTGTTAAAGACCCCCTGGCACTTTTTGAGTGTCAAAAAAAATATCAACCCACACTCCTAATTCTATGAGATAAGGTCCACTAAAGCACTGAATTTCCTGCCTGTAGGTGAGGCTGCAGTTCTGATAGATGCATTGGGCCTGATTTTCAGATGCGTTGAGCATCCACAACTCCCACTGATTTCAACCTGCAGCTGCATGTTCCAGCACCTCTGAAAATCAGGCCTGTTGTCACTGCGGTCCTAGCAGGTGGGGCTGAGACTCCCTCAAAATCCTGCAATCTTAAATGGTTTCCTTCCTTGAACTGGATTTAGCAAGGGAAATGTATGGGACAGAACATGGAGGACATGCAAAGAGCAGCCCAAGATAGATAGAGGATGGTGGAGCCTTGTTCGTGTCCTAAGCAATATCTGGCAGGCTGGGAAAAATTCAGAAATGATTCTGAAACTTCCCAGCTGCAGTGAGGATTTGGAGGGGGCAGAATGTTTTTGCCAAAGCAGGAATTTGGCCAGGACCCAGAATCTTAGTGGACTGGTGCTGGGAGGAATAATCTGAGAGCTTGAGTGACTGGGACCTTGTTTTCTACATCTCATCATCCCCTAGTGCTGCAGGATCAGTGTTGATTCAGAAAAACAAGTGTCCCCCACTGAATCACTTTCTGCTGCACAGCACCACTCTAGAGCACTGTGGTTAACACTGGTCAGGGACACTTCTCATTACAGCTGGGCTTTTCTGGGCTGTCTCCCTACAGAACTGCCCTGACCCTGCTTAGCTTAGGAGTGCGACTAAACACACAGCTTGAGGAAGAACTGCTCTATGCCCTTGCTACAGAACCCATTTCTAGCACCTGTGAAACTGCTCATTGAAGAGGAAACTGACAAGCCACTGTCACTTCCTTGTCATTAAAATCCCTGGGATTGTTTACCCAGCCCTTGGCCTTCTCCCTACTGGCAGGCAGTTCCTTTTGTTACAGGGCTGGAATATGAATCCATGGCACACCTGGCCAAAGTGACATCCCCGGAGCCTGTTTAATTACCTGATCACAATAGACACTTGGCTGTTAGTTGCCGAGAGACGGTGAAGATGACACAAGTTTCATGAGATGGCGTTGTTGGAGCACAGCTTTGAGTGTATGCAGGTGGATAGCCAGCTCTCCTCGCTATGTGCATCTGCCTGGTAACTCCTACCATGGGGAATGCCCATTCATGATTTCCCTGAGCCTGTACCAGGTAAACTGTGCTTGTTAGCAAAGTCTGAGCTTGTATCAACTGGGGCTGCTTGGTTCAGTAACACTCAGGCGAGCGGCATTCACTGCTACAGGGTTGTGTTGGATGAGAAGGAGGGCTCCCTCTGTCTAAGATCCAGGGGCAGCTGGCTCCATCAGGGAGAGATTACCCTGCAAAACTCACAGGGCCTTGTTTTATGATAGGCACGCACCTGGAAATTGGCTTGTTGCTCCCCGACTCGCTCCATACAGGTTGCTGAGGAGTTGTCGGATGGAGGAGACCATCTGGCACAGCTGAGAGGATCATGCCTCTCCTCAAGGAGGCGCTGCCGACTGGGTGAGTCTCTTTCCTTGTACAACATCTTCCTAGATCTGTAGAGTATGTCTCAATTGCCTCTGTAACTAGGGTGACCAGATGTCCCGATTTTATAGGGACAGTCCCGATTTTTGGGTCTTTTTCTTATATAGGCTCCTATTACCCCCCACCCCCATCCCGATTTTTCACATTTACTGTCTGGTCACCCTATCTGTAATGCCCCCCCTACATCCAGAGAGAAGCTGTGTGAGCAGCAGCCCACACGCTGTGTATGTTCCCCCTCCTTGGGGGTTCCTGTCCCATGGAGCAATAATGCACAAGCCTGTTAGTCACAGTGCAGGCGACTCCAGTCCAGTGCTCCCAAGGTGGGAATCTCTGCAGTGTCCGTAGGCGCTGTCCTTCTAATGCGACTACCACAATAAGGAACAAGCACAAAGCCACGTTCTCCCTCTCTCTGCAGTGGCAGCACCTTGGGGAGAAGGAGGACCAGTGTCTGCCCTATTTGGAATCAGATACATGAAGAGCTTAACCTACTGCTGTTCTCTATAAATACACCACGGGTGGGGGGAACACACCAGGGACGGAGAAGAGCTATTGAAGCTAAAGAACAATGTTGGCAAAAGAACAAATTAGGTTAAACTAGTCATTAATAGGTATAGGCTGGAAATTAGAAGGTGGTTTCTAAGCATCAGAGGATGTTCTGGAACAGCTTCCCAGTCAGACCAAATAACCTAACTAGTGTGATGATGGAGCCTGATAAGTTTCTGAATGGGATGATATGGCAGGGTGGCCTGAGAAAGGAGGGGACTGGATCTGGTGACCCAGAAATCCCTTCAGTCCTATCATATGTTCCTGAATGGCTCTCAATGGCACTTCTGTGAGTCAATTTCACCTACCTATGTTCTGATCTTACCAGTCTCCATTGCTTCTTTCCATTGCCCCTCTCACTCGGAGCTTGGGCTTCCAGGTTCTAGTCCTGGCTCCAGGAGGGAAATGTTGCCTAGTGGTGAGAACTGGGTGTCAGGGCGCCTAGGTTCTATTCCTGTCTCTGGGAGGGACTGTTGCCTAATGGTTAGAACAGAGAACTGGGAGTCAGGACTCCTGGTGTCTATTCCTGGCTCTGCCAGTGGCATGCTGTGTGACATTAGTCAAGGCTCTTCCCATCTGGGTGCTTGTTTTCCCCATCTGTAAAACAGAGATACTATATTATCTATCTCATAGAGGAATTGAAGCTTAATTAATGAGGGGTGGTAGGCTCTGAGGATGCAGGTAAAACACATCAAGATCCTCTGCATGGCCTTATAATTGCATGGTGCAGTTGCCACTGCTCTCGTTCACTGTGGGTAGTTGACCCTCCTCAAGACGCTCCCAAGGGGGAGATATTTATAAGCCATATGTCTGCCTTGCCACCCACCCACCCTCTGCGATCCTTCCGTATCCAACATTGCGACAGTTCCTGGGAACACTCTGTGGCTGAAAAAACATGCCGCCCATCTGCCTTAGAAGACAGATGCTGGTGTGTGTGTGTTCTCCTTGCAGTCTGTCTCTGGGGTATTTATTACTCTTAATGTGTTATAAAGTCAATAGATCTGGGAGACCTGCTTGTATATCATGCATGAGACAAACAGATCTCCTGGGGGGCGTAGGTGTCTCTTTCTTTAACTCTCCTCTGTCCCTATGTCCAAGAGCCATGCAAGAAAAGGAGAACAATACAAAATTTTAACCATATTCCTTTTGGTTTGATTTCCCCTTTAGAGAAAGTGGCTCAATTTTTAATTTGAATCTCAAATCCAGAATGCATGGTGACAAAACAGTGGCACTCCACAGTTGTCACTCACTCACAGCACAGCTGTTCGCAGCAACGGCAGCAATAGAACTCAGATACTCCTGCTGCAAAAAAGCACAGACTATGTCACTTGAGCTAAGCAGGAATCTCTGTGAGTAATATAGGGCTTATGACATATGGTGAAGCAGTTCTGATTCCATCCAGGGGAAGGCACCACACATGGATCAGTTCAAACTAGCATTGCCCTATGTGCATGTGTGTGTACACGCTGCCCAACTCAATTCATCCCAGCATTGCACACAACTGGCCAATTAATTTCAGCATTGCTGTCCTTCTCCATGACAGTCCCACGTTAGCGTGGGATTTACCAAAGCACATTTGTGAATCAGGAGCACAAGTCCCATTGACTTTTGATAGGATTCGCTTAGGTGCTTTTGAAAACTCTGTCTTATATGCTCTACCAGATACTAAACAACCTGCCAGCCCAAACTCATGCTGGAGTAACCAGATCAGGGAGTGCACCTCTTGCAGGCATTTAGAAATGGATCAGTTCACCCATTCATTCCCCCAACAGGAAACATATTTGGTGTTTCTCAGTCCAGTTCCTAGAGGGACCATTGCAATAGTCACTGATTGCCCTGTCTTGCTGCGAGTCATGGTGAAGAGGTCAAGAATGTTGCAGCCTGAGGACTGAACTCCACCTCCCTTGAGCACAGAACTGAGGGTAGGTCTACACTGCAGACACTGTGCCAGGCCAGCAGAGCTCCGTTGTACGGATAGAATATCAGGGTTGGAAGGGACCTCAGGAGGTCACCTAGTCCAACCTGCTGCTCAAAGCAGGACCAATCCCCAGACAGGTGGGGTTTTTTTTTTTTGTTTTTAAAAACCTCAGTTCCCTCAGTGGTCCCTTCAAGGATTGAGCCCACAACTATGGATTTAGCAGGTAAATGCTCAAACCACTGAGCTATCCCATCCCTCCCAAACAAAGGGCTTGTCGAGAGGCAATGCTGCAGTGCTTCAGTGAAGACACTACTGATGCTGACGGGCAGGCTTCTCCCATCGGCGTAGGTACTCACCTCCCTGAGAGGCAGTAGCTAGGTTGATGGGAGAATTCTTCCATTGATCGAGTGCTGTCTACATGGGGTGGTTTAACTGCATTGCTTAGGGATGTGGATTTTTCACACCCCTGCGCAACATAGTTGTACTGACCTAATTTCCTAGTTTAGATCAGGCCAAAGTTAACTACCTCCGTTGACATAGCTGCGTCTAAGCTGGGGGGTTTGTTTGCACAGCTATGTTGGTCAGGGGTGCGAAAAATCACACCCCTGATCAATGTGCCTCTGCTGATAGGGCCTCATCTACACGTAAAATTTAGATCAACCTAGGTGTCTCGCCCAGAGTGTGAAAAATTCACCCCCTGAGTGATGTAACTGAGCCATCCCCGATGTCGATATGAGTTGGTCAAAGGAATTCTTCCGGCAATCTAGCTACTGCCTCTTGGAGAGGTGGATGAACTACGGAGATGGAAAAAACTCTTCCGTCACTGTAGGAAGCGTCTACACTACGACACTTCAGCACAGTAGCTCTGCCGTGCTAGCACCTGTAGTGTAGACACAGGCTTGAGCTTCAGCTAAAATGTAGGTTGACCTAGCTGCATCCTCCAGTGGTGTGAAAAACTGACACCCCTGCGAGACATAGTAAAGCCAACCGAAGCCCTGTACAGACACTGCGAGGTCAACAGAAAAATTCGGAGTTAGCTGCCACTTCTCGAGGATGTTGATTTACGACAGTGATGGAAAAACCCCTTCCATGCTAGAGCAAGTGTCCAAACAACAGTTCTATAGCGGCGTACCTGGAGCGGCATACCTGGAGCACTTGACCTAAGTATCAGTGATGATGGGAAGCTAGCCCTGCATTGGCTCATGCTGCACCTGTAATCAGGACTTGTTATCCAGTGATTCTCATGCCAATTCGCTGCAGGTTTAAAAAGTGGATCAATTTAACCCTCCAGGCTACCAGGGTGTGAACTGAATGTCTGTCCCACTAAGCTGTTCGGCTCAGACTTTGGGAGCCCACCCAAAGTCCTTGGACAGAAGGGCAAATGGAATGAACGGTGAGACACAAAACTCGGAGGAGGTGGGGGTGAGGGATGGAAAACGGAAGGAGAAGGCCGGGTGCATGCTAGGGCTCCACTTGCTGTTTCTGCTGGTGCCTGTGCTGCGTGAAGAAGATAGTGGGGGAGTGCAGCCTTCAAAGCGCTCTTGGATGCCGGGTGCTAAAAGCAGAGGTCTCCTGAGACAAGGCTTTGAAATAAAACGGAAGAAAGGAGAGAGTGAATCACAGCAAGCGGGAGACAGAAAACAAAATTAAAGGGACAAACGCTTCAGTAAGATGCCTTCCACCAGCTAGCGGAGCATGCTGCTCTTTTCTTTAGTGCGGGTTCCAGGTGCTGGATATAGACAGCTGGAGCATGTATCCCACAGCAGGTCTCACCCAGGCAGGGCAAGCTTCCAGACAATCCAAAATGCATCCGTGCTGTCTGTCCATCACCTTCCCAAAGTGCCTGTGACCAGTCCTGGAGGGACCCCTTTCTAGCCAGCCTCAACCAATCCACCTCCCCATTCCTGGGCTGGATGCAAGAAACGTGTTGACTGGACCTTGTGAGGGCCCCTCCCAGACCATTCTGTGCTCTTCAGGGAACACAGCCAGCCAGAGACATGCCCAGGGCTGGAGGAGGCCAATGAGGAGGCCGTTAGTGGCAGCTGTGCAGAGTGGCCCCGTTTTGACTCCTGAAGGCGATCCCACCCCATGCTGTCTTGGCCCCACTAGTGGATAACAGCCTGTGATTTGGGTACTACCATCACCGCCTCCCACCTCTCAGGTGGTTGCTAATCCCGGAGAAATCACGCAGCACCTCAAATGTTCACTCTGTGGCCAGGAGTCCTTAGCTGACTGTCAGCTGTATCAGCTCCGCATCAGGTAATCCCCTCTCTAATCCTTTTTCCACCAGTGGCTGCAGTTCTGCCTTAGAGCAGAGGCACTGTCCATCCTCCCAGAAATTCTCCCACATCACTCACAGCCTTTTGCCTCATAAATATCACAAATGAAATCCTCTGGAGGTAATAACACTCCTCTCTGGAAGCTCCTGTCCAAGGATTGCTAAGCCCTTTACATATATGTCTGTGCTGTTCATGCAGCCATAGAATTCCAGTCCAGGCATCTTTTATTGTAGATTAAGGAAAATGGTAAAACAATGGAACCGAAATAAAGTCTCTGTGAGGGAGAGAGTCCAGTGTGTGGGTCTCCTCTCTGGAGCATCCTCCGTCAGCTCCCCCTCACAACATGGCAGAAACTTTAAGGTGTAGCACATATAAACATGTCACATAGCTACAATCACAGGGAAATGTATGGATGGGAAAGTCTTCTAACTCTTTCTGGCGTAATCATTGGCTCCTGACTTCTGCAGCCAGAACTTTTGTTCCACTCGGTTATTTGGGGAGCTGAGACAGTTCCCAGTCCAGGCCTTTTGCCTTTGTGGGGTTACAGATTGGAGGAGATGCATGAGCAGAAAGTGCCACAGCTATTCATAAAGAAACAGGCAGAGCAGAACTGGCAATGGAGACCCCATCAAAATGCAACCGTGTTGGAGTCACTGGAAGGAGTTGTCACTTCCCTTCCCCGAGCTGGTTTTGAGGTGGAAATTGCCAGTTCCCTTGCTCAGTTTTGACCCAGCCAGTACAAAAATGAGTTTAAATAACTTGGCTGAATCCTCAGCAGTACCATTCATTGTCTGGTGGCGTTTTCCTTCCTAACATGCTTATCAGTCTCTGCTGAGAGCATGGTTAACTTCCTGGTATAAGTGATGAGCAGACAGGTATGAAACTCAGTAATCTGAATCCTTCAGTGCCATGTGTAAACAGACCCCAAACTCAAAGCAATTGAATCAAATCCACAGTTTTGGCCTTCACAGAGGAGCTGTGAGAAAATGCAAGTTTTGAATATGATACACTGAGATCAGCTTGAAACTAGACTCCGGAGTGGAATAGGGCAGGATTAAGGGGTGGAGCTGTCTGAGTGCGAAGCCCGTGGCTGGCATAGCAAGGGGCTGTGGATGAGGAATGGGAGAGGCATCAGCTGAGCTCTGCGTGTGGGGAGCCCAGTGCTGGAATGACAGAGGGAAGGAGCTGCTGGAGGCCAGGAGGTGGGATTGCTGCAGTGTGTGAGAGCAGGGCTAGCTGTAGTTGCTTTTGAGGTGCAGGGCCCTAGGAATAGAAGTTGCTCTGGGTGCTGATGAATGGGATGGAGGTGCCTTGGCTGAGCAGCGCAGGAAAGCTCACACAGTGCCTGCCGCTGCACCAAGGGGTCTAGACAGAGCTATGGCAGGAGACACGGGCCCCTGACTGGGAGCATGCTTTAACTCTGCCTTTATGGTTCATGTAGATGCAGCTGGACCAAAGCCACCAGCACAGGGATCTCCTCCTCCTTATCTTTCAGCGTAACTTTGTTTAGGGGATGCTCACTGGGTGATTTAATTAAAGTAATTAATTATTTTCTAGTCTGTTTAATTTTCTCCCTTTATTAGTCTCAGACATGTCACATTCAGGATGCAGAGTGTAAGCAGCTGTGACTCTGGCATGCTGGGAACATTGAGAAATCCAGCTCACCCAGAGCTGGGCATGTTATCAGCCCTGCTGTGAGGGCTTTGCACCCTGTGGGTCCTCTCAAGCTAAGCCAGGCCGGTACTTGGGTGGTGAAATCTCTAAGCAAGCCCAGGCACGCTGCTGGAAGTAGTGACTCAGCGGGAGGTTACCCAACTCCTGGCTAGTGCACTAACCTCTGTGCCATCCATTCCTTCCTCTTCTTATCCTATCAAATCGGATGGCGCATGGGCAAGTGGTTTGTGCAGGGACAGAAAGTTAGGTTCTGTGGGACAGAATGAGGTCCACTGGCCACAGCAGGGTATTGGGGGTCAGGACTCCTGGGTTCCAATACAGGCTCTTCACCAATTCATTCTTTGGCCCGGGGTAAATCATGTCCCCTCTGTGTGCCTCAGTTTCCCAATCTGTAAAATGGAGATAATGGTTCTGACCCACCTCCCAGGGAACTTGTGAAACATAACTAATGTCTGTAAAGTGCTTTGAACTCCTTGGATGGAAGGCTCTGGGTAATTATTATTCATGTCTCATGTGGCAAGGAGCTAGGCCTGCTCCAGAAGGCAACCTCTAGAAACTGGCTGGTTTGGGGCACCACAGCAGCGGCTCACTGCCTCCCCATCCCCTCCACAGTGCTGAGGCACCACCGTGCTCCCTGCCCCATTGACACAGCGCCTGATAGGGGCCTATTGGCCAGCACTGACAAAAGGGCAACAGGTCGGTTGTGATTAATTCCATTGTTTTGTGCAGCTCCTTCTCTGCCCAATGAACTCCCTGATACTTACGGGGAGTGGAGGGAAGAGTCACAGCAGAGATGGGAGCAAAGGAAAGCCCGAAATTCAATCAGCCCCAGACAGCTGACGGGGAGGGAGGGAGGCCTCAAGATCCAATTCTAAGCTTTCCCTCTGCAGCTGCTATCACAGGTATATCCCCACTCCCCAGGCCTAAACACCCACTGAATGCTGAGGAGCTTTGTATCCTGTTTGTGGGGTTCACACACTAGTGTGCAAACTCTTGCACAATCCTGGGTCAATTTATGGTGGTTTCAGCAGAGTTTTGGGGTTCAGTTGAACTAGAAGTGAATCCTCTCCTCTTGGTTCTTACACCACGTTATCCAGCAACTGCCAGTTCCCCACCCTTATCCTGAAGCTGCCACCTTCATCCTAGCTGTAGCTGTGCAATCAGTGTTCCCGAAAGTCTCCATCTCAGGCATATCCATCAGCCCCAGTGCATCTTCCTGGCCCAGGCTACACGGGAGCAGCCAGTTTGTTTTCTTCAGACCTCAACAACGTTAAATAGATCTGCTCCTTCCCAGTCTAAACATATTGACTAAAGAACTCCCCTAAACTAATCTGAGCTATGATACATGCAGGTGCTGGCATTCCTGCTCTGGCTGGCTAGCTCCACTAGCTGGCTAACTAGTGACAAGCCTGACACATCCCAACCCTAACATTTAATTTAACTTTTTTTTTTTTTTTTTAAGAGCAGTTATCAGTCTATTTGCAGACAGATTCTGGTCATTCCAGAGGCACTTTGTACCTTACCGCTCACTCTTGTTATTTGTAGAACACTGGGATTTGAACCCAGGATTGCCGCCACTTGAGTAACTCCATTCAGTGATAGCAGTACTAGATTGTTCGTGTCTAGGTGGAGCAGCCGTTAGAGGGGGACACAGCATGTGTACAGATGTAACAGGCTGGCTTTTTTACACTGCTTGTGTATAGATCACTTTTTGTGTAAGATGTGGATCCAGCCCCATCTCCCCTCCTTTTCTCTAGCCCTCTCCAGCCCCTCTTCTATCCCCCTAGATTTCCTATCCACCCTTCTCCCGGTGCTCCTCCTGCCTGCTTTTATCCAGTATGAATCACCAGGGGTGAGAATAATAAGTCATTCAGAGATGCAGTTAACCTTCCCATTCTATGAATGAGTGGAAGTGACTCAAAGAGCATCATCACAGTGCATCTAAAGTCTGACTAAGTACTTAGCTGTCGTTCATCACTATGCTGTCCAGGCACCTTACCGACGCGACACTCATGAGTTTATCCTTGCAACAACCCAGTGAGGTAGGAAAGTATTACCCCTATTTTACTGATGGGGAAACTGAAACACAGAAATTAAGGCCCAGCTCCTCAAAGGTATTTAGGTTCCTAACTTCCATTGAAATCAGTGGAAATTAGGAGCCTAAATTTCTTTGAGGATCTGGTCCTAAGTGATTTGCCGAAGATCACACATGGCTAGGAATTGAAGCCTGATCTCCTGAGGCCCACTCCAGAGCCTTGCCCACATGATCATTCCCCTGTATTTATGATTTGACTGGAGAATGGACTCCTAGAGTAAACATCTGGGTTATACTTTATTGCATCAAAAAAAACCCAAAACAACCTACATTAAAAGCCAACTCAGAAGCTAGTAAATGCCAGAATTAAAGGTTATTGTTCATGATCATGTAAAGACTATCATAATGCACATGCACAAGGGGTCTCATTGGGTTTCTGACCTGTCCACCCAGCCCAGAAAGGACTAACACCATGCCCAAAGTCTTTTCAAGTCCTTTCTTCAGGGCAGAGTTTGTTCTTCAAACACGATAAAGAAGTTCAGCATAAATTCCACCTGGCCTTTCCCAGCCCTGACCCAGTGTCTCCTGCAGGGGCTTTTCCCTTGCATCTTTCTCCCCCTTGCACTACAGCCTGCCATAGGCACCAGCAGATCTCCATTAGGGGAGCTTTTCCCTCAAACAGAGCTGGGTGGCTCCAGGACCCCCAACCCTTTAGGGGGCAGAGCCCCCATTTCCAGGGCGAATCAACTTTAATTCTGGAATTCCCTAACTCTTGAGTGTGCTTGAATTTGCAAACTTCATGTTCTTTTCTTGTAGGGTTTTTTTTTTAAATGTAATAAAGTATCACCCAAATGTTTTATATGTAAATCAGTTCCGGAGTCCTTTTACACTCCTAAACACGGCGACTTCTGCACCTGGTCCTTATGGAGATATTCGTGCTTATCTAGACTGAGCACTGGAGATGCTGAACCAGATTTATGCATTAATTGTAAAGACAATGAAAAGAAATTGGACTCTAAGGCCCAGCCCTGCAGTGAGCCACCATTGATTCATATTAAGGACAGAGCGATTTGGGGTCAATCCAGGATTCTTTTGGCTTCGAACCCTTACCCGGTGGCAGCCAATACCCGCTGGACCCAGATCCGAGCAGCTGGGATCCATTTCTGAACAACAGATGGAGCTGTAGGTCATCTTTCCACCCCACCCCACCCCAGTGATGCCTTTCCGCAGGCTACTGTCCCGAGGGACAGGATCTCCCTCCCAGCTGAATGCATTTGGAACAGGCAGATCAGGGTGGAAAATGCCTCCTAGTGCATTTCATAGTCTCTCCTCTCTCTCTCTCGGATTAGTTTCTTTCCACCACTCCAGCGCCCCCAGTTTAAGGGCTCAAGGGCCTGGTCTGGAGCTGGCCAAACAAGGGGGCCAGTTGTGGCAATGGCTTATATGATGAAGACACATGACCCTCTAGGGCCTGGCTGAGACCCACCAAATTCATTACATACCATCAATGGGAACAACGACCATGCTCAGGATGTGTTTGTATGGCGCCGTGGCCCCGATCTGCACTCTGGGGACCACGGTGCTACAAATAAATGCAAAGCAGTGAAAGGCCATGCCATTCCCACTCACCTGAGCCAATTCATCTGCAGTAGTGAGATCCAGACACTTTCCCCCTACAAAGAAGAGTCAAATCCACATGGTAAACAGACCCACTGGAAGATAGAATCCCTTTCTCTCCCTCAGAAAGGCTCCAGATTGGATGTTTACTGCTTCTAATAGAATTAGGTCAAATTGGACTCAAAATGGAGGCAGCAGGAGGATTTTAAATGCAGACAGTAGAGAAGGTAGAAGTGGATGCAAAGAGGGGAAGAGAGACAGATGAAGGGGGAAACAACAAGAGAATGGATGAAGAGATGTCAGCTACTGGAATTATAAACTACAAAGTTACCTGGATTTCCATGATCTGAAAAGCCTGGGAGGGTGTTGGAGGAAACGGCAGAGCCCCTCACATCACTCATGGCAGCACAGCGCCTCCTAGTACCACACTGGAGTATTGGGTCAGCACTGACTCAGCTGGGAGAGTCACTCACACCTCTCCCTGCAGCACCTGTGCTGTGATACCACACTGGAGCATTGGCGCTCAGATATTATGGTGAGAAGTGTAGCATAAGAACCTATCTAGAACAGAATAACACCAGGGTCACACTGCTTTTTGCAGCACTCAAGTGTACCTTGAGGGTCTCCCAGACAAATTCCGACTTGGGGTTATTATATGCAGTATTGTTGTAGTTGTGTTGGTCCCAGGACATTAGAGAGACAAGGTGGGTGAGTTAATATCATTTATTGGATCAACTTCTGTTGGTGAGAGAGAGACGCTTTCGAGCTACACAGAGCTCTTCTTGTCTCTCTCACCAACAGAAATCAGTCCAATAAACGATATTCCCTCACCCACCTTGTCTCTCATGGTTATAGTCGCTTTCCTATTTTTTGCAGCTGTCTCTGGCTCCTTCCCCACAAGTCTGGGAGGCAGATTGCTGGCAGTATAATGATGCAGCATACATCCGGATGTAATTTCTTACCTACTTTTGCAGTGATTATTTCTGTGGGATGTTCTAGGGTGCAGACACTTATATAATCTGTAAACCTGGCTATGAATTCACGAATCTGTTATTTCTAAGATGAGAGGGGGAGAAGACTGTGCAAAAGTAGTAGGGAGTCTGGACTGAGTGAGAATTTCAGGTCCTGTTCCTGCAAACATTTAAGCATCTGAGTAACTTTATGCAGCCATTGAAATCAACAGCAGTACTCATATGCCTTAGTGAGTATTTCTCTTTAAATAAATCTGATCTTCTAATTATTGGAAATTTAAATATGGGATAAAAGGTGACCTGCAAAAGATTTTTTTAAATGCTCTTTTTTGTTTCTTTATAGTGTGTTTAAAAGGCCTGATTTTTTTTCTCATTTCTTCTTCCTGCCTGTTTTATATCTCAAAACCTTGGGTCTTTTCTACCCCGAGTCCTATGGTTAACTGGAGAGCTACTAGGGTAATGAGCTCAAAGGTCCTAAGGACGTGAAACATGTTGAGAGAGAAGTGATTTTTATTATTATTCTATTTTTGTTAATTTCCATTTCAGTCAAACACTTGTGCATGGGCTAGTGGGTAAAGTACTGGATGTGGCCTCAACTGACTCTCCCACTCACCTGCTGCATGATCCTGTGCAAGTCACTTCCCTCCTTGGTCTGTCTTGCCAATTTAGTCTGTAAACTCTTCAGTAGAGCTACTGTCTCTCACTACGTAGTGTGCAGCACCTTGCACAAAGGGGCCCTGATCTCCGTAGTATCTAAAGTGTGTTAAATGAAAGGTTAACATGTTTTAAAACGGCACAGCCCAAATCACCCCCAAAGCAACTAGCGCTCTGTAAGAGATCTCGTCAAAATTAGGACTCCCCCTACCGGCTTTGAGCCCAGGCCATTCCAAATAGATGTCGTGAGACACATACAACAAAGCACCATGACCAGATTATTGAAAAGTGGCCACTGATTTGGGACGCTCCCATTTTTTGGATGCCTTGGGCCTGATTTTTTTGTGTTCAGAGCAGCTGCAGCAGGAATGGTGAGTGGTCAGCAGCTCTGAAGAGCAGGCCCCTATAGGGATGAGGGTTTCAAAAGCCCCACAAGTGACATATGTTATTGGGCTCAATGCAAGAGTAAGTGGGTGAAATTCTGTTCCCTGTGAAATACAGATCAGACTAATGTCTAATGTCTCTCCTGGTCTTAAAATCTAAGGGTATGTCTACACTTTGAGTGGGGTGTGTGATTCCTTGCTCCAGGAGACTAACTTGCACTCACTCTGCTCCAGTTAAAATAGAGCAGTGCTGCGGCGGTGCTTGCAGATGGAGGGAGTAGCTCTCCCAGGTATGGGCCTCTGGCCCCTGATGTGTATGTGCTCAGGGAGGCTGGCCCCACCCAGCGCTTGTGCTGCCACAGCTACTCTCTATTTTTAGGGTGCTAGCTGAAGGCCTCGTTGTGCTCGGCGCTGTACATACATATAATGAAACGATGGTCCTTGCCCCAAAGAGCTTCCAATCCAAGTATAAGATAGGAGAGAACAGGTGGGTAAAACAAACAGAAACCCAGAGGCCAAGCTAATGGTGAGGCAATTACAATGAACATATAGCAGGAGCAGATCACAGCCTTATGGCAAGACTAGCATGCCCCTTAACATGCAGCATGTAATCTCTTTGGGCCAGGGATGGTTCTGTTGTTAAATGTGTGTGCAGCACCCAGCACAGCTCCCTGGTTATGGCCACTAGGCACTACTGCAATATGAATGATATTCATAGTTTAGCAGGGACTTTCTTTTGCAAAGCATTATACAAACCCACATCAATCCTCCCGAGAGGTCGGTCAGTGTCATCATCTCCCTTTTACAGATGGGGCAGTGACCTAGCCAAGGTCATGCAAGGAGGCAGACTGGAGCTCTAGTCTCTCTTTGAGTGTGTTCTGTGACCCCGTTAGCAATTGTAATCACAGACAGAGGCTTCCCCCATGCCACCTCTTGGGCCTCTGATCTTGGTATCAGCCAGACTCTGCTGGAGCTGAAAAGAAACAGCTCCTGATGCTCTGAATCCTAAAGCAGGGGGGTTTCCCCAGGTGCAACACTGCTTGTTCACTACCCAGGAGCAAAACCCTTCTGTGTGGTGGTTTGTTTTGTTCAGCACAATCCCTCTCACTGATGACTTAAAAAAAGGCAGGAAAAGGCTGCCAGAGTAAACTCATTCTGTGTAACCAGAAGCAGCCTGAGGGGTTTAAGCAGCTGTAGTTTAATTACCATTTTTTTCGGTTAGCATAAATAATTTAAATTGGGTTCCTGTCATGAATTGTTTTATGTACTTAATAACCACACGGCCAAGCAAGGAGGGGAAGCCAAACAACAACTCAATAGAGTGGAACCAGGGAGGAAATCACATACTGTGCAGACAACACGCTGGAAAAGAAAAATATCATATTCCCTCCTCTGCCCTTCTTCCCCGGAGAAAAAAGAATAGATGGTGTCAATCTTTTTATTGAGAGGTGTAATAAAGATGGGACTTACCTGAGAGAGGCAGAACAGAGAGATGGTTTAGCAGACTGATCGCCCAGAGAACTACATCCTTGTGTGGAGTCAAGTCCAAGACAGAGAGGGCTCTCTGGCCACATGCAAAGTGACTGGGCAGGAGCTGGGTACAGGCTCCTTCCCCACCAATTTAAAGCAGTGCTTTCCACCCACCCCTTCTTGTTAGTACAGAACTGATGACAAAGCAAAGCAAGCTGATTGATTTCTCCTCCCTATCTCTGATTCCCCTCCCTCTTACTCTCCCCTCATCATCAGGGAAATCTACCCCCCCCCTTCTCCCAGCGGCTGGGACTGTCAGCTGGCACTGGTTCTCTTCCAAGCTTTTCCGGGGGGAAAGCACCATGCCCTGAGCTTGGCTGGGATCCGTACTTCACCCATCTACCCTCCCTCTTTTCCCCCACCTCATCCCACATCCTCTGGCTGCAAGCGTTCTGGGAGATGAATTATTTTTCTTCAGATGAAGAGATGGGAGGCCGGGCACAGCTGGCTGCATTAACCCTTTCCTGGAAGTGGGCAGCTCTTGTTCTTTCCTGAGAATCCGATGAGATACAGGTGAGTAGCACATGCCAGATATCAGGGTGGGAGGAGAGGAGTCTCTGGGGATGACAAGAGCCATCTCTCTCTTGGATTTGTGTCCCCTTTGCATGCTGCCAAACCCACTGTCACAGATACAAATATGAGACGGGGCAATGAAGCCACAAAATTTGGATCCAGACACCAGACTCCCTCAAGGCTGGTGGCATTCACAGCTGTTTGGCATTGGGGGTTTAATTCAGCCCTTTATAAAGGCAGGGGCCACTTGTGAAAATTCAGCACCGGGGCTCAAATTTCAAGCACCACCCCCAAAGTTCTCAGGGTGCTGGTTCACGCTCATCCTAGAGTATAAGTGATTGAAAGGAAGGAGCAGCAAGATGTGATCTAGTCAATTTCAACTCCTCTGTTTGGTGGTCTTAACCAGACCCCCGTGCCCTCCTTCCACATTGAAGTCAGTGTCTATTTGATTATATTTCCTCTCACCCTCCTTTCAACTCCTTCCCATGAGCTTTGTAAGAGCTCCCAATTCAGAGTTCGGAGAGTCTGATCCAGAGCTAGACTCTATCTGCCCAGGATATTTCTAGGGGCCTGAGCTGTAGCACCCAAGCTCTGGGTCCATGGGACATCCCTCTCATCTCTGGTTTTCAGGAGCACTGGTTTTGATCCCCTGTGCCTTTGCTCTACCTGGAGGTGGGGAGGGGGGAGTGAGAGTATGCTGTTACTGAAAGAGAGGCAGATGGGAGCTGGAGTTGCTGAGGTGATAAGAACTCTGCAAACCCTTCCCTCTCCATTATATTTCATATTTTCACCTCTTTCCCCTCCCCCCCACATTTCCTTCCCTTGGCCTTTCTCCCCATAGTTAAAAAGTAATTCGGAGTTTTCCCATCTTCTCTGCCCAAAATCTACCAGGATTGTTCCCTAACTGCTTTTGTCCTTCTCTGTATAAACCCTAAAAAGACTGAACGAGAGAGAGGGAGAGAGTGATTCTGGAGACAACAGTATTATTTTTGTCTCCTCCTCCTCGTCTGCTCCACAGAACAGATGCTTCCGGCAGGCATGAAGTGTACAGTCTCAAACTGCCTCTTTCAGTCCCTTTCTGTTTTTCAAGCACTACCCTGGCTAGCAAGAGCGGAGCTATTGAGATCTCCAGAGCAGAGCTCAGGGTGAGGGAGCTGTCAGCTCAGAAGGGTCAAAAGGGTCAGCTCAGAGCCTCCAGCTTAGCACTTCTCAGCCATTGCTCAGCCTGTGTGGCTTGGAGATGAGTTGATGTCTGCTGTCCAGCCTTTGGGAGGCTGCAGCTGGAAGTGTCTTGAGCTGGACTAAGATCAGACATTGCTGGAGATGCAGAGGGACTTTGTAGGGACGGGCTGGGTGATTCAGTTCAATGAGCACTGGAGCAGTTTTCTTGCAGGCCACAATCAGCTTGGGTCAGCTGTGGCCAAAAGTTGTCCCCATCTGACAGCTGTGTAATGGCTTAAGCATGGAATGAGTCAGACGGGGCTCAGCCCAGCTTCTGGGAGGACCAGGCCCCATCACAAAGGCACCACCACGCCTGGTCTCCTTTTAGACACGTGACAGCTGTTTGGAGGCCCCTGTGTGAAAGAAGCCGGTGGATTCTCAGTGCAGTCAAGGGTTCAGCTTTGCAAAGTCGCTGTGACAATGAGCCCCTTGTTGGCTGTCTCCGCAGACAGGCCAAGGACAGAGCGGGCCAGGAGACCCTTCTCTCATCCCTACAAGAGGCCCCTCCATGGCAAGGTGAGGCATACTAGGGTGTGTGGGAAGGGGTGGAGCGTGCTGCCCTGACTGTACCTTTATGGAGGATTCAGTTTCTGGGTCTGTCAAGCCAGCACTTGATAAGAGTCTTCAGATTCCATTGGTCTGGAGATTAACTGGGAACCATTCAGTGCGAGTTTCTAATGATCGTAGAATGACCTTCTCTCCCCTCCACACCTCACTCCCATCACAGCCTGCTGTCTGTGCTATGCATGGGAAGGTCGATTTCACTGTCCTGTGCCTCCATTTCTCCATCTGTGAAGTTTAATACTACTGAGATGACAAGCCCTTTGGGGGCAGAGATGATGTTTTGTTCTGTGTCTGTACACAGCACAATGAGGTCCTGGGCCATGGCTGCGGTTCCTAGGCGCTACTGTAAGACACCTAATAAACGTACAGCACCTAGCACAATGAGGTCCTAGGCCATGATTGGGGCTCCTAGGCACTACCGTAATACACCTAATAAATAATAATAATGTATTTCGTACAACAGTCCCTTTATCTGACTACTACTAATACTTACCTCAGTGGTGCTGCGCAGTGTAGAGTCCACCAGGTGCTTTGAGATCCTCTTGTGACAAGTGCTCCAGCTGCGTAAAGCACTGCTGCTAATAATTACAACTATCATTTGGTCATTATTATTAAGATTATTGATAGGTATTTAGGGAGCACATGACTTGGGGAAAACCCCACCAGGAAGTGTGCTGCATAGGGAAGCAGCTTGTGCTGTAGCTGCTGTGAGATGCTCGCATGGCAGATCCATCTGTAGAGATGCAAAAACATTCTGTTTCCGGCAGAGAGATGGATCTGGGTGATAGACGGGTGGGCAGTGAGAATAAAATCCTCCAGGTGTGAAATCTCTGCCACTTCTTGTTATCCAGCCTGAATCAGGGCAGACAATGTAGCTTAATGGTTAAAAGCAGCCTCTCAGACTCAGCCCTGAGTATGAGCTGTGGGTGTGAGACAGTATCTGAGAGGCCTGGGTTCTCTTCCTAGCTTTGGCAGGAATTATTGTGAAGTGGTCAGAGCAGGTGATGGGGGCTCATGACTCCTGGGTTCTGTTTCTGGGAGAGTGAGTGTGATTAAAGCAGCAGAATTAGGATTTGAGACTGCCTAGGTCTAGCGGTTAGAACTGGGATGTACTATATTGCTTGGCACTATAGAAAATCCATCTATTAAGGGAATCAGGACTCCTGGCAGTTACCCTGCAAGTAGTAACTCTTTCAAGATGGGAGCCTGTGTCAGGAGAAACAGTAACAATCACTGCTGTTGGCATGTGGCTGCTTTTGGCTGAATCCCTGCAACACTCCTAGTTCCGTTTCTGATGCTAAACTGGGTCAGGCTGGATCAGCCCCTGGCTGGTCAGCTAAGGAAGATCCAGGTGGAGTGGGAAGTGGGGTTGATGATTCATTATTAGGGGGCATCCTTCCACTTAAGACAGTACTAAACCAGGTTGGTGCTAGCAGGCACTGAAATGCAAGAAAAGTCACACACAGACCTGGGGCCTGGCCATTTGTGCTCCTTAAAGGTCCCCTGGTAGTTTGCCCAAGAATTGGGAGATTAGCGCTGACGTCTTGAGCAAATCCCAGTTGAGTTAATTTTATTCTTCATCCCTAAATCGCCCAGTGGTTTCAATTGGAAATGGCATTATCTTTCACTTCCTGTCTCAAACTGTTGTGCAGCATTGCTGTTCACTGTTAAACAGCTGGTGTGACCCCTGGTGGGTGAAATGACCTCTGCACAGATCCTGTACTCCGTAAAGCACTTTGGGATGAAAGGCGCTAGACAGCTTTAAGCCAGGAGAGGGTGACGCACTTTAACTCTTTTCCTGCTGGTTCGTCATTCGGCATGTTCAGTGGTAGTGGTTTGACGTGCCAGCAGAAGCAGCCAGGGCAAAGGGGCTGGCTTGTTTGCACTGTGAACTTTAGGGAACCCTTCGCCTAGCGTGGTCCACGTGACATGTGCCAGTGGCTGCTCTATGATAACGGAGCTCCTCCAGTGCTAGCAGCTCCCTCAAATCCTCAGTGATGACACAGCCAATGTGGGGTGGGATTTGGGCCCCCACATGCTGGCTAGGTACATGGGACCAGGCATCTGAAGGGGATATTTATGCCCTTATGTACCCAGCAGAGCTGGGCAAATTTGAATGGGTTAAGAATGCAGTCTTTATTTCCCTTCACCTTGTTCACTGCATACGAGGAGACTCAGGTTGGCTACCAAGATTCGGGTCATCAGAGAATGAAATGTCAGCATGAGAGCACCGTATGTGGTGGTTACGGTACCACGCACAGCAGCCCACCCATCCCCTTTGCTGAGTCTCCGCAGGCATTCGCTGTGCGCCTGCGCGTGTTTTAATCATGGAGACATTAACCTAATGGCTTCAGTAGGAAGTCACTGGCCCATTGCAGCAGAAAATTGTTAATGAGCGATGGGAATTGCTCACCCAGCTGTGCCCACGGCTATTCCATTCTCGCCAGGGGTCCTGGGCAGTGATCGCAAAGCCTTGGAAACAGCAGCAGGGTGAGAGGAGCAGGGGCGGGGTGGCTAATGCTTTGCTGCTGCTATCCTATAGGCTAAGGCTGCGGAACCCGTAGGTCGTTCTACTTAACCCTTTCTGCCCAAGCAACTAAACCTAACAACCTCCCCCCCGGGAGATAGGTATGAGCCCCATTGTATTAGGATTAGAGCTGAGTGAACATTTTCAGATGAATAGTTTAGTCGATGAAAAATGCCATATCGGTCACCCTGAAATGGTTGGAGAATTTGACACAAGGAGTTTTGGCCATTCACAAAACGGGCAGAGGAGGGGAGGAAGGGAAAGTGGGGAGGTAGTGCTGCTGTAACCCCCCTTCTTCCCCCCCCCAGCCCTTTTCTCAGTGGCTCAGGCCGTCACCTGGGACATAAGCAACTCAGGCTGGAATCCCCACTCTAGAAAAAGGCCCAACATGGACTTGCTTGATTCACTGAAAATTAAAAAATTTAAAAAATTTCACTTCAACCTGAGCTAATTTTTTGGAACTGCCACCAACCCAAAAAATCAGCTGTTTGCCCAGCCCTTTATATTTGCAGCTCCACTGCTGTGCATGGCGCTGTACAGACATCGAGGAATCATAGAATATCAGGGTTGGAAGAGACCTCAGGAGGGATCTAGTCCAACCCCCTGCTCAAAGCAGGACCACATCAGCTAAATCAGGGATGGGCAAGCTACGGCCTAGGGGCCACATCCAGCCCTTCAAACATTTTAATCCGGCCCTCGAGCTCCTGCCGGTGAACAGGGTCGGGGGCTTGCCCCGCACTGCACATGCCGTGATGCCGCACGGCTCCTGGAAGCAGCGGCATGTGCATCCCCCGGCTCCTATGCTTAGGGGCAGCCAGAGGGCTCTGCACGCTGCCCCAACCCCAAGTTCCACCCCTGCAGCTCCCTTAGGCCTGGAACTGCATCCAATGGGAGCTGCAGGGGTGGCGCCTGCAGACAGGGCTGCACACAGAGCTGCCTGGCTGCCCCTCTGCATAGGAACTGGAGGGGAATATGCCGCTGCTTCTGGGAGCTGCTTGAGGGAAGCACCTGGAGCCTGCACCCCTGACCCTCTCATGTGCCCCTACCCCCTGCCCCAGCCCTGATCCCCCTCCCGCCCTCCGAACCCCTCGGTCCCAGCCCAGAGCACCCTCCTGAACCCCCAACCCCTCATCCCCAGCCCCACCCCAGAGCCCGCACCCCCAGTCAGAACCCCCTCCCTGCACCCCAACCCCCTGCCCCTGCTCATAACCCCCTCCTATACCCTGAACTCCTCATTTTTGGCCCTACCCCAGAGCCCGCACCCCCAGCTGGAGCCCTCACCCCCTCCCACACCCCAACCCTTGATTTCATGAGCATTCATGGCCCACCATACAATTTCCATACCCAGATGTGGCCCTCGGGCCAAAAAGTTTGCCCACCCCTGAACTAAATCATCCTAGCCAGGGCTTTGTCAAGCTGGGCCTTAAAATCTTCTAAGGATGGAGATTCCACCACCTCCCCAGGTAACCCATTCCAGTGCTTCACCACCCTCCTAGTGAAATAGTGTTTCTAATATCCAACCTAGACCTCCCGCACAGCAACTTGAGACCATTGCTCCTTGTTCTGTCATCTGCCACCACTGAGACCAGCCGAACTCCATCCTCTTTGGAACTTCCTGTCAGGTAGTTGAAGGCTGCTATCAAATCCCCCCTCATTCTTCCCTTCTGCAAACTAAACAAGCCCAGTTCCCTCAGCCTCTCCTCATAAGTCATGTGCCCCAGCCCCCTAATCATTTTTGTTGTCCTCCGCTGGACTCGCTCCAATTTGTCAACATCCTTTCTGTAGTGGGGGGCCCAAAACTGAGCACAATACTCCAGATGTGGCCTC
Source organism: Mauremys reevesii (assembly GCF_016161935.1). Taxonomy (NCBI): domain Eukaryota; kingdom Metazoa; phylum Chordata; order Testudines; family Geoemydidae; genus Mauremys; species Mauremys reevesii. Next base: position 11,155,569 of record NC_052647.1, on the reverse strand, counting down.
ACCAGTGCTGAATAGAGGGGAATGATCACATCCCTCGATCTGCTGGCAATGCTCCTACTAATGCAGCCCAATATGTCGTTAGCCTTCTTGGCAACAAGGGCCCACTGCTGACTCCTATCCAGCTTCTTATCCACTGTAACCCCCAGGTCCTTTTCTGCAGAACTGCTGCTTGGCCACTCGGTCCCCAGCCTGGAGCAGTGCATGGGATTCTTCTGTCCTAAGTGCAGGACTCTGCACTTGTCCTTGTTGAACCTCATCAGATTTCTTTTGGCCCAATCCTGCAATTTGTCTAGGTCACTCTGGACCCTATCCCTGCCCTCCAGCGTATCTACCTCTCCCCACCAGCTTAGTGTCTTCTGTGAACTTGCTGAGGGTGCAATCCATCCCATCATCCAGATCATTAATAAAAATGTTGAACAAAACCAGCATTTTTTGGACCGACCCCTGGGTTACTCTGCTTGATACAAGCTGCCAAGTAGACATTGAGCCGTTGATCACTACCCGTTGAACTCGAAAATCTAGCCAGCTTTCTATCCACCATATAGTCCATTCATCCAATCCAGACTTTTTAACTTGCTGGCAAGAATACTGTGGGAGACCGTCCCTGCTAGGAAGAGCTTACAGACTAAAGCTGTGATTTTCAAAGGTGCCCAAATCCCACTGAAATTTGACTCCCTCAGATCAGACTCCTTTGAAAATCTCAGACCGAATTTTAGGGAGGGGTAATCTGAGGCACGAGAGGTCAGGGAAGGAGTGAGGAAATTTGCCCCAGGCCCCGGGCCCCGCAGGGGCCCCGCGAGCCCTGGCCCGGTGGCGGTCCAGGTCTTCGGCGGCATTTCGGCAGTGGGGGGGCCCTTCAGTGCTGCCAAAGACACGGAGCGACTGAAGGGCCCCCCGCCGCTGAAATGCCCCACGAGCCCTGGCCCGGCAGCGGTCCGGGTCTTCAGCGGCATTTCAGCGGCGAGGGGCCTTTCAGTCGCTCCGGGTCTTTGGCAGCATTTCAGCGGCGGGGGGCCCTTCAGTGCTGCCGAAGATGAGGAGTGACTGAAGGGCCCCCCACCGCTGAAATGCTGCCGAAGACCCGGACCGCCGCCGGGTGAGTACAAGCGCTGCAGCTCCCCCACTTTGCCCCAGGCCCCCTGAATCCTCTGGGCGGCCCTGCGAGAGGTGACGTGACAAGTTTGAAGTCTCGCAAGCTGCCTGTTCTAACCAATAGACCCCAGTCCCTTCCCAGAACAAAGGCTAGAACTAGTGAGGTGGAGATGAAAGGCTCTCGATCTCAATCCAGTGTCCCCAACTCAATGGGTCTTGCTGCCCAGCCCTGGTACCTCTGGCCCTACCTCTCTCAGCGTCTATTAAATCGATTTGCTGTCAATTTGCAAACAGATCAGCTGCCTCCCCACCTTACTCCTGTGTAAATATACCCCTCCCACATGCTAACTTTTTTTTTAACGCTAGACACACACGTGCCACGGAAGCTGTGGCAGGTTTGTTTTGTGTTCATGCCAGGCGCTCATACCTTCTGCTGCAGCTGCGGCTCCAGAAAGCAATGTTTGCTGAGTTCTCATCAAAGCTCACTCTGTCTCTCTTACCTCTTCTCGGCAGCCTGGCAGCAGCAGCTGTCCTGTTCTTCCTGTTTCTGGGCTGTGGAGTTTGCACTGAGACAGGGAAGCTGGCCTCAGGTCAAGGGGACAGGCTGTCTCAGGGTTGAGGAATGGCCTACAGGGCCTTTCCCCTCTAGGGGTGGCAGCTCCACTGTGGTCCCAGGTTGGTGGGACTGACTGGGGGTGGGAATCAGTGATGGGCTAAGGGGCCTTTTACTTCTAGGGGACCATTTCCAGGTCAGCCTGAGCTTCATAGTGATCAAATCTCTGCCCCGCTCACGCTGGCTGAATGTGTTTGCACCAGTGCACTCCGGGCACTAGTGCCTTGGCTAGGGTTGCCAACTTTCTACTCGCACAGAACTGAATACCCTTGCCCTGCCCCTCCTCTGAGGCCCCTCCCATGCCCCACCCCTTTCCTAAGGCCCCACCCCCACTCACTCCAGCCCCCCTCCCTCTGTCGCTTGCTCTCCCCACCCTCACTCACTCATTTTCACCGGGCTGGTTCAGGGGGCTGGGGTGCTGGAAGGGTTGAGGGCTCTGGCTGGGGGTGTGGACTCTGGGGTGTGGCCAGAAATGAGGGATTCAGGGTGTGGGAGGGAGCTCCGGGCTGGGGCATGAGGTTGGGGCACAGGGGGGAGGGTAAGGGCTCCAGCTGGGTGTGCGAGTGGGGCTGGGGATGAGGGTTTTAGGTGCAGGAGGGTGCTCTGGGCTGGGACTGAGGGGTTTAGAGGACGGGACGGGAATCAGGGCAGGGGCAGGGGGTTGGGGCCCAGGAAGGGATCAGGGGTGCAGGCTCTGGGCAGGACTTATCTCAAGCAGCTCCTGGAAGCAACATAAAGAACATAAGAACATAAGAACGGCCGTACTGGGTCAGACCAAAGGTCCTGTCATAGGTCCCACCCCCACTTAGAGCTGTTGGGTTCCAAAATGGGGACCTGCACTGGTTTCCCTCTAAACTAAAACCCTAGTTTAGATCTGGTAAAAGCTGCCACCACCCAATTAGGTACGTGGATTGGGACACAGTCCTTCCCCAAAATCCTTGGGGATCCCAAGAGCCCCAAATCCATGGAGTTCTTACACCCAGGAGAAATAAACCATTTCCCCCTGCTTCCTCCCCCCTCCCTTTTCCTAGGAGAGCTACCGGGATTTAACTACAGAGGAATGCCTCCCCTTCCCCTTTCCCTGAGAATCCACCCAAGGAAAGGTCAACCAAGTCCTTAATAGAAAAGAATTTATTAAAGAATAAAAAGAAAGTCACTGTTTTTGTAACCAAGATGGAACAATATACAGGGTCTAAATTTATCAATCTCTGGAGAGAATTCCCCCTCCTTTCTTTCTCAGTAAAAGCAATAACAGTACAGACTTAAAGAAATTCTATAGCAAAACACAGAATTGCAAATACAGAAATAAAAGTATAAGAATACTAGTTCCTTGCTAATACTTACTAGCTTGAATAGAAGAATTTATTGCAGAAACCTGGGAGGACTTGATTAAGATGTCTGGACTCTCTTAATTTCCAAGAGAGACTCTCTAAAAAACAAAGAACAGGAAAAAAACTTCCCTCCACCAGGATTTGAAATTATCTTGTCCCTTATTGGTCCTCTGGTCAGGTGTCCACAGGTACTGCTTGTTAACCCTTTACAGGTAGACAAAAACCTTAACCCTTAACTAACTGTTTATGACGCCCCCCCAAATCGCCAACAGTGGGAACCACTGGTGGTGATTTCCTCCTAGAACTGTAAAATAAACAGATTACTAAACACATGCAGTATTACATATACTACTAAGCATGTAAACATGTGAAGAACACTTTTTAACCACTTGATTAAAACTTTCACGAGAGAGTGCATCAGCAACTTTGTTGGAAGCTCCTGAAATGTGTTGAATTTCAAAATCAAAGTCTTGGAGAGCTAAGCTCCAGCGGAGAAGTTTCTTGTTGTTTTCCTTGTTAGTATGAAGCCACTTTAGCGCAGCATGGTCGGTTTGTAGCTGGAACCGCCGTCCCCAAACGTATGGTCGTAGCTTCTCCAGGGCATACACAATGGCGTAACATTCTTTCTCACTGATGGACCAGTGGCTTTCCCTCTCAGACAGTTTTTTGCTGAGAAATACGACAGGATGGAAGTTGTGATCCCGTCCTTCCTGCATTAGAACTGCTCCTACCCCACGTTCAGATGCATCGGTGGTTACTAGGAAGGGGTTGTCAAAGTCCGGGGCCCTTAACACAGGGTCAGACATGAGTGCCGCCTTAAGCTGGGTAAAGGCTTTCTGACACTCATCAGTCCACTTAACTGCATTTACAGGTAGACAAAAACCTTAACCCTTAACTAACTGTTTATGACAGGTCTATCTAGCCCAGTATCCTGTCTACCGACAGTGGCCAATGCCAGGTGCCCCAGAGGGAGTGAACCTAACAGGCAATGATCAAGTGATCTCTCTGCTGCCATCCATCTCCATCCTCTGACAAACAGAGGCTAGGGACACCATTCTTACCCATCCTGCCTAATAGCCATTTATGGACTTAGCCACCATGAATTTATCCAGTTCCCTTTTAAACATTGTTATAGTCCTAGCCTTCACAACCTCCTCAGGCAAGGAGTTCCACAAGTTGACTGTGCGCTGCGTGAAGAAGAACTTCCTTTTATTTGTTTTAAACCTGCTCCCTATTAATTTCATTTGGTGACCCCTAGTTCTTGTATTATGGGAATAAGTAAATAACTTTTCCTTATCCACTTTCTCAACATCACTCATGATTTTATATACCTCTATCATGTCCCCCCTTAGTCTTCTCTTTTCCAAGCTGAAGAGTCCTAGCCTCTTTAATCTTTCCTCGTATGGGACCCTCTCCAAACCCCTAATCATTTTAGTTGCCCTTTTCTGAACCTTTTCTAGTGCTAGAATATCTTTTTTGAGGTGAGGAGACCACATCTGTACACAGTATTCGAGATGTGGGCGTACCATGGATTTATATAAGGGCAATAATATATTCTCAGTCTTATTCTCTATCCCCTTTTTAATGATTCCTAACATTCTGTTTGCTTTTTTGACCACCTCTGCAGACTGCGTGGACATCTTCAGAGAACTATCCACGATGACTCCAAGATCTTTTTCCTGACTCGTTGTAGCTAAATTAGCCCCCATCATATTGTATGTATAGTTGGGGTTATTTTTTCCAATGTGCATTACTTTACATTTATCCACATTAAATTTCATTTGCCATTTTGTTGCCCAATCACTTAGTTTTGTGAGATCTTTTTGAAGTTCTTCACAATCTGCTTTGGTCTTAACTATCTTGAGCAGTTTAGTATCATCTGCAAACTTTGCCACTTCACTGTTTACCCCTTTCTCCAGATCATTTATGAATAAATTGAATAGGATTGGTCCTAGGACTGACCCTTGGGGAACACCACTAGTTACCCCTCTCCATTCTGAGAATTTACCATTAATTCCTACCCTTTGTTCCCTGTTTTTTAGCCAGTTCTCAGTCCATGAAAGGACTTTCCCTTTTATCTTTTATCCCATGACAGCATGTCCCCACTCTGGCTCCTACGCGGAGGTGCGGCCAGGCAGCTCTGCACACTGCCCCATCCACAGGTGCAGACCCTGCACTCCTATTGGCCAATGGGAGCAGTGGGGGTGGTGCTTGGGGCAGGAGCAGTGTGCAGAGCTCCCTGGCTGTCCCTACGCATAGGAGCTTGAGTGGGGACATGCTGGCTGCTTCCCGGGAGCCATGCAGTGCGGAGACTAGCAGGGAGCCTGCCAGCTCCACTGCACAGCACTGCCAATGGACAGTCAACAGCCCGGTCCGTGGTGCTGACCAGAGCTGCCAGGATCCCTTTTCGACTGGGTGTTGAAAACCGGACACCCCTGGTCACCCTAGCTCGGCAGGCACTAGTTATTCAAAGAAACACAAGAGGTGATTCACTGGAGTGTCCTACCAGAGCTCTGTGGAAGGAGGTGCAGTGCAGTCAGTCACACAGGCATGTTAGAGGAGATGCCCTTAAAAATACCCAACCCGTGACTGAATGGGTTACAGGCCAGGTAGGGAGAAACACTGTTAACTTCCCCAGTTACTAAGAGAGCATTAGCTGTGTGGTGTCTGGCCAGAATCCCTTTCCATGCCACTAACTGGTGACAAACGCAATTAACAATTGTATTGGAGACTGGGCCATAAAGAAATGCCCCCACCAATCTGCACCGAGTCAGGGCCTGAACCCCTTGCTGGGTGACGGGCTGAGTCTCTGGATACGTCGACACCTCAGGCAAAGGTGTGGTTGCAGCACAGGAGTCCTGCCCATCCTAGCTGGTGTGGGGAATGGTGAGAGTGGGGACAGAGTGCTGGAAACTTCAGTGCAGGCTCCTGCCCCATACAAGCCTGCCATGGGCCCTGGCTATGAACGTGGGTTGCTGGCCCATGCCAGGGCCCACGCTGCTTTTCACTGCTCTTGTTACCTATGCCAGCTAGATTGAAGCTCACATGGGCAGCCCTACCTGCTTTGCAATGACACCTCCATTTGCGGTCTGGCAAGGAATCCCACAGGTTGACTGTGCGTTGTGTGAAGAAGAACTTCCTTTTATTTGTTTTAAACCTGCTGCCTGTTCATTTCATTTGGTGACCCTTAGTTCTTGGGTTATGAGGCTTTTCTATAAGCCTGCAGTTTTAACCAGGCCACATGCTCCATATGATGCTGCTTAATTGTTTCATGCATTTATAAATGCAAGATCTCATTGGCCTGGTCTTGACTAGGAAAAGGGGTTGCGTTTAGTTCAGGCTTGACTAATGAGCTAGTTAGGCCCTCCCTGAATTCAAGTAGATGCAAGCTAACATTTTGGCTCAGTTTTAGCTAGCCAAAATTAACTTAAGGGGGTGAACCTGCGTCTTCACAAGAGGGCAGATTATCCCTGAAGGATCTGGCACCGGCCACCATCAGAGACAGAGTACTGGGCTATCTGGGCCGTTGGTCTGACACGATGTGGGTATCCTTATGTTCCTAAGCATATTTTTCTTGATTTAAAAAAAAATAGTTCCATTTTAACAAATTAATTCTCTACCAGAATGTTTGCATCTCCTCTCAGGGGTGCTCAGAGCTCCCCCTGGTGGCCAATTTAACACATGGCGGTTTTTATTTTTGCTACACTGTACCAAGCTGTGGATTCAGAACCTGATGTTGGGTTGGAGTTTACATTAGAAATCCTCAGAGGTGGCTCTTTATCTTTTATTTATTTTTTTAATGTCTAAAATGTACCTAATTTGTAAAATCTCCAAGGTGCCCAAACAAAATTTGAAAGAGGAAGTGTACTTTTTAGAGCTCTGTTTACCAGTTTGATTAAGATGGATTGATAGAGAAGGATTGGAATTGGAATCCCAGAGTCAAACATCCCTGAAGCGCCAATCCGGCTTCAAAATGTGTCTAAGGAGACGCACATACGTATACACTGCTCTTTCTCTCTGTTTGTCCCTGAGACACGGAATTGTTGCTTTTCCTTACATCTAAAAGCCACCTAGACAGCAAGTCAGTGCTGGCCTTGCGTATGGAAGATGTCACTGATTCACTGATGATGTCGGCTTCTTCTACATCCATCTCCACATCACTTTCCAGTTCACCCCCTCCACATGTAGCGCCCTCCCTGTTCTATTGTGCCCAGTCTTCATTGTAGCCTTGCCCGGAGACATGCTTACATGGAGGGAGTGAACTGTAATATTTATTCATATAAAACCAAAAGAATTCCACTTGCTCTAGCAAGATGTGCCCAGCCCCAGCCTCACTAGTGGCACGATCCTGTCACCATCCTCATCTGCTCCCTTCTGTTTGTCATCCCCATTCATCACATCCTGTCTACGATTAGATTGGAAGCTCTTCAGGGCAGTGAGCACATCTGATTCATAGACCCCCTTGCTCTAGCCACTTCGCTTCCTCCCAAATCCAAGGACAAAACCCCGGTGTCCTAATTCTCAATACTTTGCTCTTGCCACTAAGCCGTGCTTTCCTCCCAGAATCAGGGAGTCAACTCAGCAGCCCTGACATCCAGTCTTCCGCTCTAACTCCTGGACCCACTCCCCTCCCAGAGTAGTAGATAGAAGTCCTGGAGTCCTGACTTCCAGACTGGTACTCTAATCTATCGATGCCCATCGTGCAAACCAATATTGTCTCATTGTTTTCTTGTACTCCCCTGTCTGTCTATAGTCATCTGTTGTCTTATAATTAGATTGTAAGCTCCTTGGGGCAGAGACTGTCTTTGCTCTTTGTACAAAGCCTAACACAATGAGGTCCTGGCATATAACTAGGGCCCCTAGAAGTGAAGGTAATACAAATAAATAATCATCATCATCATCATGTCTTCCCATCCCATACCCATATAACTGCAGGGCAGTATTTCGCTGACTGACATCTAAAAGCATAATGGAAAAAAAACTTAACCCTCCTCAAGATACCCCTCCAGCCCTTGCTAACGCAAGATGTGAACCTTGGAGAAAATGGAGGGTGTTATAACCATGACATTTCCAATAATTCTTCATCAGACCCACTTACTGTCCCCAACCCTCCCCCCCACCCAGGTATCAAATCTTTATCGTGGGTGCTCTGCATACCAGAAAGAGGGACAGCTTGGCCTGTGTGTCTCTTGAGATAGCAGAACTCAGTGTGAATTCAGGACATGTGTGTGTGAGAGAGAGAACGGGGACACTATGGTGGTGCTGCCCACCCAGCAGAGGGGTGCGAGCCACTCTCAAACCACGGATGTGGACTGGTTTGGCAGTGCGTGGAAGGATTCCCCCCTTTGCCATTCCTCTATCTAAAAGGATCCCCGTCGTGTTTTGCCTCCATCGATATTGAAGGTTTTAAAGCTCTAACACTAGAACACACACTTCTCCATGGATGTCTAAGATGGCCTCAGAGCTGCAAACCCAAGAGCCCCGGCTCTACCATTTGGCCAACATTCTCTCTTAGAGGTGGGACTAGAACAGGGGTAGGCAACCTATGGCACGCGTGCCAAAGGTAACATGCGAGCTGATTTTCAGTGGCACTCACACTGCCCAGGTCCTGGCCACCGGTCCAGGGGGCTCTGTGTTTTAATTTAATTTTAAATGAAGCTTCTTAAACATTTTAAAAACCTTATTTACTTTACATACAACAATAGTTTAGTTGTATATTATAGACTTATGGAAAGAGACCTTCTAAAAATGTTAAAATGTATTACTGGCACATGAAATCTTAAATTAGAGTGAATAAATGAAGACTTGGCACACCACTTCTGAAAGGGTTGCTGACCCCTGGACTAGAACCCAGGAGTCTTGACCCAGAGTCACCAGCTATAACCACTGGACCCCACTCTCCTCCTGGGCACAGGTGTCTCTGTACCTCTCTCCTACTCCATCAGGGCATTGGGTCTGTCTCTGCCCCTCTCAGTCCTGCCCCACACCAGGGAAGGAGGGGTGTGTTTCTGCCCTCTCCCCCATCCCATCCTTTTCCCAAAATTGATCTCCTCCTGACCCCCCATGTGTCCTGTCTCCACAGCTTCACATTCACAGCTGTCTGGAAAGGCCCATGGATGGCGAAACGTACCGTGGTCCGCACTTCCATGCTGTCGCCTCCCAGCTACTATGACGCAGTGCATGAGGGCCGTGGGCCAGCCACCCCGGACTACCCCTTCCATGGTGGCTTCCCCAGCTTCCAGGACATGCGGTACCACCAGATGAGCCCCAGCCAGGAGGCTCCCTCCTTCAAGAGGCGCGGGGGTGTGGTGGACCACCGTGATGTCATCATGGCGCATCAAGCCCACAAGATCCACAGCACCCCCCAGGCGCAGCGCAAGGAGTGGGAGTAAGTACAAGACCAGTTCCATGCAGTAGGGCTGGTTGTTCTGTCAACCAGGTCAGAGCAGTCACTGGGTGCCATTTTGTTTTCCATGGAAGACCATGTCCTGGAGAAACCAAGACTTCTTGCTCTTTTGACTTCCCCATCACTGGAGGCCTCCGTCTGTGAGCTTCCACTCCCCTAGCTACTCCACAGTTCCAGGCAACTTAAGAGGGTACCTGGAAAAATTGTACCTATATGGATTCCCTCCGGGGGGGCTATTACAGACCACTGATCCAGCACAGCAGAGAAGTGGGGATACCAAGCTAGAGGAGCCATCAGTCTATATATGGACCATTGGTCCATCCCAGTGTTCCAGGGGCTACTGCAGTGGTTCTCAGCCTGTAGTCTCTTGACCCCTGGGGCCACAGACTGTGGCTAAGTGGTCCACGAAAGGTTGTCTTTACCATAGAACAGTGGTTCTCATCCGGTGGTCTGCAGACCCCTGGGGGTCCGTAGAGTATCTCTAAGATTTCCAATGGGGTCTGCACCTCCACTGGAAACTTTTTAGGGGTCTACAAATGGAAGAAGGCTAAGAACCACTGGGCTACCAGGCTACAGTGTGATCTCATGTGGTAGGGAAGGGGAGGGTACCTGGTTAGAGGGCCTCGTTGGGCTGATCCAATGCAGCAGGAATGGGGGGCTAGGGATACTGGGGCTACATGGCCCCATTGGGCTCATCCAGGGCAACTGACATGGGAGGGTACTGAGCTAGATAGGCCCATTGGTCCAATCCAGTCCAGCAGTGAGTGGGGGGACACTGGGCTAGATGGTCCCATTGGTCTGATCAGGAGCTGCAAATCCTCTTGTATATTCAAATCCTTCCCTTCTGATGTCATACTGTGCTTTGGATCTAATCCCTAGATCCTGTGTCAGCAGCCTGATGACATCTGCTGGCTGCTCAGGCCTCCCTACTTTGTGAATTAATCTCATTTCTGAAGAACTCCACAGTTGCATTAATGGTTAACACTGATTTCAATGTACCTGGCCCCCACCTCCCGGTCCCTCAGATTCACTTCCCTTCCTTTCCAACCTGTTTTCTTTCTTTCTGCTTTTAAGAGATCCCACCTTGTTGCCTTGGAAATGCTGGTATCTCCACCAGAGGATCATGGTGTTACTACAGGCTGGGGGAGGCCCCTGGTGGGAGGGGCTGGGGTGAAGGGGACACCCTGACGCCAGGGAATAGCAGGGAGTATGAAAAATATAAAAAGAACAGGGGTACTTGTGGCCCCTTAGAGACTAACAAGTGTGGTTGCTAAATGCGGCTGCCATGGGTAGTAGCCAAGGGAGCTGCAGCTGGGCCATCCTGTGCTGTGGTACAATGAGCTCTGACCAGCTATGCAGCTGTAGGCTTGCTCAGTGTACTGAGCCATGCTGGTGCATCAGGTCTCTCTGTGGCATGGAGGGGGTCTGTGGGTGCTGTAGTCTCTGGCTCAGGGCTGACGCCAGCCTTTTAAAGGGTGTTATGCTGCTAGAGGCACCCATATTCAAATGAGCTGGCATAACAAGACGTGTGGTCTGGTTGTTAAAGATCACGTGTCACTTTTTGCAGGAGTCCCAGTGTTAGCTCAGGATGATTGGCCTAATTCCAAGCTAGATAATTCCGTTCTGCCTCCCTGAATTTTCCTTGCAGTTTCAGCTGAATACAGAATTCCCTTTCACTTCCTGTCCTAATGTGATAAGCAGCCTTGCTATGGGCTGTTACCTCAGAGGTGACTGAGTTTCAGTGGGTGGGTGAGTGGTTTCTGTGTGCAGAGCTTGTTCTCTCTGTTTGGACAGCACAGCAGGTCCATTTAGATGAATGACGCTATAGATCAGACAGAGCTTTGAATGTGCCTATCACTTGGTATCAAGCTGCTGATGACTCATCTCCCCCTGTCCCAACAATCTTCCCTTTGGTGTTTCCATTTCTGTGGGACCTTATTTCTTGCTCCTGTACCATCCCCCTCGAGCGCACCAGGTGGCGCTGTTGGACTCCCAAAGGCACAGTCCCTCTCTTCATGGCGCCTCCTTCGCTCTGGTGCTGGGACCTGGGACTCCTGCAGGCTACTCCTGGCTCCAGGAGGGTGGAGTGTGATCTAGTCAGTAGAGTACAGGGGATTGGGAGTCAGGACTCTCTCTCCCCAGTTCTGAGGGGGCAGCGGTGGGCAAAGAGGTGACAGCATCTAGGCTCCGCTTGTCAGCTTTACCACGGACTTGCTGAGTAAGCCTGGGCAGGTCGCGTCTCCGTGCCTCAGTTTCCCCCCCAGGTGCAACGGGGATGATAGCAGCCTCCCTAGCTGCGAGGCCGGCTCAGTTTGTTTAGCACACTGAGGTCCTTTGGATGAAAATGCAGAATGGTGCAAAAGTCACACTGCTGCAGTTTTGATACAGACCAGGGAAGCTCAGGCCTGGTGGGGTTTGACTGAGCTTTGATTTGGATTTAGGGGTTATTGGGCCCTGAACTTCCAGGACAGTGAGTATCCCTGGGAACTGCAGCTGGGAAAATGAGCTCATGACAACCTCACTGAGGGCCCTCGCCTTTGCTCTGAGCCTTGGTGTGAGCCCCAGTCCTTTTCTGTGCTCCCAGAAACCTTTGCAAAGCTTCATACGACTCAGGAGTTACTCTTCCATCATCATTTCTGCTTAACACTCGTGTACGCCTCAGAAGGGCGTCCCTTGCTATATGCAGCTGCATGATTCGCAGGAGAGCTACACTTTCCCCATCCTCACCTCCTTCCAAAGCAAGGGCTAAGCAGAGCCCCCCACCTCCCACTCCATCCAGGACAGGGCTCTTCTGAGGAGGAGCCCCTGGGGTTCCCTGCATCTGTTGGCCAAATGGTGTGTCCAAGGAGTGAGTGAGTGTGTGTGTGGGGGGGTGACTCTGTGCGTGGGTTTTCCTAGTGGATGGAAATGTGTGGGCAGAGAACCATGTGTCTTACTCCTGCACCACCTTGTAGCAGCAGAATCCGCAGTGTGCCCTCAAAAGCCTCCGCCCAGCCGCGGTGTGCAGCTCGCTTTCTCCTGCTCAGCTTTAATTATAGCAACACATTGGTCATTCAAAGAGGGAGATTTATTACTGTCACAGGGGCCTGATTAATAGACCTCCTGCCTCTCATTTCCTAAAGCTCCTTCTCTCTCTGGCCTTCTGCTTGTCTCCCCCTCACTGTTGTTCCATCTGTGTGACCAGAATGTAATGAGAGCTGCGGGTTTGACTGGAAAGAGAAGCTCCCTCAGCTCAGCATATATTGCCCACAGGTGCCCGCAGATATGGCACTCCTTGCCAGCTCGCACTGGGGTGATAAAGCTCTAATCCTTCTAAAGGAGCTCCTACACCAGATCTGCCGGTTACCTCCAACAAGGCCACACTTCGCCCCGCACTCACTTCAGCTGCCTGGTCTGAAATCCTGCATGTCCTTTCTGAGCAGCAGATCCAACCCTCTCTGCACAACCAGCAGCCGCCAGGCCATGGCACCAGGTGTTATTGTCTTATTCATTTATATTTTGGTAGCGCCTAGGAGTCCGTCATGGACCAAGACCTCATTGTGCTGGGAGCTGTACATTATCTATTCAGTGGATTACGGTATCGCCTAGAAGCCCCACTCATGGACCAGAACCCCACTGTGCCAGGCACTGTACAAATGGAGAACAAAAGGACAGTCCCTGCACAAATGATTGCACAGGGTGCGAGGCTAGGGAGGTTCAGCCCCAGGACACTGCTGGCCTGACACAATGTCACCCTCTCACACTAATGGGAGCAGTGGCAACATACACAGTTTGCCTGGGAAACTGGGAAAGGAGCTTTATTTAAACTAGCGAGGGAGAAGAGAAACAAAGCTGTAGAGTAAACAATCCAGCCCCCGCAACCCAGCCTCCCCCGGCACAGCCTGCTAGTTCTGGTGTAGCTAAGAACTGCTGTACGATGCAGCCCATATCCATTTGCTTGCTCCTACCTGGGGCAGGGAGCCAGGTAATTCTGAGGAGGGCAGGGTCAGGTAGCTCCTCTGTCCTGATAAAGGTCCTTCTTCTCTCCTCTCTGGCCTGAAATTTCCCCTGACTCCCTCGTTGGCAATACAAAGGGGTCTTGGGTGCCTCATGTCAGCAGCAGAGTCTGCCTGACAGTGCCACTAGCAGCAGTTGACTTTAGGAGCTGCAACTGAGATCTCTGTCCCCTGGCAGCTCCCTGGCTGACTCCCTAACTTCTGAGCTGCCTCAGTTGCAAGCGGGCTCTGTATTTGCAGGGAAAGACTAGAGGGGCTCTTAAATAAACAGGAAACCGTGAAAGGGGGGTACATGCATTTTTAGGACATTCACACTTGCCTCTCGCAGGGATAGAATCCAGATCCTTCTCTCCTAAAGAACAGGCCTTGAGCTAAAAAGGATAATCTCCAGGATCTGTTAGCAATACAGGGCGTATGACACGCAACTAAGCCGTTCTGAGCCCATCCAGCAGAGGACAGTGATGCTCATATACTGGCCAGATCAATATTATGCATGTGTGTTTGTTCATGTGGTCTCATGAATGCTATGGAAGATCCCTCCTAAATCCCCCTTTAATCTGGGTTAGAAATTAGAGATGCATGAGAGGTGGCTGCCTGGCTCCTCATTGTATCCTCTGTCCTGTGCTCTCGCTGTTCCTCAGGCTATGTCTACACTGCAATTAAAAACCCACAGCTGGCCCATGCCAGATGACTCGGGCTCGCAGGCTTGGGCTAAGGGGCTGGTGAACTGCAGCGTAGACATTTGGGCTCGGACTGGAGCGGTTCTGAGACCCTGCGAGAGGGGACGTTCCCAGAGCTCGGGCTCCGGCCCCAGCCGGAACATCTATACCGCAGTTAAACAGCCCCTTCGTGCGAGCCCCACAAGCCCAAGTCAGCTGGCTCGGACCCCTAATTGCAGCGCAGACATACCCTGGGTGTCTCTGTGCATCTAAAGACCCTGTTTTCCCTTCCTCTGCAGCAGGTGACCAGACTGGGTGGATCTTCCCCAGGCTTTACTCCAGGGCCTGAGCAATTGCGCAGAATCCCCAAGTCTCTGCCTCGTTTTTCCCTCTGTGGCTGCTCCCCTCCTCTGGCCAAGGGCCTGCAGCCAGAGCTGCCTTCCCCCTCCCCCAGATCAGCTGCCTCCCAACGCCCTGGAATTTGAAAGTGCTGAGACCAGGAGTCTGTTAAGTGCTTCATTCCTCCAGCAGCAGCAGAGCGACCTGCTGGGAAATCCATTAACCCCTTCACGCTCTGGGAAGCAGGCGGCAGCAGGCCACAATAGGAGCTCCCGAGCAAAAGGCCCATTTCAGTTAAGTGCCTGAGAGGAAAGAGAGTGGGCACCCCCCAGCCTGCAGCGCACACCAGGGACAGCAAGCCAGGGCAAGGCGCAGCAGGCTCAGAATCCCACGGCCTGATTGCACCCTTCCAGCAGGGAGACTGGAGGGAAAGTCCCCTCCTCCCCCCGGGCTTGGGTAGCAGGCCCTGTGGAGGCTTCGGTTTTGGTTATTACAGACAGGTGGTGAGACTGAACGTCATGGCTGCACTTTGGCCATGCGCTTTCTTGGAGAACTGCCCCCTAGGAGTATCCATAGCATAGAGAGGGGTGTGATCTAGCAAACTCCTGTTCCCCACTCTGGGAGGAGGTGAATAGGAGGCAGTGTGGCCTAGAGGACTGAGCACTGGTTTGGACTGGGTTCTATTCCTGCCTTAGGCAAGTCATGTCCCCTCTCTGTGCCTCAGTTTCCCCATCTGGAAAATGGGGACGATGACGCTGAGCTCCTGTGTAAAACACTTTGAGGCTACTGATGAAAAGCCCTAGATAACAGCTAGGTATTATTATTAATGAGGTCTAGTGCTTAGCTTAGGGTAGTGGGAGTAAGGTCACCTAGGTTCTTTTCCCAGATCTTGGAGAGAATGAGGTCAGTGAAAATCTACTGGTCAGAGCATGGGACTGGGAACTAGGACTCTTGGGAGTGGAATTCAGGATTGCGGCAGCTGGGAAAAGAACCAGGAGTCCTGACTTTCAGTCTTGTGCCTTAACCATCTCCCCATTCCCTCCCGTAATAATGCATCAACGCTGGCGACACAGGCACTTGGAAGGATCGGCATTTGGAGTTCAGAAAAGCACCAAAGACCGTCCGCAAAGCTGGGCTCAAAATCTCAGGTGTCCAGGCTCTTTGGGGATATTTCTGCTCCCAGCTGGTGAATGCAAATAACTCAT
Organism: Mauremys reevesii; assembly: GCF_016161935.1. Taxonomy (NCBI): domain Eukaryota; kingdom Metazoa; phylum Chordata; order Testudines; family Geoemydidae; genus Mauremys; species Mauremys reevesii. The sequence continues at coordinate 11,139,929 of NC_052647.1, read as the reverse complement.
CCGAACTAGAGATCTTTGCATGCAGGATTGGGATCCACTGTGTGATTCACAGCAGGGCCTCCCAAGGGGGAGGGAGGGCATAAGGGACAGTTTGCCCACCCCCCTTGAGAGGGCCCCCAAACTGAATGGACTTGGGACTTGGCACACGGGGTCACAATGCCACTCATGTTTGGCCTGGCTGCCTCTCCATCATGATGCCAGGCCAAACCTGAGTGGCACTGAAACTCCATGTGCCAGGCTGCAAGACCCAGAGTGTGGAGCTGGGCCCAGCCCCATAGGGCAGGACCCTCCGCTGCAGGGGCAGTGGGAAGCAGGCTTGCTCTCCAATCCCTTGTCACCGGGGCCTCCCTCAGTGGTAATTTTTTGGAAAGGTGGGGAGCCTTCATTTCAGATTTTGCCCAGGGCCCCCAAAACCTCTGTGTGGCCCCGACTCACAGATTTCTTCCTGCTGAGTTGCCTGCCTCCAAACTGTGGATAAGTTTGGCCAGCCTCAGCACCTCCCAAAATATTTGGGCCTGGAGTTCTTCAGATGAAGCTTTGCCTGGGAGCAGGAAGAGGTGAGGTTTTTGCTTTTCTCCAAAGCAATTTGGTTGTAGCCTCATCATTTGACAGCAAGAGGAAGTGACGTTATATGGGACAGGAAGTGACTATTGACTCATCGACAAAGTGACTTCCTGGTTGGAAGGACAGTTGGAGGAAATGGAGTTCATCAGAAATGTGACGTGACTTGTGACATGGATCAGAAGGGGAAAGTGGGTGAAGGTGGCATGAGAGAAGGGACCATGGGTAGTTTACAGGGAGAAAACCCTCTAGCCAGTGAAATGTTCCAACTGGACTCTACAGCTTAAGTGAAATGTAATGGACCCTAAGTGCAGGCCTCAGCTTCATCAAACCTGCCTCTAATGTCCTCCCCGCCGCTTTCTTCTGCACAGCGGCGGCGGTAGGGTTGAATGTCAGCATATAGAAACGCCCCCAGGGTGGCGGTGTGAATAATCGACACGACAAGCATGTCAGATTCCTCTCGTCACTCTGTGAAGCACAGTCTCCTCTCTCCCCCTGTCATTCATTTCTTTGCAAGAGTGAAATTTCAGATGTTTGGGTACAGAAAGGAAATAGGAGACCTGAAGAAGCCACTTGTCCGTCCTTGTGCCTGGAAGTTCATTTCTTTTGCTTCCTCCTCATCTTCCTTTCATTTTTCCTTTCCTGCCTTGTGATTTCCAGGCCTCTAATCCCACCATCCACCCAACTGGGGTCCCCAGCAGGGATCAAAGTGGCTGGATTATAAGCATTCACTACACAGTTTGAGTTGGCTGAAGCTGTGACCGGGGTGACAGTGGGTCAAGCTGCTCTTTCAGATTGCGGAGCTGCAAGCAGTATTGTCTAGTGCAGTGGTTCTCCAACTTTTGTACTGGTGACCCCTTTCACACTGCAAGCCTCTGAGTGCCACCCCACCCCTTATACATTAAAAAAATGTTTTTATATATTTAACTCCATTATAAATGCTAGATGCAAAGCGGAGTTTGGGTGGAGGCTGACAGCTCGCGATCCCCCCCCCCATGTAATAACCTCAGGACCCCTTGAGGGGTCCTGACCCCCAGTCTGAGAATCCCTGGTCTAGTGGCTAGAGCCAGGGGATCTGGGGGCCAGGACTCAGGGGTTCTATTCCCAGTTCTTTCATTGACTCATTCTGTTGTCTCCTCTATGTGTCTTACCGCACCCACCCTTTTCAAAGCACTTTGAGATTCCTGTACGCAGAGGCACTACTCACATGAAGTGATGAACTGGCTGTCATGTACTACTGTCCTGTGGTCTCAGAAGTACTCCACTCCATGTCCTCGGCCCTTTACTGCAAAAGGAGAGATTCTCCTCTGGCTCAGATGGCAGGGGCCTGTGGTACTGGGGCAGGCGAATATGAACCCCAGCGCTGCTGAGAGATTCTGAGAGGCCCTTTCGCACCATAGTCACGTCTGGGAGGTTTTGCTCATGCGGCTGTTGTCCTGGCGAGCTGAGCAGAAATTGGTTGTTGGTTGACCTCACCCAACACAAGCCTCCAGTTGATCCAGTTAGCCAGGGGCTGCTTTGGAGGACCCAGCGTTTGGCCTGAGGGGCACATTAGGACCCTAATGTTCTGTGTGCCTTTGAGCACCTGCAACCCTCACTGAAACCAAAGGGAGCTGTGGATACTCCATGTCTCTGAAGATCAGGCCTGGAGGGGGGTACAGGGAAGAAGCCTCTGGCTGGAGTGAAGGGGGTGGGTGAGTCTGAGGGGGCAGTGTGTGGGGGTGACCCCACTTTGCCACCCTCCTTCCTGGTGGAAATTCTGTTGCTGCTGTGATTTTTTTCCTGCTAGTTAAATTCTCTCTGTGATTTCCCTCTGCAGCCTGCTCCAGCAGCTGCTGTGACGATAAGGAATCAGATCAGAAAAGGAATTTAGCATCCACAGGGCTTGGGGGGAGTGTGCTAAGGAGTAGGTAGTGAGGAGGATATGCATCCTTCTCCCTGTCTCTCCTCTGCCACCCTGGCATTGCAGGAGAAGGGCTGCACAGGCAGGGGGTGGGCAGGAGCAATGGCTGGCCCAGCTCTGATGTACCAGAGACAGGCATGTGTCATGCAGGTTCCACCCACGCCCTTGTCCACCTCACTGCAGGGTCCCTGTGCTACCTTCCTACTCACCTTGGCAGCAGAAAATAAGCCGAGTGCCTCAGCTCTCCTACTAAATGGGCCTGTGGCTTTAAAGGAATCCAGCATTGGGAAAAGTAGCTGCATCTGCAGCCCCTGCAGCCTGAATCTTCTGCGTATTCCCAGAGCAGGGCAACCTTCCCCCACCACTGTCCCAGAGGGACTCACTTTTTCAGGGGAGACGGGAGTTCGGTCTCTGTGGCCCATTCAGTCCTCAGTCTCTTTGCTGGGGCTGCTGATTCTAGTAATACGCACACGTTTGTGCTCGGACTGAGACCCACCAAACTCATTGCATGTGGGCCACTGTGCTCAGTGACATGTGGTCGCTGCAGGTCTGAAAGGCTCTGGACACCTCTACCTCGATATAACGCAACCTGATATAACACGAATTCGGATATAACGCGGTAAAGCAGTGCTTGGGGGGGCAGGGCTGCGCACTCCAGCGGATCAAAGCAAGTTCGATATAACGCGGTCGCACCTATAACGCGGTAAGATTTTTTGGCTCCCGAGGACAGCGTTATATCGGGGTAGAGGTGTCGTTTGTTACTGAGCCACCTAAGACATCTAGTCCCAAGGCTGCTGCTGCTCCTGGCGAGAGCGCATGCTGCAGCTGGGATTTGCAGTCTGGCGCTGGGGTTTAGAGACATCCCTGTTGCGTTACTTCTAAGAACCTCGTGAAGCTGCTAGCCACAAAGTGGGTCTGTCCATTAACCATTTCAGTGCTGCTTCGCCATGCAGGCAGAATGCATCTGCTCCTGCTGCTAAGGGTTGCGCCCATCCTGATGCTCACTCACTACCAACCCTGTTGCATCAAGGTGCCAGAGCATTGTACAACGCCAGTGCTCTGAGGATCTGGCTGAAGTTACACCAGGCTGCCCCATGTTGGCACCTAGACACTACAGTGATGGTGCCCTAGGCATACATGGATGGGTGCTCTGACGGCTGGGGACTGGGGGTGTCAGTAGTCCCCATGCCCTGTATTGGGTACGTGGGTACCAGAGATCCATCTCATTGGACAGTCTCTGAGTTAAACCCAGCCCAGAGCCTCAGCCAAAGGCCCCATGGACATTCGGTCCTGTTTTTCCCTTAAAGCAGTGTCGGGATCACCCTTATTCAAAGGGAATACTGCAGCGATATCCCACAAACGATGCAGCTCATGAAAGGATACTGCAGCCGATGGGGCAATTACTGTAGAATACTGTGGTTTTGTGTTTGTTTGTTTAAATAAAGGCCCTTACCGCTGGAGAAGGGGATGCAGCGAAAAGAAGTGATGAGCTGTAAGGCCCAGAGTTACAGGAGTCCTGGGTTCTAGTCTTGGCTCTGGGAGCTGGGGTGTTCTTGTGATGAGAACAACGAGGTCTAAGAGTCAGGACTCCTGGCTCTGGGAGGGCGTGTGATCCAGGAGTCAGAGCAGGGGACTAGGAGCACGGACTTGTGGGGCCTGTTCCCAGCGCTGGAAGGGAGTGTGGTGTACGTGGTTACTGCTGGGGGCTGGAGCTCTGCAGCTGCTGGACTGACTCCCAAATTGGCCTCTTTGCTTTGCTAGTACAGCCCTGGGCACGCTCATCACCTTGGCACGTGTAAAGTACAGTCACTTCCGGACCCTGCTGTCCTCCAAGAAAACTGACGGGAGTTTGAATACCGCAGACAGCCGTGCTGCCAGGTCTGCCACTCCATCCCCACTGCGCTCCTGAGTCACTTCCAAGCAGGGCTTCGTACTCTGACGGCAGCACTGACCTGTGGCAGGTCATCCTCGTCTTTGTTGTCTCTTCCATTCCCGTTCTCACTGGCATGCTCTCAAATGCCTGCACACTGAGGGAGGTAGTGCAGCGGACACATGCCTGTGCATGTATAATGAGCAGGAGAAGGAGCACCACTATTTTCACAATCATCACCATTGTTGGCCTGATCACTAGTACATATTGGCACAATCACTACCGACACTAGTACAATTGCATGGACGCTGTTGAAACCACTCTGGATACATTTGTTGTCTAAGTTCCTCATGTCCCCTATTTCCACTGCGACCTGAAAAATCTCATCTGCCACTGAAATGCAGCCATCTCTGGGGTGGAAAACACCAGATGTTTAACATGCACAACAGAAATATGTAGTGGTTCAGGACAGGCTGTGAAGATGAATCCTGTGCCTGTTTGAAGTTTCAGAATTGAAGAATTAGGGAGCCGGTTATGGTAAAGAGAGAAAGTATGGTCTCATTGTTAGTGCACTTGGCTGGTATTCAGTAGCATGGGGTTCAACTCCCTGGTTCTGTCACTGACTCTGTGTGGAACCCTGGGCAAGTCATTTCCTCTCTCTGTGCCTCAGTTTTCCCATCCATAAAACAGGGATAAAAATACTTCCTTTCCCCCCATGCTTTGTCAATTTAGATGCAAGCTCTTGGGGGCAGGGACTGTCATTTATTGTGTGTTTGTACAGCACCTAGCACAATAGGGACCTGATCTCACCACAGATACATTACAGAACTATTGCTATTTTATCACATATATGATAATTCAACAGTGTGGCTTTCTCACAGGCCCAAAAAACAGGGCACAAATTTATTATCAATATGCCATGGGGAACAACGGTCCATCCCATATGGCTCTTTATTATTAATAATCTTTTAGGAAGTACTTTACAAGACTGTTTACACTTCTTCCATCTCGGAATCTTTTCTCTTCCAGAACAATATGCTGGAAGATTTAATGACAGCCCAACTGGATTAGTGTGTATGATGTACAGTGTATTTCCATAGTTAAGTTCACATAGCAAAGGGCAAAACTCATGTGAAAGATCTAAGGGCTAAGAACATTTTATAAAAAAATTAGTGCATTGACTAATTAACTCTCATTAGCTATGTACAATAGGAGAAATCGCAATAAATAAACAGAATCAGACAAATCAATTACTAGAATAAGGATTATAACCTTCCCAAAGGCGCTTGCTTTTTCAAACTCTTGTGATGGAGCACTGAGCAAGACGGGTTAATAGGGGACGTAAAATAGCTTTATATCTAGCTGTGTCTAATGCATTTATCAGATTCAAACCCAGTTCCAGTCAAACCGGTTAACATCTTAGCAGCGAAGGGCCATAAGGACAAAGGACCGTGCAGTAGTTAAAGTGTTAGCTAAAGACTGGAGTTCACTTCCCGACTATGCCTCAGGCTCCTTGTGTGATCCTGGACAAATTGCTTTATCGCTGTGCCTCAGTTCCCCATCTGTGAAAGGGAGATAATAATGCTGTCGTACCTCACACTGGTGTTGTGAGACTACCTGTATCAAAGCGTATGGGTAATAAGTATCAAATACAGATGAGAATTGCCACATTCTATCAGACTAAGGGTCCACGTACTCCAGTATCTTGTGGTCAGCACTAGATGCTTCAGAGATGGATAATTAGACCCCAAACCCGTATTCACTTGTCTTCACCACGAGTCATCCCATTGACTTCATTTGCAGAACTGGGGCCTTACGGGTTTCTTCTTAACCCCCTTCCATTAGAGTTTGGCTTATGCCCTGAAGCATTGGGGTTTATAGGTTAGATTGTTGTACAAAATGCTTGAATTTTAAATTCTTAAATTGGGCCAGAGCATAACATTAAGTGCGGATTTAAAGGGAAACTGTCAGGTCAGATTTGGTCCAAAATTTAGGTTTACTGAAAGAATGAAATAAAGCCTCCCAAAGCTAAAAACAGTGGAAACATGTCAGTGAATTAGAAGAACAAACACCAATCCAATGCAAATACACCTCCTCCTGCAGTGTTTAAATAAATTGCCGCTATGGGTCAATGCATGAGAAAGGGAAGCTGGTTAGAAACAAAAAGTGAATGTGATAAATCCCTTTACCAAGCAAGCAAAGGAGCAGTACAACTAGTGCAAAGTATTATTTTCAGAAAGTCCTTTCAGTTTGAATAACCAAAGGCAGGATGTCTCATCCAGTGGATCACAACCCCCAGGGGGTCACCAAAGCCAATCGGGGGCAGTGAGGGGATTGAAAATGTTATTACAATCTAATTTCCTGCACACCCTTGCTCTTCAAGATCAAGTGTTCTCTAAGAATCACCACACGCACATACAACCTACATAGGCTTAACATTGATATCATGATACATTTTTTACTTTTAATTTTATAATATATGTAAGGGGGGTTGTGAACATTTTTTACTTTGAATCTAGGGTTCCCATCTTGAAAAAGGTTGAGAAACACTAATCTAATGGTTTATTTCCTGTGTAGGCAAGAGAGTTTGGGTTTTAAAATTAGGATTGTTATCCCCATAAAAAGATCATGTATTACATTCATTGAGCTCCTTTCATCCAAAGGCATTTTTACAAGTGTTTACACTTTTATGTAATATACAGACACACATTGTATGTCATATTGCACATACACACATGCATACTTTGTGACCGTTCCTTGAGGGTTGACCTTGTTTATCCTGTAAGTAGCATAGTGGACATTTATGGGTCTACTCGCTCGCATAACCTTGCTCCTGTGCTTAAGACTTTGCAGGACAGGGCTCTTGCTTTGCAGTCATGTGGTCTGTTGCATGCTGGGAATTGTAGTCTTTGTGGGCTGCACATCTGCACTGAGGAGTAGGAGAGTTTTATCTGCTCCTTATTATCTGCCATTTGTTCAGGGTAGATTAGATGTGTCCTCCAGCTTCCGGTGAGTTACTAATACAGCCGTCTGCTGGCTGGTAAGGTCCACCCAAGAATTTCTCTCCCTTTTTGTGTAGTCTTTTTCACTAAATACTTATTTATGCACGGCGGTACATTTGAAGCCAGCTAGGACTTCTTGGCTGTTGTGATGCAAAGCAATGTGGCAATCTGGAACTTCATAATGGTGGCATGGCTAGAATTTTAATGCTGCTGCTCCAAATCCACAGGCGCCTACCCCTGAGCTAAGGAGAAGTGCTTCTACCTGTTTTCACTATAGGGCCAATGACATACAGGCGAACTGTCTGATTCCAGCCAGAAGAGGACAGAGGTGTCACTGCCCAGCCCATTACAGTACAGCATGGGGAGTCCCACCTCCATGGCCCGTTCAAGCCTTTGCCCCCAGGCCACTCTAGCAATAGGCCAGCTAGGCAGCTGCCTAGGGTGACAGATTTTTGGGCAGCTACCTAGTGTTGCAGATTCGTAGATTCCAAGGCCAGAAGCGACCATTCTGACCATCTAGTCTGACCTGCTGTACAACAAAGGCCATAGAACGTTCCCAAAATATTTCCTAGAGCAGCTCTTGTAGAGGAACATCCAGTCTTGGTTTAAAAAGCGTCTGTGATACAGAACACACCACACCTCTTGGTGAATTGTTCCAACGGGTGATTACTCTCACCCTTAAAATTTATGCCTTATTTTCTGTCTGAATTTCTCTGGCTTCAACTTCCAGACATTGGGCCATGTTACACCTTCCTTTGCTGGACTGAAGAGCCCATTAGTCAATATTTGTTCCCCATCTAGATACTCCCAGACTGTGATCAAGTTACCCGTTAACCCTCTCGTTGTTAAGCTAAATAGGTTGAGTGCTCTGAGTCTGTCCCTGTAAGGAATGTCAGAAGGGCAGCTGGACCAAACCTGAGTGGCGCTGCAGCCCTGTGGACCAGGCCGCAGCCCCGTTTGTTCCTATCTGGCCCAGCTGCCCCTCTGTCATGGCAAATAGGCTCACAGAAGCATTGCCTAGGGCAGCACAATGTGTTGAGTGGCCTCTGCCTTTGCCTCTTGTAGAAGGAACTAACAAGGGGCCCAATTAGTGCCCAATATGAGAGTGGATTTTGCAACACTGATGCCTGCCGGCTAAGGGCTCACCAGGATCAAACTCATTTCATGTGAGGTGGCTGCAGAACTGTCACCAGACAGCAGTGACTCTCAGCCCCTGCCAACCTTGGCTGGCTATGAACCAGCATAGCTGAGATGAAAAGCTCTGCAGCTGCTTTGCCCAATCTGCCCAGGCTTCTGCACTGGTTCTAATTCTCTGCTGCACCTAGAGCAGCAGTGTAGGGGTACAAAGGAGCCTGTTGCTTCCTGAATCTGGGGCCTGTTCTACACTGTTCCTAACTCCAGTGTGGTTCGGAGAAGCAAGTCCAATCAATGCTAGCAACTGTGGGACCACAGTATATTATGGCCACCGTGCTCTGTGGGTACATGCCCCTATGCTGGAGTGTGCAGGGAAGAGGCATAGGAGCTGGGTGCACTGGCTGGCTGGGGGAATCCTCAGCTAGGCACATTCAACCAGTTTACAGCTCCTGTGCGCTACTGGAGCACCATGGCTCCCACCACCTTCAGGCCCCAAGGCGGTGGTACAGACCCCTTCCATCTGTCTTCATTACCCAGCCTCTCAGCCTGATCAGGGATGCTACTGAACTCTGCACTGCTGCCAGCATTTCATCCAACACTTATAAAAGAAATTTTTTTTTAAAAGCCGCTCCAAAAAAACAAGAAAAAAAAAGGTGAATTTAAATAATGCTTTCTCCAGTTTCCTTTTTTCCTCTACAAACCACCTTTTAGCCTAATTAAAAAACCCTCCTAGCAAGGGGGACTCAGCAGCCATCTCGGAAATTACAAATTGCTGTGCTTGTTTTCTCAATCCAGGATCCTATTAGACAGGCACTTTAGACCAGTTCTTAAGACGGTGCCTTAAGGACTATATTTAGGTGGTTACAGATCTGCTGGCATGGGACAAAAGCACTATCTTGAACAAAGGGTACTGGTGACGTCAGGGCAAGTGGGAATGAAAGAGAGAACAGAAAATAGGTTAGGTCCTCTATCAAATCAACCCATTATGCCTTGTACAGAGAATGGCAGCAGCTCTCTCTCTATATAGTTCTATGTACATATTTAAATTGATACACACGTCAAAAAGAAGTTTCTGCCCTTTTCCCGTGTGTTGCTTTATTCTTTGGGCTATTTTCTCCCCTCAGTCCTCAAACTGCCCCCTACCACATCCACCGTCATCCATTAATGTACATTTGGGATCAAAGGAATGTTAGGAAGTGTGGCTGGTGATGGGAGTACATGGCTTGTTCAACCATAAACATTGATAGATTGTTAGAATCCAAGGCCAGAAGGGACCACTGTGATAACATAGTCTGCCCTTGTGGGTAACACAGGCCAGAGACCTGCCCCAAACTAATTCCAGAGCAGAGCTTTTAGAAAAACATCAAATCTCTATTTTAAAATGGTCATTGATGGAGAATCTACCATGACCTCTGGTAAATTGTTCCAATAGTTAATCACTCTCACCATTAAAAAATTATGCCTATTTCAAGTCTGAATTTTTCTAGCTTCAACTTCCAGCCATAGGATCATGTTAGACCTTTCTCTGCTAGATTTAAGAGCCCATTCTTAAATATTTGTTCCCCATGTAGGTACTTATAGACTGAAATCATGTCACCTCTCAACCTTCTCTTTGTTAAGCTACATAGTTTTGAGCTCTTTGAGTCTATCATTATCAGGCAGGTTTTCTCATTCTTTAATCATTCTCGTGGCTTTTCTTTGACTCCTCCAACTTATCAACATCCTTCTTGAATTATGGGCACCAGAGCTGGACACAGTATTCCAGGAGCGATCACATTAGTGCCAAATAGGTAAAATAATCTCTCTACTCCTACTTGAGATTACCCTATTTATGCATCCCAGGGTGGCATTATCTCTTTTGGCCACAGCATCACACTAGGAGTTCATGTTCAGCTGATTATCCACCACAACCCCCAAAATCTTTTCCTGAGGACTCCTTCCCAGGATAGAATCCCCCATCCTGTAAGCATGGCCTACATTTTTGTTCCTCGACGGATACATTTACATGTAAGTATTAAAATGCATATTGTTTTCTTGCACCCAGTTTACCAAGTGATCCAGATTGCTCTCTATCAGAGACCTGTCCTCTTCCTTATTTACCACTCCCCTAATTTTTGTGTCATCTGCAAACTTTAGCAGTGAACATTTTATGTTTTCTCCCAGGTCATTGATAGAAATGTTGACTAGCATACAGCCAAGAACCAATTCCTGTGGAATCACTCTCCAGATGTCTAGATTCAATCATTCTCCAGATGTCTCCCTAGTAGGGATCACTCTTATCCCTGTCTCTAGATGTACTTCTGAAGAGTGATGTAAATTGTAAATTGGGAAGAACTAAGAAAATATTCATACATATGCAAACCGAGTTTGTGTGCAGGTGTGTGTATGCGTGCATGGTGTGTATTGTGGGTACACACATGCAGCCATTCATGTGTATTTTATGGTGACATTTTGGCCTTCAGCTATCTCTTCAATAATTGGAAAAGTTTTAACTCTTTCCATGCCGCTTCTTTTATTCATCTTCATCCTTCTTTTCCCCTTCTTCTTGCTTCACTCATCTTCTTGTTTCTGTCCATCATCTGCCTTATATCTAAAGGGGGCAGGCAGGGTTCGGGGTGTCCACAAACTGTGCTACGCTTGTCCTGAACCGGAAGGGGTCAGATGTCACAGGAATCCCTGGGCACAGCTGGGGGGGGAGGGAAGTTTCGGGGGCAGGGCAGGCCACGGGAAGGAAGGGATCAGAGAATACAGTCCCTAAGGAGGTAGGAAGGGGGCTAGAGTGGCAGGGCCCTACAGCCATTAGGGTGCAGTAGCAGACACAGAGCATCTGGTAAGGAAGACCCTCCATCAAGGAATTCCCAGCCGAGTGATTTGAGCTCTGTGCTGGGCGTGAGATTTTGGCCGAATTCTGGACTATATTGTCTACTTCTCTAGTATCTTTCAGCCCCAAAGATCTCAAGGTGCCTTGTAGACTCTCTCCAGAAAGATCACTTGACCCATCTCATGTTTCTTTGGGAGGCAGGGAGAGAACCTCTCTCCAATGGGAACTGCGGGCCAAATTTGGGTGAATACTCCAGCACTTGCCACAGTGCCGTGGGATCTGTAATATTCACAAGCGATCAGGACCTCAGTTCTCCCTCCTATGAGACAACAGCAATCTAGCAGCCCTTAGCTGAGGTCCATGCTGAGGTCAGGGCTGGCTCCAAGAGTAAAGCACCCCTTAGTGAATCACCAGAATAGCACCCTGCAGTGCCAGGCTGCAGCTTTCGGTTGCCGTGGAGTGAAATACTTCCCCTACTGACCAACACCATGGCCTGCATGGCCTGTGTGTTCCTAGCAAGTCTCCCATCCAATGAGGCACCTAGCCTGACCAAGCTCGCCCCACGGTGGCCCTTTGGCAGGTGTACCAAAGCTAAAATATGGCAAGAAGAGCATAGGGCTGGCTTTGAGACCGGCCAGCTTCTTCAGAACCCGTAAGAACTCACCTGACCCTTCACTCCAGGCCCTGAACCTTCTGAGGTTCCCATGTTATTAGCAGTTCAGGGTGAAATTCTTCTTTGCATCCCTTAAGCCCCTTCCCCAAAACAGGGCTGCACTCCTGGAGCGGCAGCCCCTGTGCGTCACGGAGGAGACCCTGCAGAAGCCATGGAGGGATATGCCTAGGTAGAGATTGTGGGGACTTGGGAATCCAAATGGCCTGTGCGAGAGGTGTGGAGTAGCACTGGCTGATTGGCCGGGGGCATGGCTGGCTGCACTGCAAGCTCACACCTCAGGCCTGGGTTAGGGGCTACATTTGCCCCCTCAACCCCTTACCCAGCTTCACTCCCAAAAACGGAAACGCCCCCAGGCAGGATCTGGAAGGGGAGCAGGGAGAAGGCTTCATGGAGCAGTTTTACCCAGAGATGTCAGTCAGGCTGTACAGGCACCTTGTCAAGAAGAAGCAGAGAAACCCAACGTTAATCAGGGGTTTTGTCAAGACATCCACCCAAGTGTCATTAGGGGCCTGGAGAGTACACGCCTGGACCTGCTGCCTTCCCTCTCCTCACCCCTTGTGGTTTGCCCAGCCCAGCTCCCTTTGCTGCTGCCACACGCAGCTCTCGTCTCCACGTTCCCTTTACTCACCAGGTGCCCTCTCTTCTTCTTCTAATCTAGGGGGACCAGATGGCCCCATTTTATAGGGACAGTCCCGATTTTTGGAGCTTTTTCTTACATAGGGACCTATTACCCCCCACCCCCATCCTGATTTTTCACACTTGCTGCCTGGTCTCCCTTTCTAATCCCTCCCCTCCCTGAACTCTCACCCTGCACCTTGACTTATGTTGGCTTGTATAGATGCAGGCTCCACAGGGTAAAGCGACCAGAGATCTGGTCGAGCTAGCGTGCATGGGAGGGGCTGCGTCTGAGGCCCTGCGCAAGCACTCAGGTGGCTAGCCCCGCCTGTGCACCAGCTCGCTCAGAGGTAGTGTGGCTCTGTCGACTCGAGATGGAATTGATACCTCCAGCTCCCGTGTGGACAAACCCATCATTCCAGAGTTTAAGGCCAGAAGGGACCATTAGCTCCTCTAGTCTGACCTCCTAATGCAACACTTTCCACCCGGATACTCCTAGGCTAAGCCCAAAGCATTTCATACCTATGAGCCCTGCCACATGGGAGGTGGGGTGCTCAGTTCCTTGCAGGATCGAGCCTCCACCCCACTCCCTTTTCAACTGGGGGCAAAGCTCCTGCCAACTTCAACCAGAGCGTGATCAGGAGCAGTAAAGAGCAGTGTCGCTTCCCCATGCTGTATAAATATTTTACAGTACAATAAAGGAGGCTGGGGGTGGGAGGCAAGATTCATCCCTGGTTTACACCAGACATGAATGCGGCTTGTTATTTTAAGGCACGGAGCAGGGTCTGTGGGTGGTAAGCACCATGTGATAAGTTGCATTTGTCACACACCTTTCGCCTTCACTCTGCCCACTGTTCAATCCCTGCTGGCACTTATTCTGATGTACCAAGCCCCCTCCTGGCTTCAAACAGCCACCCTTGGCAAAATGAAATCTGCGCATCTCCTAGTTGAATGTTTCCTTCTTCCACTCCTTCCCAAAAGGGGGGATTTCTTCCCTGAAATTACACCAGCCCAAGACCCAGGAGAGCCAGTCGCGTTCAGTCCTGGATCAGCGCCAGGTTGAAAGTCCCTTCTCTTTAGGGTGACCAGATATCCCGATTTTCTGAATTTTGGGTCTTTTTCTTATCTAGGCTTCTATTACTCCCCACCCCCGTCCCGATTTTTCACACTTGCTGTCTGGTCTCCCTCCTTCTCTTTCCACTTTACAGTGCTAGAAACAGGACAAAATGGGAATTTTGTCATTGACTTCAATGGGGCCAGGATTTCACACAGGAGCTTTATAGTCGTTTTTGGAACAGAGTGATTCCCACCTTCACACTGGGACAGCACCTGGCAGGTCCCCAGCTGTCACATGACCACCTATCCAGTAGGAACCGGGCTAACTCAACCAACATGTGTAACACGCAACTGTTGGTCACTGCGGCTTTGGGTCTGGCCTGCTCTGGACTCATCAATTTCAAGCCCAGTTGGCCTCCCAATATTTTGAATATCTGACACAGGGGTCAGCAACCTTTCAGAAGCGTCAAGTGTCAGAGGGGAGCCGTGTTAGTCTGGATCTGTAAAAGCAGCAAAGAGTCCTGTGGCACCTTATAGACTAACAGACGTATTGGAGCATGAGCTGTCGTGGGTCTGACGAAGTGGGTATTCACCCACGAAAGCTCATGCTCCAATACGTCTGTTAGTCTATAAGGTGCCATAGGACTCTTTGCTGCTCTTTCAGAAGTGGGGCGCCGAGTCTTCATTTATTCACTCTAATTTAAGGTTTTGCGTGCCAGACATACATTGTAATGTTTTTAGAAGGTCTCTTTCTATAAGTCTATAATATAGAACTAAACTCTTGTTGTATGTAAAGTAAATAAGGTTTTTAAAATGTTTAAGAAGCTTCATTTAAAATTAAATTAAAACGCAGAGCCCCCTGGACCGGTGGCCAGGACCCAGGCAGTGTGAGTGCCACTGAAAATCAGCTCATGTGCCGCCTTTGGCACATGTGCCATAGGTTGCCTGCCCCTGCTCTAACACATCTAGGGCGCTCTTCATGCCAGTGTCTCGAAGTACTTCACACAGATAGGTCAGTCTTGCTATTTCCATTTTACTGAGGGGAATCTACAGAGCAGAAAGGAGCTGCTACTTGCCCATGGTCACCTAGCAAGCGAGTGGAACAGAGCTAGGAACAGAACCGAAGTCTCCTGGTTCCTTGTCCAGCGTTCTAGCCATCGGAGCAGGCTAGAGGCCCCCTTTGTAGGTCTGATTGAATTATTTTTATAAATGTTTTAAGAGCAAAATATGATTGAGGGTTATTGTAGTCCTCCCTTCTAATCAGGAGCTCTGGTAAATTAAATCAAACAGTCTGAGAAGGATTGTAATGTTGTTGGTTTTCCCCTCTTTCTATGCGCTAATCTTCCTCGTGAAATCAGGGACCGGCTGGGAAATTAAATCCCAGTTAACAGATTAGAACAAATATCACAATCCGTTTGCTGCAGGCTGGTGTGCAAGATGCCTAGGAATGCCTGATTCCACCAGCCAGAGTCCAGTAGGACACCAAATCTTGTTGCTTGATGACAAGAGAGGAAGCATGGCCCAGCGTATTAGCATAGGGCTCAGCAGACCCAAATTCAATTTCCTGTATGACCTTGGGCAAGTCAGTCTCTCTTTGCCTCTGTTTCCCATCTGTACAATGGGGATAATAGCACTGCCCTGCCTCACAAGGGGGTTGTGAGGATTAGTACAAGGGGTGCTCCAATACTATGGTAATAGGGGGAAATATAGGTACCATAGATAGCAGAACTACCTGCTGAGTCATCTATTCAGGAAACTCTCAAGTTCATTGTAAAAGGTGCAGGGACGTCTCTGAGCACTGTCTTGCCACTCAGTGTGGCCCACCTGTGAATTTCCCCAAGTCGGGCAGCAACAGACCCCAGTTTCACAGCCCAGGGGCAAGGAGAAGCCACCATCCATTCATCAGAGGTGGTGTCCCTTTGAATTAGCCCAGAAATTACAAGCAATCAGGTCAGGAGCTGTTGTGACAGCCATTGTCTCAGGGTTCCCAAACCTTACAGTCCACACCCAACTCTTGGAAACAGGTTAGGGTTGTCTCCAGGTGCCTTAAGTACATCTACACTGCCCAAAACACCCCTGCAGCAGTGAGTCTCAGAGCCCAGGTCAACTGACTCGGGATTGGGGGGGCTCATGCTCTGAGGTTAAAAATAGCACCGCAGACATTGTCTCTCACGCTGGAGCCCCGGCTCTGAGAACCACTCCCCCCTCAGGTTTCAGAGCCTGGGCTCCCGCCCAAGCAGGAACATCTACATTGCTATTTGTAGCTCTGTAGCACAAGCCCCGCAAGCCCGAGTCAGTTGACCTGGACTCTGAGACCTGCTACCACCGGGGTTTTTTTTCCCCAGTGTAAATGTGGAACTGCCATCCCCAGCAACCCCTAGTTCCAGCACCTATGCTGCTTCCTGTTCCTCTTTCATATCACTCGGCCCTAGAGAGAGGAAGGGGAGAGGCAGGATGGTCCAATGGTTAGGGCATTAACCTGGATTCAAGTCCCTACTCCATCACCACCTTTCTGCGTGACCTTGGGCAACTCACTCACTTGCCGTGTCTCAGTTTCTCCATCTGTAGAACAGGGAGGGGAAGGACCTTGTTGATTAAGCCTTGGTTATAGGCTCCAGCCTGCCCCTTAAAGGGACAGTAGCCTTTTCTCCTGTACTCTTTGACACCCCTGCTTAAATCTGTCCCTGTTCAGGAAAGCAAAGTTGTAATCAGGTCAGATTTCTTAAGTCAAGTAGATCCTGCTTAGTGGGAGAGCTCATGGGAAAAGCTCGGTGACCCTGGAAATAGTATTGATGATTCAGTAGGTCATGTTCCAGTGTCTCATTGTGCTGGTAGGGGATGCTGTGCTGCTGGAGTCACCTTCCAGATGATAGGTACAGCCAATGTCCTGGGCATTTGTCATTAAAAATTCCCTCATCTTGTTCAGTACAGTCCATTTCACCTACTGCTGTTCTGCCTCTCTACATTTCCCCTGCAGTTTTGGCTGGATAACAGATTCATCTTCACTTCCTGTCCTAAACTGCTGTGTGGTGCTGCTGACGGCTGTTAAACAGCTGCCCCTTGTTCAGTCAGCAAACTGTGTCGAGTACCTTAGATTCTGAGAGCACTGTGTAAACAAAAGATCCTTGGCATTCACTCTAGGGGCAGGTGGTGTAGTGGTTAAAGCAGAAGGCTGGAAATCTGGTCTGCTAGGTGCTTTTCCTAACTCTATGACTCATTTGTTATATGACCTTAAGCAGTTCATTTAGCCTCCCTGTGCCTCAGTTTCCCTCTCTGTAAAATGGGGATAATACTGACTTACTGGACCATCGAGCGGAGCACGAATAACAATAGTAGTGAAGCTGCGATTGCACAGGCTAGAGGCCCAGAGTCCCAAGCGGGGTTGTACAGCTCATGCTGCTGCCCCTGCTGCCACAGCTCCATGGCTATTGTTATTCGAGCTAGCTCAGTACATCTTCACTCGTGCAGTGACATCTCTGATTGCAGTGTAGACAGAGCCGTTGAGGAAAGGTATAAAGTATAAATCCTTTATGGTACACTCAGCACTGATCATAATTGTAGTGTAATAAGCATATCACTGCCCACTATTGGATAGTTAGAAGCACTCACTGCTGTGTCATGTGCCCTGTACTGCTCACAGCTATGGGGGATTCCCCTTCAGCTCAAATGACATCCATCATCCTTCAGTCCCTTCTAACCACCCGTGGCATCAAGACAGAAACCTGCAGTGTCCACTTACTCTGCACACTGTGCGAGCTGCTTTGTTTATAACTGTGTAGTTTATATTGTGGGTCTAGTCAGGACAGTGTACTTAGTGTAGATCTGTTTTTAACACCCACTGGCAAATATCTCTATTGATTTATAGATATTAGGGCTTGTCTATACGGGGAGGTTAGTGAGCACTAAGCTAGGATGTGACTATAAAGCACCCTAGCTTGCTACTCACACTAACTCCCTGTGTGGACACTTCTACTGTGCACTAACAGGGCCCTCAGGTGGTTCAGCTTAGTACACTTCCAAAATGTATCGAGCTACTGGGCACGAAGGCATGTTACTGTGCAGTAAGAGTGTCCACATGGGGGAGTTAGTGAGGAGCCCCTAGTGTGCACCAGCTACTGAAGGCTCTTCCCACGTCTAGACAAGCTCTTTGGTAAATGTTAGTTACTCTAGACTCTCCACCCCCTCTGAGGGTAATTAACACCGAGGATAATTAACTGAGGGTAATTAACCACTGGCACAATTTACCAAGGGTCATGGTGGACTCATCACTGGCAAATTTTAAATCAAGATGGGGTGTGTTTCTAAAAGATCTGCTCTAGGAAGGATTTTGGGGAGATCTCTGGCCTGTGCCATACAGGAGTTAATGGTCCCTTCTGGCTTTGGAATCTAGGAATCTATGCGTATGCACCAAGAGTGGAATTTGTGTACAGGACGACATTATCTTGAAGAACCACAATTACTTTAGGATAAATATCTGTTCTTTCTAGCCCCTTTCTCCATGCAGTGCCACCTGCTTCAGCGTATGGACACCTGTGGAGTTGGAGGCACCCAGAAATTTGCTACTATACCAATAATGATTCTAAGTGAGGAGAACATACTCCATATTCGGGGTCTGGCCAGCATGCCTCACTCGGCCAGAACTCCCATTGCCTTCAGTGGGAATTCAGCTTCACTAAAGGAGGGCAGGGTCAGGCCCTCAGTGGGGCTGATTCATGTTCAGCAAAGTCTTTAATGCCAGAAAATAATCCACTCCGCCCTGGACCATGCAAATTTCATGGCAGCTAAATGGCCCCTTGAGCAAGTCAAGGGAAGATCTGTTAACACTCAGAGCCTAGCCATACCCCTAGCTTAATTTTCTCATTGCAGCTGGAGAAATATTTCCACATCTGTCTCAGGATTTAACCCCAAAGGGCCCGATCCTGTGAGGTGCTCGGCACTCTCAACTCTCATGGGGGTCAGTGGGAGTCAAGAGTGCCCAGTCCTGTGCAGGAAGCAAGCAAATCACTGGAGATGAGGTTCTGCTCTGCTCTGGAGTTTGTGTCTGGAGTGACTTTGTTTACTTCATTTTAGGAGTGAGTATGTTCTGGTGTAACTGAGGGCAGGGTATGACCCACTGGCTGTAGTAGGAGACTGTAGAAAATTATATTAAAAATACCCCACCAAGCGGTTTCATTTAAAATCCGAACAGAGTGGGGCACAACCCAAGGTCTTTACTCCAGGATTACTAACTTACTCAGGCCAATCACCCACTGAAGGGAGGGGAAGTGAATTTGCCCAAATAAAGATGGAAAAATGTGAGTCAGAAACTCCTCAGGATCTGGCCGGTGGAGTTGCTCTGGATTTACACCAATGTAATTGAGATCACAGAATCCTCCCAGCTATTTTTCTTTCAAGGAATGTGTCGGTTTTGTTTAGAGTTTGCACAGATCGCTTAGCTTCTCACTTGCATTACAACCCACATATACACGCTCACTCTGGCTCTCTTCTCGCTCAGTACTCTTGTAAATCAGGAGTAATTCCTAGTTACACTGTTGTAAAACTGGTGTAAAGTCAGAGGAGAATCAGGGCCAACTCACTCCTTTTCCCTGCCTGCCTCCCAAAGAAACATGAGACCTGTCCTAAACTCAGAAACTAGCAATGGAGCCTAAGGAACAGATTCCGATGTCCATTACCCCAGTGTGAATCCTCAGTCACTCCGGTGAAATCATATGAGATTCACTATGGATTTACACTAGTATAACTGAGATCAGAATCCAGCTGGGAGCATGCTTAGGGAAAACTGCAATTTGTTTCTAGGTTTTCCAAACTGGAGGTGGGTGAGGAGGAGAAAAATCTGCCCCAACATCCCTTTGCTCTCTCTCAATCTCTCTCTTTCTCCCAGAAACTCCACTGGGTTAGGTTGGGCAGCAGCAACTGATTGGTCCCAGGCCATCATGTGCTAAGCGTTGCTGAGGCTTTGGGATGGTCTGTGTTTGCATTAAATTGATCAGTTGCTGCACATTATAGCTCAACCTGCCAGTGAATCAGATCTTTTTTTTCCATTTTTTTCTCTCTCTCTCCCAGTCCCTCCCTCCCTAACACCAGTCTTATTTTAGCTATAACCCAGGAGGAGGAGGAGGAGGTGGAGGAATACAGGACAGAAAAAAATACTAGACATTGCAGCATCCAGGAAACCCTTATGAGTAGATGGTGGATGGGACCTGCTACTTCTCTCTTCTTTTTCATTTTTGGATTTTACAGGATTTCTTTGCTGCATTCAACTCCAAGATGATGCAAAATTGACATTCACGCACTCACACCAAAATAATAATAATAAGGCAGAAGCAGAGACCACCGGTGAAACTGCAACAGGAAAAAAACAAACAAACAAAAAATCCAGCCTACATCTTAAGACGCTTGACAAGACCCCAATAGCCTTTTTTCCCTCTCCAGACCTTGCAACGTTTTGAAGACGGCAGGATGATGCACAAGTGAAAGCAGAGACCTTGTGGGAGTGGGGGGAGAATTTTTTTTTTGCTTTTTTAAAAATTATTGTTATTTTCTTCCCTGATGCTAATATTTTTTGGGGGTGAGGTTGAGGGGAATGCACTGATTTTTAAAACAAATGTTAGGCTACATTTGTTTTCAAGTGTGCAAAGATTTTTGCAAAGCTGAACAGGACAGAGGAAAGGTTGCATTTTTTATTTTTTAAATTATTTTTTGCCAAAAATTGCATTGCAAATATATATTTGCTGGTCCATTTTATTTATTGGTAGTGACTTTCCCACCCCCGGGGCTTGAAGTGAGGAGTTGGTGCATTCAATTTTTTAAATTGAATGTTGGTAGGGAGGAGGTGCTGCACTTGCTATATTTAATTGTAATTATTTTAATTTATTTATTTACTTTGCTAGTCGTGAGACATTTTTTAAATTGCTTTTTTTTTTGGTTTGGACTGGCGGTGCATTGCGTTTTTTTTTTTTTTTGGTTGCAATTCTTTTTTGTGGGGTGGCTCGTTAATCTTTTTAGAATTGGAAAAAATTGGGTGAGGTCGGTGCATCGATGAGTTGTTATTTTTAATTGCAGAGCACCATTTTTTTGAGGGTGGTGCATTCATTTTTTCATTGCAATTTTTTTTGGGAGGGAGGGGGGGTCGCATCGGTTCCTTCCCTGCGAGGGGAGGAGAGAGGATTGAGGAAGGATGGCCAGGGTCTCTGGTGCTTTCACCGGCCGTGCTCCTGCCTGAACATTCCCCCTCCTTCTGCTGCAAGCCCCCCAAGCAGCAGCAGCAGCAGCAGCCGATGGGATGTGATCAGCTTCTCTTCTCCAGCAGCATCCTCAGCATCGTAACCCCCGGCCCTTTGCTCTTTGCAGGATGGCTCGCTTCGGAGACGAGGTGCCGGCTCGCTACGGGGCTGGCGGCTCCGGGGGAGCGGGCTCCGGGGGCGCGGCGGGCGGTGGAGGCGGCCGGGGTGCAGGGGGCAGCCGGCAGGGCGGACCGCCCGGGGCCCAGAGGATGTACAAGCAGTCGATGGCCCAGCGAGCCCGCACCATGGCTCTCTACAACCCCATCCCCGTCCGGCAGAACTGCCTGACTGTCAACCGGTCCCTGTTCCTCTTCAGCGAGGACAATGTGGTGAGGAAATACGCCAAAAAGATCACCGAATGGCCATATCCTTTCTGTTGGGGCCCCCCAAACTCGGGCATCCCTCCCCAGCCAGGCAGCTGCACCCCCTAATACATGCACCCCCAGATCCAGGCATCTCCACCCCCTGATGCATGCAGTCCCCACCCAAGCAGCTGCCCCCCGGCATGCATGCGACCCCCACCCAGGCATCTGCCTCTTCCGCCTAAGCATCAGCACCCCCTAACTCATGCATCTCCCTGCCTGTGCATCTGCACCCCACACCAGGAATCTTCCCCCACCGAGGCTCCTGCACCCTGTTGTGTATGCGTCCCCCCCACCCACACATCTGCACCTCTAATACATATACACTCCACCCATGCATCTGCATCCCCTAACTCATGAATCTCCCCACCTGAACTTCTGCACCCCAGTCCATGAATCCTCTTCAGTCTAGGCACCTGCAGCCCATAATGCATGCTTCCCGCCACCCACACATATGCACCCCATAATGCATGCTTCCCGCCACCCACACATATGCACCCCATAATGCATGCTTCCCGCCACCCACACATATGCACCCCACAATGCATGCTTTCCGCCAGCCACACACCTGCACCCCATAATGCATGCGTCCCGCCACCCACACATATGCACCCCATAATGCATGCTTCCCGCCAGCCACACACCCGTACCCCATAATGCATGCTTCCCGCCACCCACACATATGCACCCCATAATGCATGCTTCCCGCCACCCACACACCTGCACCCCATAATGCATGCGTCCCGCCACCCACGCGCCACACCCCATAATGCATGCTTCCCACCAGCCACACACCCGCACCCTATAATGCATGCTTCCTGCTAGCCACGCACTTGCACCCCATAATGCATGCTACCCGCCACCCACACACCGCACCCCATAATGCATGCTTCCTGCCACCCACGCACCGCACCCCATAATGCATGCTTCCTGCCACCCATGCACCCGCACCCTATAATGCATGCTTCCTGCTAGCCATGCACCTGCACCCCATAATGCATGCTTCCCGCCACCCATGCACCTACATCCCATAATGCATGCTTCCCGCCATCCACGCATCTGCACCCCATAATGCATGCTTCCTGCCACCCACACATCTGCACAGCACCCAGGCATATGCACCTTTTCCATGGATCCCTTTCTCCCAGGCATCTGCACCCCAACTTGTGCATGTAGCTGCCCACCCTAACCCGTGTACCTTCACCCCAGCCCATTCATCTCCACCCCCAGCCAACTCACCTGATCCCGTCCAGCCGCACTTCACCTCCGCACGCTGTACCTCTGCACCCCACCCCCCACGGCATGCCATGACATCAGTCCAGCCACCTGCACCCCCAGCCCAGGTAGCTAACGTTCTTGCCCATGTTATCTGCCTCGCTAGGGCACAGCCTGCCTTGCACACCCTGGCCAGTCCCCCCCCCCCTCAGGGGAAGGGGCTTAGGGGCATTTCGTGGTCAGACAGCCTTTCCCCAGGGTCAGGGGCTCAGGGTTTGGATTACAGAACAGGCAGGGCATGCAGAGGCCAGTCTCTGAGTGGAGCCTCCACTACAGGCAGTGGGGAGCCAGTTAGTGGGCAGGGGTCTTGGGACGTCCCCTGCAACATGGGTTTGTCAGCATCCATCATGTCCACGGACCTTCCAGTGGGAGGCAGTGCAGGGGTTCGAGTGTTCCCCCACAACACTGTGGAGTGGAAAGGGTTACCAGTGAGCCGGGGTCTTTGCCATCTTTGTGGGTGTCTGCCAGCTATTTCAGGAGAAACAGAAACGGGGGTTCCCCAGCGAACCCCTTGTTGGTCCAGAGAAAGGGGATCAGTAATCTGTGGTCTCTAGTGCTGCTTCCCTGCTAGAAGAGGAGCACACAGCACAGAGTCCTCACTGCCGAAGTATGGCCCAAAGGGAGGGGCATGGAGAAGGGTGCATGTGGAGGTCTCATTAGCAGTGAGGATCTGAGATAGGATCTTGGGTAATAGGAGGGTAGGAAGCTTGGGTGCTCACTGCCACTCTCCAAAGCCTTTCCGCAGACACAGCAATGGGTGGATGGTGCATATTTGCATGACAGAGAAATTAGATTTATCAATACACAGGGCCGAACTCTGCTCTCGCTTACTCCAGTGTCAGTCCGGAGTCACACCATCAAAGTCAGTGAGGTTACTCAGCCTTTAAACAGGCGTAACTGAGAGCAGAATTCGGCCCTCGGAGAATATTGCCCCATATTTATGATGCCCAGAGAGAGATCTACTGTGTTTTATTTGTGCACCTGTATGTGCAGAATTACAGGACAAGGGACATCGGGGCCACTTCCCTCTGCTACATGGGCGGAGCGCCCATGGAAGCCGGCAGAAGATATGCCCATGTATTTGGGTGCAGAATCAGGCCCTGGGACCACACATTGCATTGGCAGAATAGCACAGGAATTGCCCCAGCCACCTTTCATTTGCCCCTGGATGTACAATTAATTTCACAAGTGAGGCGGGGTTGGGGGTGAGAGAATAGAATTAGGAGCCACTTCTGGGCATATCTGCGGAGTCTTTCCATTGAAAGTGGTTTCCCAAGCTGGGTGGAGAAACTGAGAAATAGCTGTCTCTGCATCTGATGCTTCAACTTTGGTATGTAAATTCCTTATTCTCTATTGTGATTTGTTACTTACTTGCCGTTGTCTAGAGAGGAAGCCAGCAAACCACATAAACCCCCACCCCCTACCAAAATATGGCTGAGGAAGGCCACCCTGTGTATCTCAGAATGTATCGTTTTAAAAGAAACATTTTCTATTCATAATATGGTTGATAAAGGTCTTGCATCTGTTGAAAGCTTGGTGTAGTTTTGGCGGTGAGCAAGATGCGTTGGTGCTTGGATGGGAGAAGGTAGTTTTGTATAGCACTGTGAGTTATCTGGATGTTAAACCCAGACTGATGTATTCCCTTTTATCTGATGTGCATGTTGTTGGTATCTGATACCTTTATGTTAAAATTGTGCCGTGAAAAATTATCGAAATGGGGCCGTCTGAAGGTTTTTTGGTAGAAAGTCTCTTTCTAGGAGCAGTTTTTAGCATGTGTTTCCCCTAAGCATGGTTTAAAAAACCCTGAAATATGGCACCCATTTTTGGGGCCAGGTTCTAATTGTTACACCGGTGTAAATCCGGAGCAGTTCCTTTCAAGCCAGTGGCATTCTGCCTGTGCAACTAACAGATCAGAATCTGCCCCTTGATTCCTGACGTATACCTGAGCCTTGCAAATACTAATTTTAAATTAGAAACACTTTACAGTAGATATTCACCCCCTGATTGCTGGCTAACTGAGCATGTGCACTGCAGTGCTTAGATACTATGCTGATGGATGCTGTAGGAAACAGTAGGACGGATGGGCAGATAGATCTCTGCTAAGATCCTTTTTTCCATACTGTTTTTGGGGCACTGGTGTTGTGAGAGATGCAAATTATTCTAACCTATAATTTTCTGGTGCATAAATCTTCCTTTACCTCAGGGAGAATTTGGGGAACCAATCAAAAGTCAGTTTTTTTGCTGTGTTGTGTCTGGAACCATAGAAGTTAGAGATAGTAAAGGTTGTTCGGTTCCATACAGACTGTAGTGCTGGTGATCAGTGTAGGATTGTTTCCTACAGTCTGTTTTCTAATGCTGACTCTTACTGCCCTAATATTCAGCAAGCTGATGTCCGCGCGCCAATTGCCTGCTTGGTATTTCAGCACATCTTCTGTATTATTAGATTATGTACTATCAACTGGTATGATCCCTCCACTCCTCATTCCCCTAGAAGGGAAATCTGTGCACAGCATTGCAAAGTCCAAAAACCCCAGGGGAATGAAAGGCTGCTAACAGAATGTCTTGGAGCTGCCTGAAATTGACAATAGGTGAGAAATTTGGAGGCTAACTGTGTCTTTCTCAACTCACCCTCTTTTGTGCCTAGATTTTTCAGTTCAGATGTTCCCCTAGAACAGATGACTAGACAAGGCTAAGCCTGCTTCCAGAGAGCAATGATACCTCATCATAGCTGGGTAAAACAAGGACAGAGGGAGAGATTCAGAACTCAGTTATGCTGGTGTGAATCTGCATTGCATTGAAAAAAGTGGAGGTAACTCCAGTTTCACCATGCAGTAAGTGAGATCAGGATCAGTTGTTGAGTGCCTAAGTGAGAATTTATGTGGCATGGTGGAATTATGTTAGATTTTTAAGCTACTATTAACACTTTTTTGTTAATGTTCTGTGTAACAGGATTTGAGTGTATTTTGGAGCTGACATTAAAGACAGAGGCATAAGGGGTATGTAGTGGACAAATTATGCACTGTGTGCGTGCAGTACAGACGTCCAGAGTCACTGACCAGTACATGTTTAATCAGCAGAATAAGGTCTTTGTATGGATGTCTGCTCCCTGTTGTTATAAGCAACAACCCTGGTATGAATTAGGTGGCTATTGAAAATATTCATTGAGTGCATATATTACTAAATTCAGGGTTTTTAAAATGTGCCTTCACTGTGGGAATAGGAATAGTGCCCTCAGCTTCTTAAAATCGAAGTTTTCGTTTAAGAAGCAGTGCCCTGTCCTTAGGGTAGGGAAGAAAGCCTTGCAGTTTTGTACTAAGTGTAAACTGACGGGCTGCTGTTTTCCTTAGTCTGCAGAGACTGCACCAGTGCCTCTGTTGCTGCTGCTCAGAGCTCTCTGATGTAGTAACTGGATGAGAGTCTTGTGCGTTTCACTTCCAGTATTGTAAACCTTATGGGCAGAAATGAAACTCAAGGGAATCTGGTCATTTTCAATCTGCTGCTGCTGCTGCTTGGGAAGGCTCTGAGGAGCAGCTGGGGGAAGGCACTGATGCCTTGGGAGGAGAACAAAAAAAGGTAGAGGGCCTGGTTCTCCTCTCACTTACACCAGTGTCATTCCATTGGTTTTAGCTGATAATCATTCCTGATTTAAACCAGGGTGAGAGAAAAATCAGGTCCAGAGTTTGTGGAAGGGTAGAAGAGAGGAGACTGCCTACTATCCCCACCCCTCATGCAGCAGCCAGGAGCATCTAGTAGCAGATGGGTTGTGAGGAGATGGAGGCAGACGCCTGCTAGCCCCTGAGTAGGGTCCAAGGAGTGTATCCTGGTAGGAATCCCAGAAAACCTTTCCCTTTCAGAGCAGTTCAGTAGGGAGGGTTGGTGTCTCACACAGATACTGCCACTTTTCGATTGGTCTGTGACTAGTAGATTTACTCCTCTGCTATTGGGTATCTAGTCAAATTTCCAACCCTTCTTTGTGGGTGAATGGGGGACTGTGAGATTGGGAGGGGGAGAACGTAGGAGAGATTAATGGACTAGGTGAGAAAAGAGAATACAGTGTACGTAGATTGGAAGTACCATCTTTCGTTGGGTGGCTGTACAGCACCCAGCACAATTGGGTCCTGGCCCGTGATGGGTTCCTAAGCACTGCTGTAGGACACCTCATAAATAACGGACACCCCCAAGTACGGTGGGGTCCTGGTCTGTGACTGAGGTTCCTAGTTGCTACAATAATACACCTAATAAATAAGGTCAGTGCCCAGCACCGTGGGGTCGTGGGCCATGACTGGAGCTACTAGGTGCTATTGCAGTCCAAATAATAATAATAATAATAGCAAGCAATGTGTGAGTGAGAGTGTATGTGACCTTGGGAGAGAGAAGTGGGAGAGAGAGAAAATATAAAAGGAGAAGAACAAAATGTAGGGAAAGAAAAATAGAGAGAAACAGTTGGGGGAAGGAGTGAGAAGGAAAAGAGGAGAGAGACATTGGGGACAGCTCAGGAAAAGACAGTGTGATCTATGATAGGGAGGAAAAGTGGAGTGAAGGCAGGGAGGGATGGTATCAAAAGCCTGATGGAGCAGTGGTATCAGCAGGCCTGGATGAACAGTGTTCACCTGTTGTTTGATGGATTTCACTAGAATTGGTAGACAGATCCTTGGTTTTGGTGGTCAGTAGCTGATCAAATGCCCTTCAGTGGCAAAACTATTCCACCAATGCTGATGAGCTCTGTGGACTGACATAGTCAACAGATCGTGATTCCTGTTACTTGTCCTGCCCTAGCAGTTAACTTACCTTTTAAAATATGTGTTAACACTCAATCAGAGGAGGGCGGCCTTAGGGTTAAGGTGCTGGGATAAGGCTCAGAAGTTGACCTTGGACAATTTACTTCATCTTTCTGTGCCTCAGTTTCACCAGCTGTAAAATGGGGGTGATGCTTTCCTTCCCCCACCCTTTGTCTGTCTAGACCCTGATGCTGCAGACACATGCATGCCTAACTTTACTACTGGGACTACTCCTGGTATGTGT
The DNA here is from genome assembly GCF_016161935.1 of Mauremys reevesii. NCBI lineage: Eukaryota > Metazoa > Chordata > Testudines > Geoemydidae > Mauremys > Mauremys reevesii. The sequence goes on along the minus strand of NC_052647.1, from coordinate 11,112,352 downwards.
GTTAATGTTTGCTGGATCAGGGCCTTAGAGCGTAAGTGTGTTGGATGCCATCTTAGCTGACACACCGGGGATTGAGCCAGGGACCTCCAGAGCTAAAAGTAGAAGCTGCTCCAGCTCCCTGACGGCGGCTATGGCACACTTGTCTCCTCTGGGGATTAGGCACCAGTGGAGGGCTGCAGCACACCCTTGCCAGTGGCTTACGTAACTTTTTTGGAGAAGGGACGGGATTGAACTCCTCGCTTGGGGAGGCTCAAGCCTTGGTGGAGGGCTTTAGGCTGTGCTGTAGTACAAGTAAGATCAATAAGGAGAAAGTTGATTGTCGATATGGTACAATTAAATGAGCTACAGTAAGCATCATGCAGCTGATTTATTCCCTTGAATTGCAGTGGAGGTTGCTCTGAGGGGGAGGGGGTTTGGCGACACAATTATTTTCACCCTGGCTAGTTGGCTTAGTTTTCAGGCTGGTAATTATTGGGCAAGTTTTTCTAATGAATTTGGAATGAGGTCTGAATTCAGAGCCCACTCAGGTCAGTGGAAAGGCTAAAGAAGACTAGGGACAGAGAACAGGTCAGGGAGAGGAATGGAATCAAATTCACATCTGTAAATGTTAGACACATTTGAATGGTTAATTTTTTTAATACAAATAAAGTAGAAATAAGCTGTGCCCATCTCCCCCTCCATCTCACCGCTGTCCATCGTCTGGCTTCAGAGCAACTGAGTTGAGTCTCGAGGAGAGATCGGGGTCATGTGTGTGTCGCCTGGTAGTGTCTCCGCCTGCGAGCGCTTCATAGGGAGTTCTAGTCTGGATTTCCTGTTAGGACCTCGTTTTCCAAGGACTTAGAACTCAGCCATAAACAAATTTGCTCCTGGCTACAATGCATCCTGGAAGGTCTCAGCCCAGGCGTATATACTACCCATACTGTGTGCCTCTGTATCTAGCTTTCCGCTTCTGGTTCTACAGGATACCTCAGGCTAGTGAGATGGATCTGTCTCTCGTGTCATTCCATTGAAATCAGGGAGGATTATCACACCACCTTAGCGACCACCATTAACTACGCTAAACTCTAGCAACACTCACAAGCCCTCCCGCTGGTCTCCCACGGGAACTAGCCTGAGTAAAAAGGCCATGGTTGACAAACCTTGGTTTTGCTGGACCTGCGGGAGGGGTGGGGGGAGGAAGAGATCCATCTTCCAGGGAGAACTCCAGGCCTCCACTCCTGCAGCATTCAAAGCAAGGGGCTCGCTCCTATTCCCCTTGCTCTTTGAAATCAGACAACTTGTATGAGTGAGGTCTGCAGTTCAGCAAAACCAGCCAGCTGCTCTGCAAAAGGGCAGCCCAAATTCTTAGCCCTTCAATACTGGTGTCTGTGAGGCAGCTCTTACACATTACAAAATTCATCCCCCCTATTGCAGCTGTAAAATTTCCACTGCCTTTGGTTCTCCTGATTGCACAGTCAGCTTAGAAAAAATCACGGGCCAGATTCTCCCCTGTACCACAACTTGAATCATTTACACGCATGCAAAGTGGGTGCAAAATGCTGTCACATCAAAATGTGTTTTATGTCCTCATTGCCCAAGTGTAAACGTGCACGTAGCCTGATTCACCCTTGTCCTGGTGCAGCACCAGTGCAAAATGCTACCGTACCAATGAGGTAGCTTTTTACACCCCTTTTGCACTCCCTTCACGGTGATGTACTTGATTACTGAAGGTGCAGGGCAGGTAGGAGTCAGGACACATATAATTAAAACAACAAAAATTGTCCTTCATTGTGTTACTAACGTCTGAGATTATTAAAATGGGAAGATTGATGAGAATCAGGTCCAGATCTTCAGCTCTTGCAAATAAGTAGAACTGTTGGAGCCAGCCTGGTTTACAGCAGCTGAAGATCAGGCCCCCAATGTCCTTGTCGCTATTTTTATACCAGGTGCAAGGTTTTGTATATTTCACCGACTTTGGAAAAGAGCGAGCTCAGTTTTGATTTGGTTTATAGTCGATTTTCCTGGTTCACACTGCGCCCTAAAGTATGTGCTGCTAAATGGGAATGTTTATTTTTAATAACCACTTCTGTTGGAATTACAAAAAAAATAAAAAAAAATAATGCAAATGTTTCTCTTGCTTTTAGCTTTCCTAAGAACTGTTTTTGACGGAATCTGTGTTCATGCCCAAATCTGAGCAGGCCGTGTCCATGGCAGAGGCTGATATTTTGTCCGTTTGGGGTATGCATTTAACTAGCATGTACTGCACAGGTGTTCCTGATTCTGATCTCCTCTGTGCTAGTGTGTAGCTGGAGGCATTCCTTTGAAGTCTGTGGGGTAGTCATCAGATTGATCACCGGTGTGACTGAGATCAGAATCTAGCCCCAGGTAGATAAATAAATGTCCAAAATAAATAAAGATAGAAAATCTAATTTTGATCTCATGGATGCTGCTTTCACAGCATTAGCTCCCCTGGCATAACAGGAGTCTCTGGGGGTTTATAGCAGTGCTAGTGATGGGAGAATCAGGCCCATACAGAATGCGTCTGGCCAATGGAACTGGGCTGTTGGTGGCTAGCTGGAAATCCAATGTTGCCAGCTGCCTTGTGATATCTGGTGTTTTGTTTGAGCTCCAGCTCCTGAAGTCCCAAGATTACATCAGAATCTCAGCTTTTAATTTTTAAACAAAGTACGTTCTAGTTCTCCTGCTCATGGAGAAAAGCTTGGAAATGTGACTCCTGCAGGTCAAACACCAGAAAGCAAGGGGAAAGTACCCAGGGATTAGTATTTTTAAAAGCTCTCATGATTTTTTATGCCTAACTCTTGACTTTTGAACACTGGGTCTCCGGGACACTGTATGTTTGTCTTGTGCTTTTTAATTCAAGTTGGGCAGTTCAACAGGATTACAGCAGGGCATGGATTTGACTCTCATGGATGTTAGATTAGCCTAGCTCAGTGTTACCTGGGGTGACGTATCCAGAGAGGGGAAATGACTGCTGAAGTGGAGGCCAGAGTGTGACATACCATAGCAGAAATACATCAAGCTGGGATGTGCTCTGTGTGAACGGAGGGGAAATCCTCTGGTCAGTCTGGTTGGAAAGTGGTGTGTTAAACTGTCATTCTTCTTCTGAGCCCTTGGAAACCTCTCTGCACATTTGGAGGTACGTGTGTGTAACGCACTCGACATTGTGTGCCCAGTCCACAGGAAATATGGGTGTGTTACGGCCCCAGCTAGGGAGCTTTAGCTCAAGCTATTGAAACCCTGCTTTTAGCATTGAAGATCCTTCGCTCAGTCCCTGGTATGCTGGGTAATATGGTAGCTCTCATATACACAGGGCTAGTTGGCTGCCTTGGCAAGTCGTACGCCCGCTAGGTAAAGCAGTGGTTTTAGGACTTCAGGAGACCTTGGTTCTATTCCTGACTTGGTTCATGGGGGACTTCAGACAAGTCCCTTCCTGTGCCTCAGTTTCCCCATCAGTAAAATGGGGATACTGATGGTAACCTCATTTGAGATCCCTGAATAGTAAGAGCTAGAAATCATTATTAAAGACGCGGTCTGTGGTGTTGTCTCTCTGCTCAAGCTCAGTGTGTCCCTGTCACTTTACGCAGACTCCCACACCTTCGGGCATACCCTAACAGGGAAGAGATTTGAGCCAGGCTCCGTAACTCTCAAAGGAGCCGTACTAAAAGGGAGTAATTGGGCCCCAAGCCAATGATTTTCCAGCAGCTCTTGGGATGTTGGCACATTTGGGTGGGCCACACTCCTTTGCCGGTGAGGCAGCAGCATCCTGCCAATGGGTGGAATTCACACCCCTGCCCCTGACTTCCCGTGAGCGGATGCAGCTTTGTCCTTACCAGCAGCAGCAGGAGGTGGGGCCTCAAAGAGATTGCAAAAGTGTCTGGCTCTTGCTAGCTGCATATAGTCCTCTCAGAGGCTGCTTTCTGCTGAGGCAGACAGCGCCTAGAATTACCTGCCTCTAGAGTTTTCCCTGATTGCAAAAATTAAAACTCCCCTCCCTCCCCAGATTCCTGATCGGGAAGAGCCGCTGGGGACTGTCCCATCTGCGGGTGGAAAGACAGCCGGTGGCGGCTGCCAGCGGGTTTAGATTCAGCAGGAGCGACGTTTGTAAGGTCATGGGATACGGAGCACCTGCAGGCTATTGTTACAGCTCTGAACGAGGGGCTCAGCGTTGCTATTAGAAAAGCAGCACTGGGTAAGACTCCGCAAGGGCATGTCATCCGCTCCAACCCCTCTCGCCCCTGCTGCAGCTTGGCTCTGAATCGTTGGCTTAAAAGGAGCCTGAAATCTCTGTTGAAAATTCAGTCAAAACACCGTGAAACTGCCAATTTCCAGCATTGTTCAGTGGTTGAAGCAGCGGGCAAGGAGGTGGGAGTCCTGATGCTAACCCCTGTGAGGAAGGGGAGCAATCTAGGAGTCAGGACTCCCAGGTTCTCTTTTCTGCTCCAAGGGAGTGTTATTTAGGGGCTGTTGTGAGGAGCTGAGCACTAGGTGTCCTGCATTGTATCCCTCCCTCTGGGAGGAAGTGTCACTTAGCAGTTAGAGCAGAGGACTGGGTGACAAGACTCAGGAGTTCTGGGCCCAGCTGTGGAGAGGAGTCTGGTCTAGCAGTTAAATTAGGGAACGGTGAACCACGACTTCAGGGTCCTGTGGGTGATTGTTTATAGTGACTGAGGCAGGGGTCTGCGAGCTGGGCACCTGGGCTCCTTTAACAGGCCTGTGAGCTGGGGGTGTGGGCGGTTAAAGCCAGGCCTGCTAAGCCAGGACTCTTGGGTTCTGTTCCCACCTGCATGGCCCTAAGTAAGCTCTATCCCCCCGTTTCTCTACCTTTCAAGGTGGCTTACCTTTTTTCTGTTTGCAAAGGGCTTTGAGCTCCTCAGACTGCAAGTGCGAGGGAGGGCAAAGGATTCTTATTAGTGACGCAGAATCGTACACTGAACCCAGGTTTGCTCAGATGGCCCCTGAGTCGTACAATAAGGCTGATCCAAGTGCCGAGGGTGCAGCTTTTCCTCGGAGGAGGAGAGGTTCATGGGGCCTCTGTCATAGGTCTCACCCCCACTTAGAGCTGTTGGGTTCCAAAATGGGGACCTGCATTTGGTTTCCCTCTAAACTAAAATCCTAGTTTAGATCTGGTAAAAGCTGCCACCACCCAATCAGGTACGTGTATTGGGACACAGTCCTTCCCCAAAATCCTTGGGGATCCCAAGAGCCCCAAATCCATGGAGTTCTTACACCTAGGAGAAATAAACCATTCCCCCCTGCTTCCTTCCCCCTCCCTTTTCCTATGAGAGATACCGGAATCCAACTACAGAGGGATGCCTCCCTCCTCTCCTTTCCTGAGAATCCACCCAAGGAAAGATCAACCAAGTCCTTTACAGAAAAGATTTATTAAAGAATAAAAAGAAAGTAACTGTCTCTGTAACCAAGCTGGAACAATATACAGGGTCTAAACTTATCAATCTCTGGAGAGAATTCCCCCTCCTTTCTTTCTCAGTAAAAGCAATAACAGTACAGACTTAAAGAAATTCTATAGCAAAACACAGAATTGCAAATACAGAAATAAAAGTATAAGAATACTAGTTCCTTGCTAATACTCACTAGCTGGAATAGAAGAATTTATTGCAGAAACCTGGGAGGACTTGATTAAGATGTCTGGACTCTCTTAATTTCCAAGAGAGACTCTCTAAAAAACAAAGAACAGAAAAAAAAACTTCCCTCCACAGGGATTTGAAAATATCTTGTCCCTCATTGGTCCTCTGGTCAGGTGTCCACAGGTACTGCTTGTTAACCCTTTACAGGTAGACAAAAACCTTAACCCTTAACTAACTGTTTATGACAGCCTCCATCAGGAACAACCTGTGCTGCTGTCCCTTCCTCCAAAGTAGAAGATACGGGGGCGGCAGATGTAGCTCCCGTGTTTGGAAGTTACCTGTAGAGAGGAGCGAACTCACCATTTCAGCTGCCCCTTTTCCAGGATGAGCAGGAGATGCAGCCGCCTGCTCTAGCCAAACAGTGAGCATCAGGGTGTGGGCTGGGGAGAGGAATGCAACATTTTTGTCACCAGTTCCCCCACTCCCCTCCTGTCGCCCCCCATGAATATCCATACATGGGATCCGGGTTCCTTTACAAAATGGAGACTACAAACCAACTCTCAGTGCCCCTGTTAGCTTTGCTGCTCTAGGGCCTGTGTTGCAATGAATCTAACGGGCTGCGTCCCCTTTCCCGACAAGCTTTTACTTCGGTGGCTTCCTCTCTCTCTCTTTCGTTGTTGTTGGTTCGAAGATAACAAATTCACTCCGTGTCGCTGCATTTCACACGCGTCTCCAGTCATCGTGCATGGCCTTGCCGCAGCTGTTCCAGTCCCTGCAGCGCGAGTGAGTCAGTGTCAGTCATGACTAGCGTGGTGGCATAGCGAACCCTTGCGTGGAAGAAGGCGCTTTCCTTCCAGAGGAACTGGGAGTTTGCCTGAGCGCACCCTGATGGAAGCTGGCTGGAGGGCGGGCTCGCACAAGGGCAGTACGGTCCCTGCAGCTGGCTCACTGGTGGCTAGTAGTTTGGACTCTCTGGAAGATGGGCTGATTCCAGGGTGTCTGGCTATTCCCCAGAATAGTCACATCGGAATAGAATTGGGGTGATTCTGGCTTGGCTCTAGCAGAACCTGATGGGCTGGTTCTGTGATGACCCAGCAGCGTCGTAGCAAGAGGAAGGCTGGTGCCGTGGCTAGGAGCCCCACTGTAGGGTTTGTGAGAGTGGGGTTCAGGTCTCATGTGATCTTGAGCATCATGTGTGATTGTGGGCAAGTCACTTAGGTCCATATCCTCAAAGCTATTTAAGCAGCCAACTCCCATTTATTTCAGTGGAGCCGAAATACTTTTGAGGATCTGGGCCTTCACCTCTCTGCACCTGCTTTCTCCATGGGGTGGGGGGTAAGAGTGCTGCCTTACCTCAGGAGGCGCTGTGAGGAGAAAGGCATTAGAGACTAGGATGGTAATAGGGGTTAGGTTCAGGCCTAGGCTCCTTTTTCTCAGATCCTCCAACAACTTGGAAGCTTGAGAAAATTGTTCCCAGTTTAGCCCCCTCACCATAGAGCGGCATTGTCGAGCGGTGCGCCGGGACCCCAAGGTGGGTCATGAGCCCAATAGAATGGGGTCGCCAGGGCTGGCGTTAGACTTGATGGGACCCCGGGCGGAAGCCCGAACCCCACCACACGGCGTCAAAGCCTGATCCCCCTGCCCAGGGCCGAAGCCAAAGCCTCAGGGCTTCAGCCCTGGATGGCCAGGCTCAGACTTTGTCTTTGGTCACCCCACCTGGGCAGTGCGGCCTGGGCTTTGTCTCCCCTGCCTGGGGTGGCGGCGCTCAGGCGGGTCCCTGCCGCCTGGGGTCATGTCGTAACTTTTGTTGTCAGATGTGGGTCGTGGTGCAATGAAGTTTGAGAACCCCTGCTATAGACGGCTGTGGTCAAGGGGTCTGAGCATCTGGTTAGAAGTCAGGACTCCTGGGTTCTAGAGTTGAAAGAGAGCCATTCCCCCACTTCCAGCCAACTGGTCAGAAGACTGTGGCGCCTGAACACTCAGCGGTTTCGAAAATGTAGCCCCTTATTTTGGTGCCGCAATGGAAGAGGCAAATGTTTGAAATTCCGGCCCTTGATCGCTCTGTACCTCAGTCTCCCCGTTTGTGAAACGGGGAAACAATTATACGGATCAGCCTCCCAGGAGCATCGACAGGATTGATTGGTTAATGTTGGCAAAGCATAAAAATGCTACAGAACGGCCAAGAGGCAAGTGGAGCAACCTCAAGGTGTGAGTGAGGGCAGGATTAGTCCCTAGGTTCTGTCTTTATGGGCCTCCTCCCTTAATTCACTTGTCACATCATGTAACAGAGGCTGTAATAAGGACTGAAGGCTGATGAGGCAGGGTCAAGGCCAAGCAATGGTTATGGGGCTGGTGTGCCGTGACTGCTGCTTAGTGTGCTAATAATATTGTCTCATTATATTACCATGATTGTTATTTTATTACGGTAGCACCAAGGAGCCTCAGTCATGGCCCAGGACCCCCGGGGGCTGGGGGCTGTACGTTACTTATTAGGTGTATTACGGTAGCACCAAGGAGCCTCAGTCATGGCCCAGGACCCCCGGGGGCTGGGGGCTGTACGTTATTTATTAGGTGTATTACGGTAGCACCAAGGAGCCTCAGTCATGGCCCAGGACCCCCGGGGGCTGGGGGCTGTACGTTATTTATTAGGTGTATTACGGTAGCACCAAGGAGCCTCAGTCATGGCCCAGGACCCCCAGGGGCTGAGGGTCGTACGTTATTTATTAGGTGTATTACGGTAGCACAAGGAACCTCGGTCCTGGGCCAGGAGCCCATTGGCTCAGTGTTGAACAAACTGAGAACATAATAATCCTCCTGCCATCGGTTTACTGCATCCAGTCGCTGTCTCTTCTCTTGTACGTAGATTGCAGGTTCTTAGTGGCAGGGGCCCTCTTTCCATTATGCATGTCCAACGTCTAGCACGGCAAAGCCTTGATACTTGAGTGGGGTCTGTAGTTGCTGCTGCAGTATAAATAATCATAAGATCCTGGACGGTGATTTAGGAGGTCTGGGTTTCACTCTTGATTTTGCCACAGACTTCCTATGTGACCTCGGGCGAGTCAATTCTTCCTGCCTCAGTTTCGCCATATGGAAAATGGGGTTAAAATGTGCCCCTACTTCACAGGGGGTGGGGATTGTGAGGATAAGTTCATTAAAGCCTGAGAGTTGATCAGATAAAATGGTGAGCAGGGCCAGATAAGCACATAGCCTGCAGCTTGGCCACAAACCACTGTCCTGACTCCCAAGCCTGCCCCAAATATACCCCCCTCACACCAGCGTGGCTCTGCTTTCGGTAGCGTTACTTCGGGTTCACAGGACCACATCTCCGCTGAGTGGTCGCTTGAGACACGTTTTGTTGCTTTTTTCTCAAGGATATTTTGTTTCTAAAGTTCAGGGTATCAGTTTCATGAGATGCTAATCTTGGCATAAAGGTCTTGCCTGCCAGCTGCCTTCAAGGGGAGATCTTGGGTTCCGTGTGCCATATCCCCTCGGGTCACTGACCTTTAGTCCTGATCCTGATGTCAGCACAGAATCTGCGGGATCAGACAGAGGGGGTGTGGGCAGTGGCAGTGCAAGCCACACACACACACACACACACACACACACACGAGCTCAGTCACAGCCTGGCCTCTTCACTGGGACACCAAACGAGAGAGTTAATGTGGTTACTTTTGTGCCATGGAGCATCCCTGTCCCACTAGGAACTGGACTGAGACCCGCCCCGCTCATTTCACACAGGCCACCCAGCCCATGTCAGGTGAGCGGGATGCTTCAGGCACTGCTGACCAGGGCTGGAGTCACACTGGTGCCCTCGTGGCGGAAAGCTCCATCTCCCATCCTCTTGAGCCAGCCAGGCCCTCAGGCTGGGAATCTTTTACGGTCTGTGGATATTGTAGAGTAAGGAAAAAGCAAGTGGGGATGTCAGAGAAGAGAGAAGTGAGGTAAGAGTAACGGAATGAGACAGTTCGGAGAGGAGGAGAACGGCTGTCTGGGTCGGGGTGTTGTTCACTGCTGCACTTTACAATTTCATAATAATAATAATTAATAATCTCTCTCACGTACACAAAGCCCACTCAGATTCCCCCCCAGGCTAAGTGCTCTAATAGCAACACTTTGCCTTTCTCTTCTGCCTCTCTCCCAGGGATCTCAAAGCACTTTCCTAATGAGCTGATTACACGCTCTGGTTAATTAGTGCCTGGCATCTCTTGGTTGGCTATCCTGGGCTGCTTGCACACGTTGACATGTGTGACGTGGGACGCTGAACTGCTGCCCAGTGTCCTGCATTGGGAAAAATAGCTTCCCCCCTGCCCCTTTGTCTGTGGAAAGGGCTTTGTCTGCCTTTGGGACAGGGTTACACCAGAAGGAGTCATGTGAAAGGGTCTGTGCAGTCTGTGTGCAGGTGTATGGTGTGGATGTGTGTTGTCCTGTCTATGTATATGAAGTGTGTCTAGGTGTTTGAGGTGTCTCTGTGTGTAGGTGCATGGGGTGTGCATGTCTTTAGGATTTTGTATTTCCATGTCTAGGTGCCTAAGGCATGTGTGTGTCTCTACGTAAGTTGGGGTGTGTGTATCTGTGGGTGTTTCCATGTCTATGGTTAAGAGGTGTTTCAGTGTCGAGGAATGTGGGCTTCTGGGTCTAGGTGTATGGAGCTGAGGGGTTCTGGCTGTAGCTGTACTGGGCATGTGTGTATGGGATTTTTCCATATCTAGGTGTATGTGGCGTTTCCAGGGCTGGGGCTGTGTGAGTTTTCTTCTGTATCTATATGAGTTTTTTTTCCCAGGTACATATTTCATTTTTTGTTAGCACAAAGGACACAGATTGGGAGTATAGCAAAACAAGGTACGACAATACCACAGGAACATCTGACCATCAAAGATACTGCATTGTGAAAAGAGCTGTCGGGGTGGTGCAGTGGTGACTGTCTGGGAACAGGTCAGTCAGAGACATCTGAAAATCAGATCTCCTGTCCCAGCTTGCTTCATTCTACGTGGCATCTATTGAATTCTGAAGACTGTTTGTTTCAGTGTCTACGTGTTTGTGGTTAGCGTCTAGGGGCTCAGTAACTACAACTGGGGCCAGATTTTCACACAAGTCCAGCACCTAAGCAGCTCTTGTTAGTGTGTGTGTGTGTGTGTGTGTGTTCGTTCTCTATTCTCAGTGTGAGCTGCTGGGTACTGATCTCTTTAGAAAACTTGGCACTAGGTTGAATGGGGTTTGTGTATGTATGTTGTGGTATATGGGGTGTTGGTGTGTGCAAGAATCTGTGTCTAGAGGCACTTCCCTGTATGTGTAAATGTGTACACATTTCCTGGTGTGTCTGTGTGTGTGTCTGTGTTTAGGTGTATTTTCTAGTATCTGCGTGTGTATATGTCCGTATGTGAGTGTGTGTTTGGGTGTATTTCTTGGTTTGCCTATGTCTTTGCAATGTATTTCTTGGTTGCTGTTGACTCTGGGTATGTCTACACTGCAATTAAAAAATGCAGCGGGCCCATGGCAGCTGACTCGGGCTCATGGGGCTTGGCCTAAGGGGCTGTTTAATTGTGACGTAGGCTTGGGGTGGATCAGCACTGCAAGGTCGGAGGGTCCCAGAGCTCAGGCTGCGGCCTGAGCCCAAATGTCTACACTGCAATTAAACAGCACCCAAGCCTGATCCCCGCAAGCCCAAGTCAGTTGGCACAGGCCAGCTGCAGGTGTCTAGTTGCAGTGTAGGCAGACCTTCCGTGTCAGGGTGTAACCTCATGGTGCGCATGTGCTCTGTGTGCACACGGCTCAGCTTCACTATTTATGTCAGGCTCACACTTACCCCAGCTGCCCACTAGCCTGGAGTTTTCTTCATCAGTTGTTCCTGACAATGCGGTGGTTATAAAAATCTTTATTTCACATTTCCTTTAGCTCTGTTTAAAAGAGGTGAGCCCCAGGGAGGCAGATTGAGAGCTCCCTGTGCATATGTCGGAGGTGAACCCATTAGCCTACTTGTTGGGTGTGTAATTGTGAAAGGCAGAATGTGTGTGCAGCTTCCTACGTGTGTTACCATGCCTGTTGTGTGACTGTATGGCAGATGTTGAGTACACTGTGGTAATTGTGAGATGTGTGTTTGGTCTTGGGTGGAGTACATTTCTGTTAAACATGGTGTAAGCTGAGTACCGGTGCACAGCTTATTGTTACACACTGTGGGTTGAGGATTTGCGTGTCTATAGATTTCTCTAGTAAATGACCATAATCTGTAGGGGGAAGTGTGTGTGTGTGTGTGAGAGAGAGAGAGAGAGAAATTCAGTAGCACAATTTGGGAGAGGGTGAAAGGAAGAGGAACATGCATATGGATTTCAGTACCACATTAGCGGTTGTAGGTGCCTTGGTATTGTTTGCGCAGTGGAGTGTCTCCATACCTGTAGTGAGTGGGTGTAGGTTTCCATAGTGCCCTCTGGTGTTTAAGGGTGACGGTAGCAAGGAGGGTTGTACACAGGTAAGGATATGTATAGATTTCTGGTCACATGAGGACATGGGAAGAAGAGGCTGCAGACATCGTTCAGCCATTTTTTTGTGGACAATAAAATGGATTAAAAAATGAAGCAAGAAGCATTCCACTTAATCCTAGTGCAAATTAACTAGCCAAGTTTGTGTCATGTCCTCTTTAGAAGATAACAGCCTACTGCTGCCACTAGCTAATGGTACTACTCCCTTGCTCAAGTGGCAGACGCCTTTGCTACAAGTCTGATTGTTGTAAGTTCAAACATTGCTGATGACCCATGTGCCTGGTTAACAACTAGTGGCACCATCTGTTCTTCTGGAGTCAAATCTGGGTCAGCTCCACTTCTGGTCTGAAATACAACCATAAAGATTGGTGCACCGAGCCAGGGCCTTGCCTTGGAAGTGGTTTCTGATTTTCTTAAAGGATTCACTGTTATTACATTTTACGCATTCTTGCAAATTAGTCTGAGGCATTTTTTGCACTTTTTTAAACATACTTTGATTTCCAAAGTGAAGTTGATTTGGGATTAGCCCACACTGGGGTCTGATTGATATGCTAGTTAAAATAAAATGTCATAATCTGTAGACTGAGGGCAAAAGTTTCAAAAGCACTTGAAGGATTTAGGAGCCTAAGGGCCACTTTCAGAAATGGTTTAGGCACTTAACAGCTGTAGTCTCTTTGAAAGTCAATGGGACATAGGTGCCTAAGTGCCTGTCCCTTTTGAAAATGGGATTTAGACATCTGAATCACTTTGGCTTTGCAATGCTGAGCAGAGCAGGTTTTACCTTTTAAAACCTGGGCCTGAGACTCCCAAGTGGAGGTAGTTGCGAGTTCTTCAACGAAAAGCTTCTCTGCTGGAAAATGCCAGTTCATCAAAACCAAAACATTTTGTGGGAACATATTGGACACTGCAGAATGAAACCACCATCCCAGAATAGCCAGTAGCTAGGGGTTAGGGCACTGGGCGATCCCGTGTCAGGTCACTGCTCTGAACCAGTCCCTTTCAGTCTCTCCTGTTGGAGCTGTTCTGCTTTGTCTAAGTCATTACGGGTAAGAGACAGACCGTACAGCCTTAGGGTTAGGGCAGTCATGGGGGAGATCGAAGTTCTAGTCCCTGCTCTAAATCAGACAGACTAGGAACTTGAAGCAGTGTCTCCATCCCATAGCGGTGTTCCAACCACAGGGCTATGGGCTAGCGAGGGAGGTGAACCCCTTTCTCTATGGCTTTTCATGCAACGTGCGGAAAGGTCTCGGTTTTGTCCTGACACAGAAAGAAAACGGTTTCTGAAACCTCGCAATTTTCTGTGACAGGGAATTCCTGTTTTCTGGCCAGCCCCATTCCCACGTCAAGGAGGTGCTTTTGTCAATGTTACTCTGTAACTTCTTTGGAACAGGGATTGCCTCGTGATGTGTCTCTCACAGTGTGACACCGTGACTGGGGCTTGACACATCCCGTTGGTAGACAGTAAATAAAGTGCAAGATTGGTGAGAACTGCTCACACTCACAGTCCAAATCCTTCACAGTGCAGTAGGGTTTCTCACGGCCTGTCTCAAACTTCAGTGTTCTGTGTGGCTGTTAAACAGCTGCCGTGTCTCAACCCTGAGGTGGCTGAGTGGTCCCTGTGTGAGCACTTGGGGATCCAAGGTGCTAGAGCAACAGAAGATGTTGTCTTAGCTTTTAAATGGGTAGCTATAGCCACCCTGCTCGGGGACAGTGGTTATAAACATAACGGACCTGGCTGTGCAAATCTAACTCCCCTTGAAGCCAACACCAATGCTGGCCTGGCATTTTTACATATGACACCATCGGGAGGCCTAACTGCCCTCAGATTTACACTGGTGTAAATCAGGAGAATCCCACTGAAGCCAGTGGAGTAACATGGGGTAAAACTGGGCATGAGAGGAGAATCAGGGCCACAGTCCCCAAAGAGAGGCCCCTTCCTGTCTAGTCCAGCTGCTGTAGAATTGCTCCTGCTGGCCTATTTGCTAGTGGTTGGTTGGATATTTCAGCCCTGATCTGTGTGTTTAATAAAAGGATCATTACCCTGGCCGGGATATTCCTCTTGCTCTCAAACAATTCCTCTGTATTGAGCTTCCAAGACAAGAGAGCTGGTGCGGTGACTTCTTAGGGGAGCAGAACAAAAGAACCCCTCTCCCCAGGCACCAGGGGTGCAGATATCCTCCCTCTTTCTCTGTCTTGTGTGCGGGCGGGAGTGGGGGGGTGTCGCGCTCTCGCTCACTGACGTGAAGGTGCTGTGCACAAATGATCCACCCGGCCTGTGTCCACATGCCACATCTATGGGTGGATCAACTGCCCTGTCATAGCCATGAATAATTAATCCTTTGCACTTTTGTGGGGCCTTCCTTCTGCGGAGCTGTACCCCATTGACCTCAAAACAGCCCTGTTTCCACAAACACCAGCTGATCCTCCCCCCTCACCTGAGCCCAGTTCCCCCCTACACTTTTGTCTCTCTTCCCGTGATCTCACTGGGATCAGCTGAAGTGGTGGAGCTAGTGCTTTAAACTGGAGTCAGGGGTGTGTGTGTGTGAGGGGGGTGTCTCACTGAGGGGTTCCCACTTTTGCAGTTAGTTTGAATTTACTCGCTCGGCACCCTGCCCGGTAGCGCTGTTCCCCACGAGTTGAGTGGCAGGGCGGGTAGTGAATAGGGGTTAGTTTGGACAGCGGCCCCCCCTTTTCACTGCCTTGTCTTGCTGTTTCAGTAGGAAGGTTTGTCTGTAGCCACAGAGTTCCCAGCTGGGCACATTTTAGGGAATCAGAATAAATGCAAAATAAACAAACATGGTTCTGGCTAGAACATCTTGCTACCCCCTCCAGCAGCCCTGGTGAGAGTGTAGGCTAGTGGTTAGAGCTGGGGTGTCAGGACCCCTGGTTTCTATTTCTGGTTCTAGGAGAAGGCCTGGGCTAGTGCTTGGGGCAAGAGGGGACTGGAAATTGGGGGTCTCTCCCCACCTCTGAGAGAGGAATGAGGGGGTCTAATGCAGAAACTGGGAGCCAGGATTCCTGGGTTCTGTTCCTGGCTTGTCAGTCTATCCTTGTGAAATAATTTTAGGCTCCAAATGATGGAGTCCAGGAAGGTGCGAGAGAAGGAAGTGCCTCTTCGAGGTGTTTCAATTCATATTTTTTCTTAACATTTCAGTGACGAGCCTGATCCAAAGCCCACTGAAGTCAATGGAATGACTCACTTTGGCTTCAGCTGACTGGAGCTCACAACATTTCTTCCGTTCTGACCTCAAACCCCAGTCGTCTCGCACTAGTGCAGGAGAGCCAGGGACTGAAACCCGCTAAAGACACACACAGGCTACCTGGGGAGCGGGCAAGTGGGGCAATTTGCCTCGGGCCCCATAGGGGCCCCCCAAGAATATCGTATTCTGTAGTATTGCAACTTTTTTTTATGGAAGGGGCCCCCGAAATTGCTTTGCCCCAGGCCCCCAAATCCTCTGGGTGGCCCTGGACACACACAGTGAAACTTGCTGCTCTGAGTGGAGAGACTCACAGATGCAGTGACAACCAAATGGGCGTGTGCACCCCAGCAGCCTAGCGCAGAGAACGAGGTTTGATTTGTGAGTACGTGACTTTTCTCTTGAGAGGTTCGCTTTCGTTTCATCTGAGCAGGAGATGCTGTGATACACACACAAAAACTCAAGCCCAAAGCAGCAGACCCCGGCATGACAAAGGGCCATTTGTTGTGTGTGTGATCAGGGGTGAAGAATGAACAGCCCCTCAGGACCAGTGGTCTGGGGCACCATTTCCCTCCTTTATTCTCTTTTCAAGAGGCCGTCAGGTTTCTGTGTTTCCGCATGGGGTGCTTCTCACAACAGGGGAAAGGCTGGCAGCCAGCAGAGGCGGGGGAGGGGGGGGGCTCTCTTTGGGTAGCTTGGAATCTCCGTTGCAGAGCAGGAGCAGTGGGTTTGTGGCACAACTCGATCTTGTCTTGCTCTAGGATGGGGGGTGGGGTGGAGGGGCTAACTCTGACGTAGCGTCAGGCTAGTCGTCTCTCACTGTCCCTGACCCATGTGTCTCCTCGGCCCTGGGATCTAGGGCCACCTCTTACTCCTGAGGTTGCTTAACATGAGCCTGCCCTGTCTAGCTCGCTATGCGATGCCCATCCCCGGGGTATCTGGGCCCTTTCCCATTGTACAGCAGCAGCTCTGCCCCCACCCCCTCCATATGCTCCCCCTTGTAGGAAAACAAGGCCAGGAATCTCCTGCCGTTGGCCCCTGACCCGCAGGGGCCCAGATGACGCGGTCGGGTTCCTCTTTGCGCGGCAGAGGTGTGTGGCCTCCGGTTAATCCCAGCAGCGGCCTCTCTGTAACTCTCCCCGGGGTCCCGCTGTAAACGAGGATCTTTGATCTCGGCTGGGTTCCTCCTAGTTAAATATTTCATCACGAAGGAATCCAGGCTGTGATACTGCGGCTTGTTTGATAGTGAAATTAATGAGAGGGAGACAGTTGTAGGCATCACACGTGATCTGGCAGGGGCTTTTCCTCTGCAGCCAGCAGCCATGGGGCGAGCCGCCTTCCTCTTTCCACTGCTTCCCTCTCTCCTCCTTCCGCTTTCTCCTCCTCTTGCTTTCTATCCCCCTCTTCCATCTGTTTCCATTCTTTCTCCTCCTCCCCCCATTCCCTCTCAGTTATGTGCTCCCTCTCGCAATTCGTTTTTCTTCCTTCTGTCTTCTCTCTCTCTCTCGCTCCTGCCTCCTTCTCTTCTGCAGCCCTTCCCCCTATTCTCTCATTTTCTCCCCCCCCCCCACACACACACTTTTAGGCTGCTTTTGGGAATCTGATGATTCTGCTGCTATAGCCGGCGGCAGCCAAGTTTTGCACAGCATCATCCCCTGCAGTCCAGACACCCCGATAAAAGCCACCCACGTGGGTTGAGCCAGCCAGGCCTGGCCATTTCCTCACTCCTCCAGTGGGCAGATGTTTCCCTCTGTCATTCCCTCTTCCCTCTGATTAAATCTCCACTTGGAGCCTCAGGACACCCTCTGAGAAGTTGGAACTAACAGTCCTTACAATAGGCAGTACAACAGCAGCCTTGCTGGCCTTGTGAACAGCCAGAGCTGGGAATTAGGCCAACAGGCCGAGGCTGCTGCCTAATCCCATGTGGTCTGCAGCCTAAGCAGAGTTGAGTCTACACAGTATGTGGATGGGAAACCTCCCAGGTAAACCCAAGTGCTGATGGTTTTTATCTCTCATTAAGGCCTGGTGCTGGGATTCTGCCCTTTGGATGAGATGTAAATCCAGGTCCTAACTCCTCATGGCCACTGAAGATCCCTTGGCACTTACCCCCCTAGAGGAGACAAGGGTGTTATCTCTGGTGCCTTGGGCATTTGGGGAGGTTACCCTCTGCCTGAAATTTCCATGTTGTTTCAAAAAAAACAGGAGTACTTGTGGCACCTTAAAGACTAACAAATTTATTTAAGCATGAGCTTTCGTGAGCTACAGCTCACTTCTTCGGATGCATAGAATGTTTCAGTTGCACATGGGATTCTTTTTAATTTCCTGACCTAAATTATTACATAACATTGCTTTGCGACTGTTACAGAGCTGCCATGTCCCATTTCAGAGGTGGCTGCCTCTCAGTGCTGGGCAGGTGATCTCTGTGCAGCTGTGGATGGTGCCACATCCCACCCCAGAGGTGGCTGCATCTCAGTGCTGGGCAGATGATCTCTGTGCAGTATTGCTGTGCAGCCGTGAAAAAGGTGCTGTATCCCAGGAGTGGGTGCATGCCAGTGCTGGGTGAACTGCTATATAGGAACAGATCCCCTGCTGGTATAAATCAGTATAGCTCCGTTGAGTTAAAAAAAGTTCTGCTGATTTACCCCATCTGGGGATATGGCCATAATCTGGAAGGTATTCTGAGAAGCAAGATGTTATATAAATGTAAATTAATATAATTTATTTATTAATCTGATGAAAGTGACCTAGCCATGGTGCAGAGATGTTGTATGGTGACTTAATTATAGCATCTGTAAGGCCATAAACACAGAGAGTGGAATTAAGAGGTACAGGCAAGAAAGGAAAGAGATTTTTTTCAGCTGTGATTTGCAGTTTGATGAAGAGCTGGTGAGACATGGGTGGGGGGTGATGCTGAAAGCAGGAGCTGCAGAGGGGAAGGCTCTTGCACTGAGATTGGATGGACTGAGTAGAGGCCAGTGCTAGATAACTGGAGGAAGCGGAGAGGGGAGTAGAGGGAGACTGAGGCAGGCTGTACCAGGCCGTGGGAGCTGTGGAAGAGAAGGGATGGGGGAAACTGTGGAGAAACAGAATAGAGGCTGGGAAGTGAGGGGAGGGTGAGGGCATCTCTTCCCAGCAGAGTTAGTCTGAGTGCCCAGGGTAGCCTAGCCTGTGAGTGGTGTTACTGGAGGACGGAGGTGCAGTGGTACCCTGGGGAAGGCAGGCTGAGGAGCTGGGGCTAGGGGCACTTGCTTGATAAGCAGCCTGGGATGAGTTATCTGTCATCGCAGTGGCACCAGAATAATTGCTGAGCACACTGGTTGAAAAAGCCTTCTGCCCGAAAATGTGCAATTGCAGTAATGCCTTGGCTCGAGTGCACGGTCCATGTTCTCCGCTCCTAGAGCTCATGTGCTGAACCTGGCTGCTTCTCTCCCTCCTCTAAGCTGGAGGAGGTTTGGAATCAGCGTCGACGAGCTCAGAAACTGCAGTGCCAGAGAAAAGCAACAGAAATTGTCTTGCCAATTAAAGGTGTGTATGCGCGGGGCGGGGGGGGGAGCAGGGGGGCATAGAGCCAAAGAACGAGGGCTTAGTGCTCCTCAGACCAGCTGCCACGGCGGTCCTCCCAGCCGGGCTGCCCTCGCCAGCTCAATTGCCCCTCGACCACAGGAAACAAACCTGCCACCACATCCCAAAGCGCCAGGGTTTGGGGTGGCCTTTCCTGCCCCAAATCAGAACCGCCACTTCCAAGGCAGCTAAGCTGCACCCCTTCTCCATGGACACCCCCAGACCTCCCCTGCGGCAGCGGTGAAAGGGAGTGTGACTGGGACATGCCCTCCCTCTTTGGGAGCTGTCTGTCTGTGTGTCTGTCCATCTGTCCTTCCCCATCTCCTCCCCCTCCCCCCCTTGCTCCATAAGCACCTGTCAGTGGAGTAGTGGCAGCAGCAGGCCTGTGCGCAGCCCCTGGCTGTGACGTTAATAGACCTCCTCTCTGGGGGACGCATTCGGTGCAAACCTGGACTCACTTCCCTTCCCTCACCCACCTTGTTCACTCAGCACCATCCAGGAAGCCTGTGACTAGCTCTGGGTCACTCGCTTCTTCCCCAGCTGATCACAGACCTGGTATCTTCCATTCCTGTGTGAGGCCCCTTTCCTCCCCAGAGGGTACTGCTGAAGGAGGCCTGGTTAATTGGAGGCAGAAAATTCCCCTGCACCTGCAGGAAGGCAGTGGGTTCCAATGGTGAGAGCAGAGGGATTGGGAGGGAGGACTCCTGGCACTCGGTCTAGTGATTAGAGGTGTGGAGCTGGGGCTTTGGTTTTAGTTATGCTTTGTGTGAACTTGGGGGCGAATTTCTTTCCTTCTCTGTGGAATGGGGATAATGACGCTGACCCACACGGCGGGGGGCAGCGATGCTGATGTTAGTAACTCACTCCGAGATCTGCAGATCAGCCGTGGGGTATGTCTGAATCCTAAACAGCACAGAGCAGCTGATCGGCCTCGCTGTGCTTTGAGCGCCAAAGCCTCCTCGGTGAGCATGAGGAAGGAGATAGTCACGGCGCAGTCTCGGTCCCACTTCCGGAGGCCTGTAGTGCAGGTCACGGAGCTGCTACACATTTGGCACCAGCGGCCAGTTCCATCTCCTCTCCAGGAGCCTGAGTACCAGCCAGTGCTTGTGCAGGAACTTGAGTTCTTGCCAAATGATTGCCGTGGGGGTTGAGACATACATTTCAGCAAGATCTGTGCAGAGAGGAGAGGACATGGTGCTAGCGCTGCACTTTTCAGCACCAGGCAGGCACTCGGCCACAGCCACTGGCTGGGGTGGGTGAGGAGGAGAGTGGGAGGCGCCCAGAGCCCTAGGAGCAATAGAGTCCTAGGAGGGTTGGGAGTAAATGTAGCTATATATTAACTTGTCTTCTCGTCTCATCTCGTTTTGGAGAACCGCGCTCTTTTGGGGCCCAACCCAACCCTGGTGCCAGTGCTTAACTCAACACCAGGGATGAGCTTGACCCAATATCTCTGGGACAGGGTAACGTTCTCAGATGCAGACAGACAGACCCAGTGCTCCTCTCCCTCCTGCACTCTCCTGAGAGACTGCCTGGTTCAGGGCAGCTCAGCAGAGGAGGAGGAAGACATCACAGCTTCAGCCTTGCCCGAACTGATGTTAATTTCACCCCGAGCTCTCTGGTTCCCAGGGGAACTTCGCAGAAAGGTGGGGGATGTCTGAGACCTGGGATCCCTGGGTTCAGTTGCTGGTTCCCTGTCATCCCATCTCCTTGGCCCTGTCAGAATCCAATCAGAACCTCGGAAGAGTGACCAATGTCTGTAATTGCAGAGCGCTCCCAGGGGTCACTGTAGCCCTGATCACTTCGGCGACCCCTCTCATCCCCACAGACCTGGCTTCAAGCTGGGGAGCCGCGCGAAACGATCAGCAGGGCTGGGCACTGAAGACATGGGTAAGAACTGTGGCTGGGGTTGTCTGTAGGGTGGTGCTGTCCTATTGATTAAACTCCTGGGACAGCTGCCAGTTGCCTCTAGGATTAAATCAATACCGTTTGCAAAAGTAAAAGCTTCTTGGTGGAGACATAAAATATTTGAGTTTATTTTTTAATGATAAAACTTACAGACGAACCTTCGCGGAGACAACGCTCTCTGCTGCGTGCCAAGGGGATGGGGGAACAAGGTGGGGAGGGGGCCCCCAAAGCAGTCATCCATGGAACCCCCAAAGGCCTCAGAGAGTTAATTATCCTGACGGTGGAGCCAAAGAACAGCTGGGGAGGAGAGGAATTCAGAGTCCCAAGTGGGGGAGGGGTGGGAGTTTCCAGCAGTGATTTTCAATGAGGTGGAGGTGGGAGCGGTGGTGGGTGGGGGGGCTGTTGGCTCTAGTGCTCACAGTGGGGGAGAGCCCTGTGGAGATACAACATTTGTATCTGCATCTGATCCGTGATCTGCAGCCGTGCTTCGTGGTGGCTGTGAAGAGGGTAGCTGGAGCTGTGCAGGGCTCTAGAGAGGGGTTGGCAGGACAGGGAGGAGGCCGGTGCTAGGTGAGTGGAGAGTGACGGGAAAGGAGGGGAGAGATGCTGTTCCAAGTGGCCGGAGCTGCAGAGAAGAAGGTCCCTGCACCCGCAGTGGGGAGTTTGGCTGGAAGGATCCAGCAAAGGGCAGGTACCTGAAGGGGAAGGTAGAGAGACTCACGGTCAGGTGGATGGAGTAAGACCATAGGGGGTGGACTACAGCCTTGGTGCTGAAATGCCCTGGGACCTGGGGAGCTTTGGAAGGGCTGTGTGCTAGGCTGACGCAGTGCGTTGGGCTGGAGGGCTGGGGTTCAGGGAGGTGGGAGAGCAGGGAGCTCACTCCCAGTGCTTGGGGCGGTGGCAGTGGGCACTGGGGGAGCAAGGACCCCATGGGACACTGTGCAGTTAGCCGAGCCGTGGGGCAATCTGCAGCCCTCAGCAGTAGGGCTGGACCCAGGCTGTGGCAGGCAGCGGCTCTCTGACCCGGGAGGCGAAGCCGGGGATGAAGCTCTGTTTTTCTCCTGATTAAATTTCTCCCTCTGCCCTCAGAATTAAGACGGTCAGGGTGTGTCTACACTGCCGTGAGCCCCCCGCGGCTGGCCCATTTCAGCTGACTCGGGCTCAGGCCTGTTTAATTGTGGTGCAGACGTTCGGGCTCGGGCGGAAGCCCAGGCTCTAGGACCCGGCAAGGTGGGAGGCTGGCCTGAAAACACATCCAGAGCAGAGCCAAACTCTCCCTAGCAGGGTCACAGGGCCAAGCCGAACGGAGCGCCTCTGTGAGGAGCTAGCCTGGTGCTGAAATAGGCTCCTGCGCAGAGGAGCTGCCCTTGCTGAATGCTGTTACACTGCAGTTTCTCAGGCCTCTCTGCCTGTGGGAACGTTGGCTGCTTGCTCTGTGTTTGCTGTTACAGTTTGGTGTGTGTGCAACATCTCAGCTCTATATTGTCACACCAGAAGGAAGTGATTTTCCCAAGTCAGGATAACAGTGAGGAGTCCTGGTTCCAAGTTCCCTGCTCTAACCACGAGAGCCCGCTTCGCTCCCAGCTGGGAATGCAGCCCAGGAGTCTCTGCTTCCAGATCCCAGCTCTAACCACGAGTCAAGTGGTTCTCGACTTTTTACATACAGTGGCCCAGTGTTTCAAGAGAAAAAGATTTCAGGACTCTGCCCCCAGCCTCTCTCCAAGCCAAACAGAAAGGGAGGATGGTCATGACCCCTCTGAACCTGTTAGCAACCCCCTGGCTGAAAACCCTAGACCTTATGCTGTCTTAACAAGCCACTTGCTGTGCTAGTCAGCTGTTATCCTCCTCCTGTCTTCTAGTTAATGTGTCGAATACAATTCAGCGGCTTCATACAGCAGTTTAATTTCTTTTAAAGGATAAGCTTGTGTGTGTGTGTGTGTGTGTGTGTGTGTGTGTGTGTGTGTGTGTGTGTGTGTGTGTGTGTGTGTGTGTGTGTGTGTGTGTGTGTGTGTGTGTGTGTGTGTGTGTGTGTGTGAAGACCTGTTCCCCTCACCCATGGGGTGCAACTGAATATGTTTTTTTAAAATGTATGTGTTTGATGTCTGTCTAATGCAGACTTTTAAAAACCTTTTGTCATGGTGAATAGAAATAACCCCATGTGGCCTGTGGCACAGTCACATAGACTGGTGTTGTTGAGTGATTAGAATAGGGAGGCAGGACCTGTGGGTTCTATTCCCAGCGGTAGGAAAGGAGGAGGGTATGAAAGGGGCTGACCAAAAGAATCCCTCCAGGAAATGCTTCTTCGAGAGGGAAAACTTATGAGACTTAACAACAGAGAGGACTTGCAAAGCCTGACCTGGGAGAGTTTGTGATATCTGATGACACAGGAAGGATTCATTTCTGGGGAGTGGGATCTAGCGGTTAGGCTGTGGGGAGGGGACTGGGAGTTCCACCACTGGATCTGGAAGGGAGTTGGTTCTCACGGTTAGAGCAGAGGAGACTGGGGTTCTCCTCCGGAGTCTGGGGTTCTCTTCCTGGTTCTGCCACTTAGGCAGATCCCATCCCTCTCTGTGCCTCCGTTCCCCCATCTGTACAATGGTGATAACAACACCAACCCACCTCCGGCAGGGTTTAGTTAATTCCTAGCTGAGTAAGGAGCATTACTAGCCCATTGTGGGATTAACTTTGATTGTTATTAGCGTTCTTCCCACATACCCATCCCCCACCACCCACCCTCCGAAGCTCACTCAATCCCCCCAAGACCCTCTCCACTGGCCAGTGCAAACCAAGCAATCCGTCTCCCTTCCCCACGAGCTCCGCCGAACCCCTCCCTCGATGGAAAGGCGTCCCTCTGCATCGTAGCCGTTGAGGGGAGTGGGGTGGGGAGCAGGGCCGGCTCTAGGGATTTTGCCGCCCCAAGCACGGCAGTCAGGCAGCCTTCGGTGGCTTGCCTGTGGGAGGTCCGCCGGTCCCGCGGCTTCAGCAGCTTCCCTGTGGGAGGTCCGCCGGTCCTGCGGCTTTGGCGTACCTGCCGCCGAATTGCCGCCGAATCCGCGGGACTGACGGACCTCCCGCAGGCAAGCCGCCGAAGGCTGACTGCCTGCTGCCCTCGCAGCGACTGGCAGGCTGCCCCCCCGCGGCTTGCCGCCCCAGGCCCGCGATTGGAGCGCTGGTGCCTGGAGCCGCCGGCGGTGGGGAGACTGAAGAGGAGAAGAAATCTGGTGGCACGATGGAGTAACTAACCCATTCTGGAAAGGAGCGTGGCGTAGGGGTGGGGGGTGCTATTGGGGAACAGAGCTCAGGGGGTTTGTTTTATGCAAAAGATTTAACTGATCCACGGAATTGGATGGCTCCGTCTTTCACCTTCCTTCTCCCTCCCTCTGTCTCTCTTGCCCTGCATGTTCCTAGCCCTCTCTCCTCCAACTTCTCCGGTATCGGATCCGCTCCCACAGGCCACTGATTCAGGCCTCTTTCCCCCACAAACCAATCGATGAACAGGAAGGGCCGCAGCAAGCTCCGATTCTCAGCAGCTGACAGTGCTAGTTCTGGGAGAAGGAGCCCACAGAAGTCCAAGCTTCCAGGCCCCCCCGCCGCGAACTGGGCCAGCCCCATATTCCAACCGCTGCTGCTCCGCTTTCTTCCCTGGTGTTTAGCTCAGTTGCTGAGATCAGTTTAACCCGTTTTATGTGGTGCTGCAGCATTGGATGGGGCTTGAAAGGGGACCTGCTGGATGCCCGAGACAGGGGCCAGAAGCACATGCATACTGCACCCCAAGCATGCTCCGAAGCTTCCCTAGATAAGGCTCTGAACCCCACCCCCACCCTCTTGCAGACGGAGCAAAAACATCTGGAGAGGGGAAGTGATTTGCTCATGGTCACACAGGGAGTCAGTGGCAGAGCCAGGAATGGAGTTCAGTTCCCTGCTCTGACCCCTAGATTCCCCTCCCAGAGTCAGGTACAGACCCCACCTCCCCTGACACCCAGTCCTGGGCAGAAGGTCAGACTAGATGATCATAATGGTCCCTTCTGACCTTAAAGTCTATGAGTTCATGCTTCCTTTAGCGAACAGCAACTCGATCTACTCCCTGGGCCAGATTCTGACCACAGCTCTGCCTGTGTAAATCCAGAATAATGGCACCACCGTCAGTGGGGCTACTCCAGATTTATATTGGTGTAACTGAAAGTAGAATTTGGCTTATTGCTTATCATTAAGGCTAAGAGTTAGTTACAGGTATTTTTAGTAAAAGTCACGGGCAATCAACAAAAATTCATAGCCCTTGACCTGTCCATGACTTTTACTATTAAATACCCCTGACTAAAACATAGCAGCTCCTGAGACCCCAGGGTGCCGCTGCTCTGGGGGACCCCGGGGACTGACAGCTATCCCCAGCAGTGGCAGTGGGGGCTGACTGCCCCCAGCTGCCCGCTGCTCGGAGGCCCTGAGGACCACTGGTCTGACTGCTGCTCTGGCGGTCCCGGGGCCAGCTGCCAAGGCTGCCCCAGTAGTGGCCAGTGGGACTGCACCAGCAGCTACCCGAGCGGCTGGCCCTGGGGTCCGCCCCAGTAGCTGCAGAACTCCTGGAGGTCCCGGAAAGTCACAGAATCCGTGACCTCTGTGACAGACTCGTAGCCTTACCCACCATGTCTGAAAAGCGCTCACCCCTGCCTGGTTTGGCAGCTGAGGCATTATGGGATAGCTGCCTGGATTGTCCCAGAATGCACTGTGCATAGGCATGGCTGTGCAATAGGGAAGGTGTGGCTGTGTCTCAAGACTAGGACTCTGGGTGGTGTTAGCTGAATACAACAAAACTTGGCTGCACCAAACACAGTTGAACTGCATAATGGCTTATTAACAGGATCGGATGCTCTTAACTCCGGTGCTTTGCTCTCACATGCACAAAGTTAAACTGGCCAACAGCAGAGCTGGCCTCACCTCCCCCTCCCGGGCTGTCAGCAGGGAGTGGGAGTTCTCCCCCCGCCGCACAGAGTGGGGGATCATCCATCAGGGTTAAGCAGGTGGATCCTTGGGATTAGGACCCCGTGGAGTGGTCTGACAGGGCTCAGCACACCAACGAGCTGTCCTTGGGTTGAATGGAACAGCGAGGTAGGCTAGGGAGAGAGCTGAAGGCTGGGTGGATCAGGCCCCTGGAGACTCCATCTGCCCCTGCAGCTGATTCCGGGAATTGGGGAGACATGGGTATTTCTGACTGCAGACACCCTTGGACAGACACGATCCTGCACAGACTGCAGCGCCCTTGAGAGAGTGGGACTCCAGTCGTCGAGGCATAGGGCCCTCCTTGCTCCCAGCACTCACAGGGGGCCATCCCAAGAGCTGAGCTTTCCTTGACTCTGCTGCACTCCTTTTGAATACATGATTTTAGCTACTATCATAGCGAACTGCATTGTTCTTGCTCTGGAGCAGCACCTGCCTGATGAAGACAAGACCCCGATGTCAGAACGACTGGTGAGTGTGGGCGTCTCTTTCTTTCTTACCTGGATTTACCTAAGTTCTCCAATACTTAGTGTGATGGGTTCCCCCCGGGGTGTTACCTGGAACTGGAGCACCACCGAGCCCCCCGGCCCAGCAGCCTGGGCTCCCTTTTACACTGCACTGCTGTGACAAGCTGCAAAGCCCTCCAGCCTGCACTTCCACCAGCATACATACGGGTGGGACACACCCAGCTGCAGTTACATGCAGGCTCTCTGACCAGCCCCTGCATAGGAAGGCTACAGCTAAGGCAGCTCCCTGGGCGCACACACCCGCTGGAGCATAAACCCCAAATTAGACCATCTTGTGCTGCACAGGGAACTGTACAGCGTAAGCTCATAAAATTCAGCCCCTCCCTCAATGTGGAGAGGAATATGCAACAGCCTTTGCCCTTGAGTTACGATTCCCACACACCTCACTCCAACTCACCAGTTTAGATAGAGCAAAAACAAGTTTATTAGCTACAAAAGAGAGATTTTCAGTGATGATAAGGGATTACCTAGCAAATAAACAAAAAACCGCAAACTAAGCTTAATATACTAGATAGACGGGATATGAATTAGCAGATTCTCTCCCTAAGAGATGATACAAGCAGGCTGCAGATTCTTAAGGGGCCAGCTGCACTTGCTTTACAGATTGGAATCACCAGGTGTTTCATTCACAGGCTAGAAATCCCTTTAGCCTGGGCCCAGCACTTCCCCCAGTTCAGTCTTTGTTCCTCAGGTGTTTCCAGGAGTTTTCCTGTGTGGGGAGTGAAGAACGCCTGATGATGTCACTCCCTGCCTCATATAGCTTTTGCATATGGCAGGAACCCTTTGTTTCAAAGCTTGGTTCCCAGACCAGTCTATGGAAAAATACTGACATCCCAAGATGGAGTCCAGCACCATATGGCCTGGTCACATGTCCTTGTAGAGTCATAGCAACCATTACTCCCAGGCTGTTTGGAGTGTTCTCAGGAAGGCTGCTCACCCGATGGGAGATCAGCTTCTCCTAAGGCAGGGGTTCTCAAACGGGGTCACGACCCCTCAGGGGGTTACGAGATTATCGCATGGGGGGTCGTGAGCTGCCAGCCCCCACCCTAAGCCCCGCTTTGCCTCCAGCATTTATAATGGTGTTAAATATAATAACAAGTGTTTTCAACTTGTAAGGGGAGGTCACACTCAGAGGCTTGCTGTGTGAAAGGGGTCACCAGTACAAAGGTTTGAGAACCACTGGCCTAAGGCCTGTTGTTTTTTCCTAATGGCCCATTCCCCTGAATAGGCCCTTCCCCACCCACTATCTAGACTGAAAGCATCTTCTCTAGTGGGCGTTATCCAGGTGTAACTACCTTTGAAATATAGATACATAGTCAATATTAATAACTTCAGATCCAAACATGATCTATGCATACAAATAAGATAGTCATATTCAGCAAACCATACATTTTCCAATGACACCTCACATGCCGTATCTTGCATACAATACATCATAATTATGTCATCATCATATAACAATATCACTGTGAAGAATATGGGGTGCAGTGTCAGGTGCAGGTCTTATGTATATTGGGAAATTGACCAGAATAACTCCCCATCTGGACACTTTTATTCTGGAGTAGATTTGTCCGCACACGGAGTTATTCCTGAATAGCTATTGCATTTTAAATTCACACCCTCTATTATTCTGGGATAACTTCCCCATGCAGCTGAGCCCTTAGAGCTCTGCACCAGAGGAGGCTGCCTTTACATCCCCCTTTCTAGCTGTCCTCTGTACGTCCTGCTTTCTGCCCTTATGCTGGGAGCTGGGACAGTGGCATATGCCTCCCACACAACTGCTTCAGTTCCCTTCTCCCACCGGACCCTGGCTGTGTTAGCTCTGCAGGAGCTTGTCCTAGATTCCTCCCTACTCAGGCCATGAAAATCTGAGCCAGCCTGGAATGCCTGGAAAGTGACAGCCGTTTCCATTCCACTGGATCTGGGGCTTCTAGGAATCTTGGGGGTGGATTTTTGGTAATCTGTCAGTCTGTCTATCGCCATTCACCTCTCTCTGTACCCCAGACCACGTAGAGCTGGAACAAAACTGTTTTCTTGGAATTATTGTCATATCCATTCTGACATTCACACCACCCCCTCAGTCACAACCTCTTCTCTGTGGGAAGGGAGCATAGGCCAGTAGTCAGCGCACAGAGAACCAGGGACTTCTGGGCTCTGTTCCTGCTCTGGGAAGAGAATGTGATCTAGTGGTTAGAGCCAGCTTCTGAGAACCAGGACTCCTCTGTTTCCTCCCTGCCACTTCCCCATGGCGTGGCCTGAGGCAAGTCCCTTCCCCTCTCTGTGCTTCAGTTTCCCCACATCTCACAGTGGCTTGTGAGGTTTCATGAGTGGCCCTCACGTGCGTTGAGACCCTATAGAAGCCCCATGGATTGTTACTGTTTTCACTGTCTGCATTTCCCTCTCTCCCAGGATGACACGGAACCATATTTCATCGGAATCTTTTGTTTTGAGGCTGGAATTAAAATCATCGCCTTAGGGTTTGCTTTCCACAAAGGCTCCTATCTGAGGAACGGGTGGAATGTGATGGACTTTGTGGTGGTTCTTACAGGGTGAGTAGCTGTTTTTTATCCTCTCCATCTGTGTGTTGGTCACCTGCAGACCAGGCTACAAACAATGATGTATTTTCTTGAACCGGGAGGTGGTAGCATGGCCTAGTGGTTGTCTGGTGGCTAAAGCAGTCCGGCCAGGAGTCAGGACACCAGGGTTCAATTCCTAGATTAGGGGGAAGTGGGGTCTAGTAATTTGAGTTGCTGACAGATGGTAAGGACTCCAGTGTTCTGGTCTCATCTCTGCCTCTGTCCATACGGCCTTGGGCAGATCTGTGCGTCTCGCTTTCCCAAAGCGGTTGTGAGGGTTAATGTGCGGATGGGGTTTTAGAGGCTGGGGAGTGGGACAGACGGGCTCAGTGGCATTATTAAAGCCCGGGGCTCTGTGCAATGTGTGGAGCCGGCCTGGCTGCATTTTCACTCTAGTCAGGTCCCCTGCTGCTTTGCAACCTGCGTTGGGAGTTCTAGGGCTGCGGAACAATGGCCTCTCTCGCCTAGTGCTGAGAGTTATTCCTGCTGGGGTGGCTGCAGCTAAAGAGCTTTCATTCATCAGAGATCCCCACTCCTAATGAGTGCTGGGACCACCTTTCAGCAGGCCTCCTTTGCCAACCGAACCCCACTGAGAGCTTGCAGAAGTTCTCTGCCGCTTAACTTCCCCACGGCTTCCTGCTTCTGTCCCTCTGTCACTGCCCCGCCGCGGGGGCTGTGGAATTGAAGGCTGATGCGTGTTGGAGTTGTTTCTTCATCCTTGAGCCTGTTGCATTGCCTAGTATTTCTCTGGGTTTATCTGCTGGGCAGCTCTTGTGTTCGGATAACTCCTGGAGAAATAACGTTGTGTTTCCATTGTGTTGGCTTGTGTCATTTTCACTCTCGGGTTCTGCATGATGGTTGCCTGCTGGGAATTTTTTCTTCTCTCCATTCTTGAATATACAAAGTTTTGTGGTGAAGCAGAATACGACAGTATTGCCTACTAGTCGGAGCAGCAGCCTGGGGAGCCACAACTCTTGGGTTGTGTTGGAATCAGAACTCCTGGGTTTTATCCCAGCAGTGGGAGGATAGATCTAGAGTTAAATCAGGGTGGGGGTCAGGAGTCAAGACTCCTGGATCCTGTCTTGCCACTGACTTGCTGTAGGAACTGGGGGCATGTTGCTTCTCTGTGCTTCCCTTTTCTCTTACCTACTTTGTGCCATGGGAGGAAATGTTTATAAAGCGCTTGCAGACACTTGACCGTTGTGATCTTTCTAATATTTGTGGCGTGGTTTCCTTCTACACATTTCAGCTGGTGTCGCTCCAGTACTGGTGTGCGTAGGATTGTTCTTTGCACAGTTTTGATTGTGCGTCTCTTGTGATGGTCACCATCATTGCTGCCTGGGCAACGTTTGCATTAACACTTTGAATGCCCTGCTGCGTGTGTGGCCGTTTGTTGTTCCCGGGTGTTTTTTGCACATGGTCTGTTCTTTGGCTGTTGATGTTACTTTGGGGGACACAGGCAGCAGGTGTCACTTCCTGTATTACTTTATACCCTGGCTGTTGTCCAGGCAATATATTTTTAAGCAATAAGTTGAGGCCACGAAGCAAGGGACTGAACTTGCACAGGAAGCAGGAGGTCCCTTAGCATGGGGGATGCTGCTGAGATACAAAGGGGTTTGCGGAGGGAAGTCAGCTGGCTCAGGGCATCTAGAACGGGCTGTCGCGCCTTCCCTCGAGATTGCCAGTTGAAAGCCAGCCCTGGTTGGGGGGTGAAAGCTGTTACGCTCTGCTTGGTTTCATGATGTGATTTTGAGGGGGTTCTGTCCAATTCCCACTGACACTGGCAGCCTCAACAGAAAAGCCATGGAATGAATGGGTCCCAGAGACCCCTCTCCCCTGCAGGGGGGTCCCTCCAGGGCAGGACCCATGAACAGTCAGTGTCCTGGACCTCTCCCTAGCCCCAGAGTTCACCCAGGGGTCCCACTGCATCCAGCCATTGCGTTTGGAATCACCCCGGGTCTCCCCCTTACCTGGGACACCTGGGGCGTAGTTGCTCCAGCAACAGGGCCAACCCAAGTCCCCAGCTGAAGAGTTATCGTTGGTATGGACCGTATTTGTGAGCTGCCGGGGATGGACCTTGCGCCTGTGCTGTGCCTGGGGTCACAGGCCTATGCTGTGGCCGTGTTACCCTTTCGCCATCCCGCTGCAATTCTCCCTGCTGCGTCTCTCCCTGTGGTGACGTGTGGGTCAGTCCCCTCCCCAGCCTGCTGTGGGGATTCGTAAGAGAAGACACAGAGGGCCAGGTCTTCACCTGGGGTAAACCAGCGTGTCTCCATTGAAGTCAGTGGTGTGATGACAGGTTACATCAGCTGGGGATCTGGCCCCAAATCAGTTTGGTGATACCATTGTCCCTAGGAGCCAGCGCTGGCCTGCAGACCCTGTCTGCACTAGGCATTGCAACAAGATGTTGCTTGAAAAGCTTTGATCTTCCAATGCCTTGTGTCCACACACGACACCTGGTCCAGATGTTGTATGGTTGCAGTGGTTGGGGGCAATGCGTGGGGAGGGGGCTGTTCTGCGTGAGCCCTGCTGACCTGGTGTTGTCAGCAATGTTTCTTCATGGACAGGAAGCCTCAAGTTCTGCGGCTGCTAGAGATCGTGCAGCCCCCGATGCCCCCTTCCACAGCACAGCGTGGAGATAACCGGAAGGCCTCGAATCCCAGCCCCGGGGCTGGGCACGGAGGTGTTTCAGGAGTCGCAGAGGGCAGTGGCATGACCATGGTACTGGGGGCGGGGGGCACTGCACTTAGACACGTTGTTCTGTCCTGAGCAGCGTTGCTGGGCGAGGGCTGAACGAGGCCAAGGACTGGGTGTGGAAATTGGCCTGGGGAAAAAGGCAGCCAGGCCTGAAGAAACTCCCCACCCACTGACAGGCAGGGAGACGCGTCAGACAAACGACTGGCTCCGTCTGAGTCACCCAGCTCCGGGACAGATGCTCCTGGGGCTGGGAGATCAGTCAGCCGCTCCAGCACTGAGAGGAAGGGCTACCCAAGGCCTCTGGCTGGGCAGTGTGGGAAAAGCCGGGGCTGGTAGAGAGGGGAAGCCAAGGGCAGTCAACACCCCTCGTGACGGGACGTTAGTCTGTGTCGCCACTGGGAAGATCAAGGCTGCGCAGCCCAACCAGAGGCACTTCCAGTTCAGTAGGAACGTACCATCTGCCCCTCCTGGGCTCCCACCCATCCCCGCTCCTTGCTCCCCTCTTCCACTCGTTCCTGGCCTGGTGCACCGGTGCCCGGCACCTTGTGCAGTCGTTTACACCCGTGCAAAGGGCAGGGCAAACCCTGTTTCACACCTGTGTGCAAATGGCTGCACAGCATCCTTTGTCTGTCTCACTTCCGTCCTCCCCCCGCCCCGCTGCCACTCTCCTGCTTCCCCCGAGCGCCTCTGCTCAGCCAGCGGCTGTTCCAGAGCATCTGCATTGACAAGGGAGTGAGTCCCTAGCGGCCGCCCCTGCTTCCGTTCCCACCGTCGCTTCTCGTCTAAACACTGGGGGCAGCGTCTGGACTGAGGAGGTCGGACACGGGGTCTTGTCTCTATCCAGGCGTCATTAATGACCCCATGGGAACAGGATTGTTACGTGTCACCTGAAAGACAGCACTGCCGACAGCACAGTGCCCCCTTCTGCCCTGCTGGGGCATTGAGGTCAGCTAGGGTGACCAGATGAGATGAAGGGGGGGGAGGGTCCGCCGGCGGAGCAAAAAAAAAATAAACCAGTGCTGCCGGCGGAGCGAATATCGGGACAAATTGCGTCCCGACCAAAGATCGGTCGGGACGTGGGACGACCACCCAAATATTGGGACGGGACGTCTGGTCACTCTAAGGTCAGCACTGGCTCCAAGAGGAGAGCGCCCCCTACTGAGTCACCCTCCCCCTCCCTGCAGCACCCGGGGGTTCTCCGTGGGGCATTCACTGTGTCCCTAGTGTTCCTCGGAAGGGGGTGCTTGGAAAGTGAGCTGGCTCTGGGCAGAATAATAGACCCGCCAGGCACCTGCAGGCCCTGCTTGAAAGCAACCGAATCCCCCCAGGGTGGGGCACTCACTGATTGTAACAAGCTGCAGAAAGCTGCAGCCGCCTCCTCTGCCTCTGCTTCCCTGGCCACCCGTGCAGTGATGGCTGCTCCCTAACCACACTAGCTCCTGCAGGATTTCTGGGGTCCCCTTGGGCACGAGGCTATGGGGAGAGGGGCTGCTCTGCTCTGGCCCTCCTGTTTCCCAGCCTTCCTGGAGCTGCAGTGAGGGATCCCAGCCCAGCTCCCGAGAGAGGCTCCCATTAGTGCTGCTGCAGTTTTGCTATGCTAATGGCTTCTTCCTCACCAGTGCAGGGGGGGGGGGAGCTGCAGGGGAGACTGGCAGGCAGGCCGTGGAAATCTCCCTAGAAGAGAGCTAGCTGCTGTGAGTGAGGGGCCTGGGGGCTGGAGATGCTGTCCTCAGCCCAGGGAGGGCTTGGGGTGGCTCCCAAATCCGAGCTTTCCTTGAGTCTGGGGATCAGCTTGCTGGGGAAGAGCCAGTCCTCTCTCGTGCTCCTTTGTGTGGCCTCAGCTCTAAAAGCTCAGCCCCACTAAGGGGTGTCAGAGCGCAGCAACTCGTCCCAGGAAAGCGTGGGGCCCAGAGCCCGCGGCACATTCTCAGTGCCAAGGATTCCCCACTGCACATTCCTGCCCCCCCTCCATCCCCAATGGAGCAACTCTAGGGGCTGGTAGCAAGAGGGAATCTCAGGTGCTGTGACTGAATCTCGGGAGCCCCTATCTAGGCCTGGTGTGAAATGTCAGGAGCTGCCATGATGTGCTGGGGTGTGTGTGTATGCGTGTGTGTGTTTGTATGTGTGCAGATGTAGCTGTGCATTATATGTGGAAGTATCCATGTGTGCACGGTCCATGTGTATACACATGTACATGTGTGTTAGTGAGGCCGTCTGATGTATGCGTATGTACACATCATATTATTTATACAGCCCAGTAGATGCTGGCCCTGATGGCTCCCCACCCCAAGGAGTGTACAGTCTAAACACACGTGTGTGGTACATGTTTGTGCATGAGGTGCGTGCATGCACATGTACTCACAAACGTGTAAGGTGTGTTGCTCTACACACGTGTGCATGTCCATGGTGTGCTTGCACATGCATTGTGTGTGCCTAGTCCGTGGAAGTGCATAGTGCATGTATGTGCACACATGTGATGTTCTGCCATGCGTGTGTGAGCAAGTGTGCTGTGCGTCACCCTCCTACACTTCCTGCCCTGATCTCGCCAGCGAACGCTGCACCCGCTCTTAGCGGGAGCTTTCAGCCCGCTCAGACCCGTCAGCATTCTGCTCCTGCACCGGCCTCCCCTCCTGCAGTTGCAGGGCAGAGCAGGGAAAACAGGGCCACTCACGAAATCTCTGCCTCTCTCCCCCCGTCCTCCTCGGCAGAGCTGAGCTCGTTAGTATGCCAGGCAGCTGGGGCCCTGATTAGGGAGTCTCCCTGTACTAGTACCTTATAGGTGCTTTCCGGACGTGCCTGGCATGCTGAGGGAGGCATCTTTGCCTGAATGAAAGAAAGCAGAGAGGCGTGGGAAGGAGGGAGCCAGGAGGATGCAGGGAGGCTCTGGCCTTGGAAGGAGTTATTGATCTTCTGCTTTGTCCCTGGGGTCCTTGCCCGCCTTGATTCCAGCGGTTACGTGGGCAGCCGGGGGTGCTCAGGCCACAGCTGGCATTTTTAGGACCAGGAAGAGGCACGATTTTGGCAGCAGAAGCGCAGTTCTCGGCAGTGTGGGTGCCAGTGAGTGCATCTGCATGGGCATGTATGTGCAGCTGTGTACACATGTCTTTGTGGGCCTAGAGGAACTCTTATCAGCTCCAGCGCGGGCTCTGGGCAGCGTTGGAGACTTCTGCTCAGTGTGCAGCTGCGATCAGACAAGCAAGCAAGATGTTTGGATGTATGAGGAACAGGAGCGAGGAGGATGCGGAGGGGATGTCTACACTGCATTCACAGGGTGTGTACACTCGCTAGCTTGGATACCAGAGCAGAGACGCTGCGGCTTCAGCTTTAGCATGGGCCGTAAAGCCTGCCCCGGAGACTGGGTAATTCCTTGTGCGCCTAGGCCATGCTGGAGCTCGTGCTGTGACGGTGCCACTGAGTTAGCTTGGGTCCCTCTCCATGGGCTGCCATCACACCCCCCAAGTGCAGCGTGGACACAGCCAGACAATATTCTAATAGCTTTCTGTAAATCAGTGGCATGGCCTCATCTGGATTCTTGTCAGCCCCAGCTCCAGCAAGACAGTGCAGAATTAGAGGTGTTCAGGGAAGACTGATTGGAAGCCTGGAAAAGCTCCCATATGGAGAGAGATTGAAAAGTGTGGGATTGTTGCCTTAGAAACGAGGCTCATAAGAGGGGACGTGATAAACCTCTGTACAGTAGTGACTGGTCATCCCTGTCTCAGAACACAAGAAAAAGGGGACAGTCGATTACGTTCAAAGGAACAAATTCAACACCGATTAAAGGAACTGGGTGTAGCTAGTCTGCGGAACTCACTGCCACATGATGTCGTTGAGACCGATTTTAGCAAGATTCAGAGAAGGATTGGATGTTTATATGGAGCCAGGGTCACAACAGTTAATACTAACAAAAGTGGAAAAATAGCTTGAAGACCTCTTGCTTCAGGGCTGAAGCTGATCTCTGGCTATCAGAGACCAGAGTGAGACCTATGTGGGGTGCAGGTTGTCCCAGGCCTGCCTACTGTGGGGTTCTTATATCTTTCTCTGAAGCATCTGCAACAGGCCACTGTTGGGGACAGGAGACTGGGCTAGATGGACCAGGTCTGATCTAGTCTGGCAACTCCTGGATTCCTATCTTGTCTCTAAAAAGAACAGGAGGACTTGTGGCACCTTAGAGACTAACAAATTTATTGGAGCATACGCCCAAAGTGGGCTGTAGCCCACGAAAGCTTATGCTCAAATAAATGTGTTAGTCTCTAAGGTGCCACAAGGACTCCTGTTCTTTTTGTGGATACAGACTAACACGGCTGCTACTCTGAAACCTACCTTGTCTCTGTGTGCAGATGTGTATGACTGCTATATCACTATGCTTATTTATTTGGTGTATTACGGTAGTGCCTGGGAGCCCCCGTTGTGGGCCAGGACTGCGTTGTGTTAGGCCCTGTACATTATTTATTAGGTGTATTACAGTAGCTCTTAGGAGTCCCAGTCACGGGCCAGGACGCCATCGTTCTTGGCGCAGAAGAAAACACAGAAGAAAAAGATGGTCCCTGCTCGAAAGAACTCCCAATGTGAGCGTGTTTATGTAGCCTTGTGTGCGGAGGTCTTTGTGTTCTGAACATTTGTAATCTACACGGTGTGTGTGAGCATGAGAGAGAGAGACTCCTTCCTTCAGGGCATGTGTGTGTCTTCATTGACTGAACTGAATAAGTGCGTGGCCAGGGTATGTGTGTAGGGAGTGTATTGGAAATGGTTGTACAGGGAGGGTTTGTGTGTACTGGATAAGTGCTTGTGTACAAGGAGTGGAGGAGCATGGAGGGACTGCATGTGTGGGATGTGTGCACGCATACGTGTGGGGAGCGTGGGTGTGTGAGGAGTGTGCCTATGTGCAGCGTGTGTCCATGCATGTGTGTATTTGTGAGGAGAGCACACGTGGCTAAGGAGCATGTGTGTGTGTTTGGCAGAGGGGCAGAGCTGAGCCTGTCTTTGATCCCTGGTATCATCAGTTCCTCTGGAGTCGGGGAAGTCCCCTCCCGGGAAATGCTCTCAGGGAGACGTTAATTACCGCCTCGGCCTTTGCTCCATTGTCCTACGCTCCCAGGGCTCTGCGTATGGGGAGCAAGTGCTGTTTAATGCTGTCACAATATTTTCTTGCAAAGCTGCCTACTCACTTTCCCCGAAATTGTGTTTCTCCTGCCTCGGTGCTCAGGCCTGCTCCTTGCAAGACACTCCCTGCTCCAGGGGTGAGAGCCAGTGTGCGCTCTCTCTGGCTCTGGCATTCCTGGGCCCCCTGCTCTCTGCTGCACCAGACCAGACCCTGCCCCATCAAGTTCATATCCTGCCCTCAGCGGTGGCCAATGCCTCATGCTTCGGAGGAAAGCAACCACTTCTTTTCCAGTGCAGTGGGGCAGGGAGGAGTCCTTCCTGACCCCTGTGGTGATCAGCCCAGGCATGTGCCATCAGAGTTGATTACCCTGATCTTCCCTGCAGAGCCAAAGTTATTAATGGCCACAGAGCTGAATGGTTCTTTAATAGTTCACTCTCAGTATCTGGCCTGAGGACACCTGTCTAGCTAATCTGTTTATCTGTTGCCATGTGTACCCACTTCTCTCTTTTCGTATACCCCACGCTCTGTCTGCCCACCTCATCGGCTCCCCTTCCCCGTCTCTCTTGGGTTTCCCGGGGCTGACTAGTGCCCTCGGAAAGAGAGTTTCCTTTGATTGGTTCTGTACTGTAAAGTCACCGATCAGTAGAGGAACCACCTCTCCCCTTGGTTCCCAGGTGGTGAGAATGACTCTGGATACCCATCAGCACGTGTATCTCTTCCCTCGACCGCTTTCCATGGGTGCAGGTCCCGGGTCCGGTCCACAGCCAAGCGCTAAATTCAGCCCCTGGCTTCGGCGAGGTGCAGCTTGGCTAGCATCAGGGTGTGATGCTGGGGGTACTGCTTCTGCAGCAGCTGCGAGCCTGTCACCCGCCAGCGCCCGTGGAGGCCATAAGCTGGGGCCGAGATAGGATGCTCTGCTTTGGCTCACAAGGGCGAGGTCTGTGTCTTCTATTGCGGCTGCTGCTCGTGTGCAGTTCAACTGGCAGCCTTGCTGGCGTGTCCATCACACTCTCCAGCATCCCTCTGCTTCCCCCGCCCCGTGAGCAGTGGCTGCCCCCGACAATGTAGGCGAGCTGCTGCTGGGTCCCAGGCCGTTCTGTCCAGCTAACCCCTATCCCTCGCTAGCTGACACGGAGGAATTAACATTCCCATAGGAAAGGCGTCAGAACTGATGAGGAAACTGAGGCATAGAGTGACTTGCTCACTGTCTGTGGCAGAGCCGGGAAATCAAACCCCTGCTTGTTTGAGTCCCAGCCCAGCGCCTTAGCCACAAGCCCATCCCTCCTCCGCAGCACCGAGGCTCTTTGGACTCTGTGAGTTCGATTCTTCTCCAGACCGAGCCTTCTGAGGGCCCCTGTTGTGTTTTGCCCTAAATCCTTATCTGCTGGCACAGCCCGTTCCCACGGCCGCTGCTTCCTGAGGGGTTGCCGGGTGGCATTCGTCCGGCATCCTAACCCTGCATTGTCCAGCTCCCAGAGCCCTCGCCTCCTCTGCCCACCAGAGCCTTTGATTAGGCCCTGTCTAGATGCTCTAAATGTCAGCCTGGCCCGATCAAAGCTGAACAGAAACCCAGCTCTGGATTCTGCTGATGAATCAAAAGGCTGCTGCATCTAACGACTCGGCAGGGTAGTGCCTCTTAAAGGGACCTTGCAGAAAGGCGCTGTGACCTTTCTCCCTCTCTCCACTCTTCCCCTTTCTGTCTTCCCTCTTGCTGTTTCGCACCCCTCTTTTCTCATTGTGATCGCTTGCTCCCCCTTTCCCAGCCACATGCATCTCCCTTCTCTCTCTCTCTCTCTCTCTCTCCATCTGTTGCAGTGTCTCATATCTTGGCTGCAGTAACGGCTTCATTCACTTAAGGCCCAGACTTGTCTCTGGGCTGCTGCAGTCGAGCCTGGGACCAGTGGGAGCTGGCCCTGTGTCTCCCTGTTCTGGCGCTGATGGGGCTGGTTCAGAGCTGTGTGGGCCTTGCCGCAGCCAGGAAATAGCCGAGGCACCAGTGTCACCTCCTCCTGTCCCTGATCCACCCCGATATGTGCCCTGCTCTTGGTGGTGGGGACCTTATGGCAAAGGGACTGCAAAGGGGGATCAGGCCCTGTCATCTCTCTCTCTCTGTGCCCAGCTCTGCACAGGGTGCAGGCAGGCCGGTCGTGCTGTCGCCTGGGGATCTGCGAGATCCTGTAGCCACCACAGGTTGTAGGACTCCTGCCCTCCCCGCAGTGTCTGTCCTAGTTCTTCTGCCTGTCTCCGGTGGTGCCTCTCACTCTCTGTCTCTGTGCGTCTCCACCTGCCCGTCTGATCGTGTCACTTCCACTGGTCTCTGCTGCTTCCCCTGTTCTGGGTCCCCGAGCGGCGCTCACCAGACCCTCCCCACCCCAAAATTATTTTGATCGCCACGTGCTCAGAGCTCTGGATGGCAAGGACCGGGGGGCAGGCGGGACTAGGGGGGCACAGGGAGCAGGTGTGCCCTGGGGGTGGGCAGGAAGCACCGGGGGCATTGGGTGGGGAGGAGGAGTGGGCCCACTGGGGTTGAGGGTGATGTTGAGTCCAGATCTGGGGGTGGGGGCCAGGGGACGGGCCAGGGACCCCACCAGAGAGCCTCTACCCTGCTTGGGGAGCCTTCACAGAGGCTGAGAACTCCCCCCGTGGCAGGGTGACTCCAGGAGCACACCGACAGGGTTAGGGTTAATGGGGGGATATCTGGCTGCCCAGACGGAACAGGCCAGGCCCTGGTCCCGCCCAGGCTGTGCCCTCTCCCCCAAGCTCCCTCCAGGATCCTCTGCCCTGGGCAAGGGGTGGGTGTGAGCAGAGCAGGGACCTGCCTCAGACATGTCTGTGCCCATCACTGCAGGTGGCTCCGGGTACCTGCCAACGCCTAGGGGGAGAGATCGTCCACAGGCGCGGGAGGGTGGCGCTGAGCTGCTCGCTGCTGCCGTGGGGTTCAGAGGTGAAAGGAAGGGTCACAAAGGCCGTGCCTCTGGGAAATGTACAACAAGGCGGATGGATGGATGGATCGATCTATCCAGCCAGCTCCAGATACACCCCTGTCGGGCTCAGCCCTGCAATGGAGGGACACCCCCCCACACACACGCTCGGATGGTAGAGGAGGCTCCGTCTCTATGGCCTGTCTGCTGTCTCTGCTAAAGCTGCTGGCAAGGGGGCTGCTTTGCGCCAGTGGTGCTGGGGGGTTGTGACATGGACATCTGGGCTGAGACCCGCCCCCTCCCAAACTCCTGGCACACGGGGCTGGCGGACACAGCGCTGGGAAATGACTGTACGGATGATTGTCAGAGTCCGCCCCGGCTGTAGGAGTGAGAGAGTTCAAGGCTAGAAGGAACCCTCAGCTCCTCTAGTGTGACCTCCTGTCGATCACAGGCCACCCGCACACCAAGCCCAGCAACTGGGATTAGACGAAAGGATCCTGCTCGCAGGAGACTAAGCTGTCGTGTGCCACAGGCAGAGAACTGGAGGCACCGAGATGCTGCCAGTGCCCGAGACTCAGCAATGGCAGGAAATTGATACAGTGAGATATACTCAGTGCCTGCACCGTGCATCGGCCCCCAGGGGGGGGGGGGGGCTAGACGGGCACTGGGCAAGGGGGGGCCATGGTGTATGTGGGAGGACAGGCGAGTACGAGGGGCGGGAGGCTGTGCTAATGGGATGTGTTTTGGGGGAGGCTCTCTGATGGAATCCCCAATCTCGCTGCCCCAGGCGGCTTGCAGGGCTGATTTCTCAGAACTGGGACACCACGGTCCATGCAGGTGGGGCCAGGGAGGAGCAGGGATTTGGCATCCCCAGGTGGGTGGATCTTGTCTCATTGCCATGCATGGTTGGGTCATTCGCCTGGAGCCGCTGAGGGGGTCCCCGGGGCAGGGGGCTCTGCTGGAGTATGGGGGGGTTGTCATGTGCAGGGATGGCATAGGCTGTGCCAGGTGCCCTTTGCCTCAGTGTGTGAAGGAGAACAGGAGCGAGAGAAAGAACAAGGGGAGTGAGTGAGTGGGAAAGGAAGGGGGAGGGAGGCCGCAGCAGCGTCTGTTCCCGTCTCCGCTGTGGCTGGAGCTCTGCAGGGAGAAGCAGGAAAGAGGGAATGTGAAAGGAGAGAGGGGGAAGGGAGACAGAGCCGGAGGAAAAGGACAGAGCGGATGTGGGAGGAAAGGAGCAATAACCTGAGGAAGGGAAAGGCCCCGCCAGGCAGAGCCCCAGGGCTAACTCCGCCCTCGGCTGCAGGACTCTGGCACAGGGCAGAACTCACGTTCTGATCCCAGCCTCTCCCCTTCCTGCCCCCAACAATGGCATGGGGCAAGTGCAGCCACTCACGCCAACAGCCTGTGCACACGGCTTTGTCCACATGTACAGGCACACGGAGCTCTCACGCTCACATGGGCCTACAGAGTTCACGCTCGCGCACACTGACATGTGCATTCCCACACAGGCACACAGAGTATGTACGTGCACAGACACATGGAGTTCACACACGTGCAGACACACGCACACATGGAGTTCACATGCGTGCAGACACACACATGCACACACACGCACACATGGAGTTCACACACGTGCAGACACACGCACACATGGAGTTCACATGCGTGCAGACACACACATGCACACACACAGACACATGGAGTTCACATGCATGCAGACACACACATGCACACACATGCACACATGGAGTTCACACACGTGCAGACACACGCACACATGGAGTTCACATGCGTGCAGACACACACATGCACACACACAGACACATGGAGTTCACATGCATGCAGACACACACATGCACACATGCAGACACATGGCGTTCACATGTGTACAGACACACATACACACACACAGACACATGGAGATCACACACGTGCAGACACACATGCACACACAGACACATGGAGTTCACATGCATGCAGACACACACAGAGACACATAGAGTTCACACATGTGCAGACACACAGACACATAGAGTTCACATGCGTGCAGGTACACACATGCACACTGACACATGGAGTTCACATGCATGCAGACACATTCACACACACATGGAGTTCACATGCATGCAGACACACATGCACACACACAGACACATGGAGTTCATACGCATGCAGACACACACAAGGACATGGAGTGTATATACACACACAAGCTCACAGAGTGCACACACATTTCATACACACTTTTGCACACACACACAGACACATGGAGTTCACACACATACAGACACACACATGCACACACACAAGGACATGGAGCGTATATACACACACAAGCTCACAGAGTGCGCACACATTTCATACACACTTGTGCACACACACAGACACATGGAGTTCACACACATACAGACACACACATGCACACACACAAGGACATGGAGTGTATACACACACACACAAGCTCACAGAGTGCACACACATTTCATACACACTTGTGCACACACACAGAGGCACTTCCAGTTTGCAGCAGAGCGCAGGCACTCTCGATTGACGGCGTTATGCCAGGTGTTGTCTGACCACACATGGAGTTACAGCTCCTGCCCTGAAGACCCTGCAGTGGAGGAAGTTGGCCTTGCTCTGCTCCCATGTAGACAACTTACAAATGTCTCTGTTGAGTCCCACCTCTTAGGCGCACATTAGGTGCTGGACTGTTTGGGAAATGGAGCTGCATTGGAGCTGCTGGGAGCAGAGCTTTTGAAAATCTGGCCTCCAGAGCACACTCCCCACACCCAGTCACACAGCGCGCATGCACACACGTCAGCACGCAAACTCCACCCCGCTGCCCCTTTCCCAGCACCCAGCGTGGAGGACAACTCTCTATGAAAACAGGAAACAATATTCAACACCAACTCCTGGCAGTGACCCTTCATTGCGCTGTGTTCACACATCCCTTTGTGTTTCTGCCACACTGTACACACACTGGGCACGACACCACCTGCCCTCGAACACCTTCCACAGTGTGTGTGTACAAGGCACAGTGCCTTCACACTGGGCATGACGTCCCCGCTCCCACCGCATGCACTACATTCGTACGCAATACCATGCCCACCTAGCTTTCCACACCTGCCATCTCCACTCTGGGCACAATTCCACATGCCCTCATGCTTGTGCTGCCCTGTATTCACATTGGGCACATTGCCATATACCCCTGTACACCTGCCTTGCTGTGTGGACATACCCACACACCCTTTCATGCCTGCTGCCCTACATACTTGTACCTGCACTGGTGCTGCACACACCTGCCATGCGGAGTCACACACACAGGCCAAATCCTGCTCCCCTTTTCACCCATGAAGGCACCTCAACATCACAAAGCTGTAACTTGTCTGGTGTCACACAAGGTCCCTCCAACAAACCTATCCTGGATCAGGTTGGCCTGGGGGCTCTGCTCCATGGAGAATGTATATCCCCCTGACACCAAGCCGAGGGGCTGTCACAGACCCCCACTCTTGCAGAGAGCTGAGTTTCTGAAACGACATTCGTGCTGCTCTCATGCCCCGTCACCATCCCTCTTACCAAGACTATGGTAAGAGCAACTAGGACAGAATTGGGAGCCTAGATACTCTGATGATGTGTGCTATGTAAAAATGTAAACTACAGCGGATTAGAGAGAGAGATTACACCTGTGGGGTGGGGTGGATGTGTAGGGTTGGGTAGATAGAGAGGATTTGGGTAGAAAAATCTGTTGCCTGGAGTTATATGCAAACACTAAATACCACTACTCTGCAGTTGGTATTTGAACTGTTCTTGCTTTGGGTCAGGAAGTGACGGAGGATCCTGTATGCAGTTGAAGTAGCACATGGAATTGTGGAGAGACAGAGGGGAACTGGCCGGCCGGGTTAACAGCCAGGCACTTGAGAAGCATCTTTAATGACCACAACTGGTCAGGACTTTGGTGTAGCAGCTTGAGAACACAGAGCTGCGAACAGCACCGCACCCCCGCATGGAGCGGCACTCAGCCAGGGTGGAGGCTCCCCTGCTTCTCACTGACCAAAGGAGCAGATCCTTACTGGCCTCCCCTCCAAGGAGTGCGGCACTCCCCTGTCCTTAGCTGGGGAGAGGTAGCAGGGGAGTGACATCACTGAAGGATACCGGCAACAGCAGCTCTCTCCTCTCCCAGGCCTCTCCCCCTTCACTCCACCATCTGCCCCAGGGTTCCAGGGAAGGCACATTTTCCGCCACCCATCACACACACAGGCTGCTGATTGTGTCAATGAGATGGGGCTTGTCACCAAGGCAACAAGCATGAATGAGCACAGGAAAGTAACCCTGGAGACTGTGTGAATGGGAAATCGCCAGTTGCTATGGAGATCTGGTAAATGGGAAGAGACCCTCTGG
The DNA here is from genome assembly GCF_016161935.1 of Mauremys reevesii. Taxonomy (NCBI): domain Eukaryota; kingdom Metazoa; phylum Chordata; order Testudines; family Geoemydidae; genus Mauremys; species Mauremys reevesii. The sequence goes on along the minus strand of NC_052647.1, from coordinate 11,068,419 downwards.
CATGACAGAGACAGTATAAGCAGCAGGCAGCATGGCTACTCCCAGCTACCTCAATGATGGTGGGGGAGAGAATGGACTCTTGTGGTTAGAGGAGCGACTAGGTGTCAGGACTCCTGGGTTCTATTCCTAGCTCTGGGAGGAAGTAGGATATAGCAGTTGGAGATGGGGGGAGGAGATGTCAGGAGTCATCGTGGATAGTTCTCTGAAGATGTCCACGCAGTGTGCAGAGGCGGTCAAAAAAGCAAACAGGATGTTAGGAATCATTAAAAAGGGGATAGAGAATAAGACTGAGAATATATTATTGCCCTTATATAAATCAATGGTACGCCCACATCTCGAATACTGTGTACAGATGTGGTCTCCTCACCTCAAAAAAGATATTCTAGCACTAGAAAAGGTTCAGAAAAGGGCAACTAAAATGATTAGGGGTTTGGAGAGGGTCCCATACGAGGAAAGATTAAAGAGGCTAGGACCTTTCAGCTTGGAAAAGAGAAGACTAAGGGGGGATATGATAGAGGACTATAAAATCATGAGTGATGTTGAGAAAGTGGATAAGGAAAAGTTATTTACTTATTCCCATAATACAAGAACTAGGGGTCACCAAATGAAATTAATAGGCAGCAGGTTTAAAACAAATAAAAGGAAGTTCTTCTTCACGCAGCGCACAGTCAACTTGTGGAACTCCTTACCTGAGGAGGTTGTGAAGGTTAGGACTATAACAATGTTTAAAAGGGGACTGGATAAATTCATGGTGGCTAAGTCATAAATGGCTATTAGCCAGGATGGGTAAGAATGGTGTCCCTAGCCTCTGTTCGTCAGAGGGTGGAGATGGATGGCAGGAGAGAGATCACTTGATCATTGCCTGTTAGGTTCACTCCCTCTGGGGCACCTGGCATTGGCCACTGTCGGCAGACAGATACTGGGCTAGATGGACCTTTGGTCTGACCCGGTGCGGCTGTTCTTATGTTCTTATGACTCCTGGGTTCTATTCCCAGCCCTGGAAGGGGAAACAGACACCCCCTGGGTTATGCAAACCCAACTTATGCAAATCTGCACTTATGGAAAAAGTTCCATAAGCTAGAAATAGGAGTGTGGTTTTTTTGTTGTTGTTGCGCAGTTGTCGGGTATATGTTTCTGACTTACGCAAAATTCGAGTTCTGCAAGGCGTTCTGCAATGGAACACTTGTGTAAGTCGGGGAGTGTCTGTAGTGGTTAGAGCAGAGGACTGTGGGTCAAGTCTCTTGGGTTCTGTTTCTTCCTGTGAGAAATCCTGAAGATGCTTATAAGGCATGCCCCCCCCCCGCCGCACCCCCCCAAAGTGCCCAGGAAGAACGTTGTACACAGACGTCTTGGTGCCCTCCCGGGATATGAGAATCCCACTCTCTGTGGGAGTCCAGCCCCATCGCCGTCTCCAGCAAGGCCCAGTCAAGCCGTTGGGCCCAGGCCCTCTGTCTCTCTGGTTTGTGACAGGGCCCTCCGGAAAGAGGTCTTGCTTAGGGTGGCCCAGCTTTTGCTGTCTGTTGGCCCCAGAGCCGGGGTGGTTCGAGTGGACAGCCCTTTATCCCAGCTGGCTTTGATTCCCTGCTAGAGGCCTCTGACAAACACGGAACGCTCTGCACTGCGGCTGGGAAGGTGTCTCCCAGCCCGGGTAGGGAGACCTGCACTCGCCCTGCCCAAATGCACATCTAACAAGAGAAGTGCCGGCGTTGCAGCGTGGGGGAAGGCTCAGGGTAGCCACGTGGGCTGGGACCAGGGGGTCGGGTGGGCTGGGACTCAGGTGGCCAGCCCAAGTGGTTGCCCATGCTGCAGCACCCACCCTGCTGTTCTCAGCTGCTGGCTTGCACAGAGCTAGGGCACGTCTGTCTGCCCAGGCGAGGAGCCACCTTCCCAGCTGCAGTGTAGACAGACCCTAAAAGTCCCTATTTCCGCAGATAGTGTCCTATGGCTCCTGTTAGACCCACCCCAATGGCTCTCCAGTCTCACGGCCTCCTCACCCCTCCAGTCAGGCTCTGGACTTTCACCGACCTGCTAAGATGCTCTGGTTCCCGCCCCCCTCCGCTCAGCACACCTAGTGGGCACTTGAATCGCTTCGGCCGGAGAGGCTCGGGGACAATGGGGTGTGTGTGGTTAACTTCTGACGGCCCTAAGTGAGAGGAGAATCAGGCCGTGAAGATTTTGGCGCCATTCAATCAGTACAATCAACAAGAACAGACCAAAGTAGCAAAATGGCCACTGTCAGGCTGAAAATCCTTCCCCCCGCACCCCACTACAGACATCTTGGATTATAATACAAAGAATGTTAAGGATCAGATTTACCTCGCACTGGGGTTGGACTTGAATTAAGGAAACGTAGGGATGGAAGGGACCCCATGAGGTCATGTAGTCCCTCCCCCCGCACTGGGACGGGTTTAAGAATATCTAGACCACCCCTGACCTGTGTTGGTCTAACCTGTTCTTAAAACCCACATCCCAGAGCTAGACCCCACAGAAGAAACAGCAGGATCCTGCTGTGGGGGCTTGAGCCTTATTTCGTACATTTGAGGGCCAGAAGGGACCGTTCTGATTATCTACACAGGCCAGAGAAGCCACCCTGTGATTCCTGTGAACTAGGGGGTATGTTTTAGAAAGACGTCCAGCCTTGATTAAAGGTGCTGAGTGATGGAGAATTGGCTCTTTCGAGCTGCTTTTGCATGATGCTGTCTTGTTTGGACAATGTTTCAGTCGATCCTGTACACCCATTTTCACTTTTTCGTAACAGTAATGCTGTGATAGCACTTTGTGCTGTGACCTAGCGTTGCTTGTGAGCGAAGTAGCATCATGCTGGGTCTGTCGGGTAGACGGGAGACAGCTCAGGGTGAGGCAGGGAGTGATGTGTTTCAGGGGGTTTGGCCACAGTGGTCCAGCATGTTGCTATCCAGAGAATGAGACGTACCAACCAAGGTCTTGACTGTGTCTATTAAAGCTCCTGATGGAGGTGTTAAGTGTGACGTGTTAGCCAGATCCTGACTCACCCGTACTTCCATTGTGTCCCTCTCCTGCAGTGAGATGTGGGAATCCCATTCATTTCACAGCCCCATTCATGCTTAGGCAGAGTGACAAAACCATTGCGCAAGCTAAATTGTCACGTCGCCTCCATTCCCAGAAATGGCTGCGTTTCATCATTTGATGAGCAAATCCTTTGTAGTATTGCTGTGCATTGTCAAACAGCTGCTGTGCCCCACCCCAGAGGTGGTTGCATTTCAGCACTGATATTCCAGTAGACCATTATTGCACAGCTTTTAAACAGCGACTATGCCCCACCCCAGAGGAGGCTGCATTTCGTGATCCTGGCATCTACTTTGTATATCCGATTATGTTCTTTGGGTTGAAAGGACGGTGAGCTAGGATTACCCTGGATCCCTGCTGCAGGGAAGATTTCCATACTTCCCCAGGGTACCATCATCTTGTTGTCCCCTTTTGAATGCATCCTGCCACCTTTTCCTTCCCAGCTCCAAGGAGGTGAGAGCAGTTTCACCCCCGATGCTTTTATGGGAGAAGCTGTTAACATCAACGTTCAACGCTTCTATAAATACACTCCTGACGAGCGTATGTAAAGGCACCAAAGGCCGTGGTGGCCTTGCTAATTCTGTAATTAAAAAGAGCAGAATGCAGAAGCCCGTGGGAAGCGCCTGTCAGTTCCTGAATCTAACCTGCCTCTGTCTCCTGCCGCCTTTCAGGGCTTTGCCACTGTGGGCAGGCGCCACCGCTTGGTCGGCCAGCCACACAGCAGGCAGCAGCTTGATTTCAGAGCTGAAGCTGCAGGGATTCTTGGGTCTGACTCTGCCCAGGTGTAAATCAGGAGTGAGGCCATTCAGCTCAGTGGAGCTGCTGCAGAGTCAGAGGCTGGTTAGGGCTGGGCTGGATGGGGCAGCGTGTCACGGAACTGGGACCAATGGAAACAAACGGCACAGAGCTGCACAAGACAGAATCAGCCACCCCTCAGGCTGCAAGCATCACCCAACAGCACAACCACACAGACACGGCGCCCTAGAGCGCGAGCGCCGGCCCCACGACCGCACAGACACGGCGCCCTAGAGCGCGAGCGCCAGCCACACAACCGCACAGACACGGCGTCCTAGAGCGCGAGCGCCAGCCCCACGACCGCACAGACACGGCACCCTAGAGCGCCAGCCCCACGACCGCACAGACACGGCACCCTAGAGCGCGAGCACCAGCCCCGCAACCACACAGACACGGCACCCTAGAGCGCGAGCGCCAGCCCCACGACCGCACAGACACGGCACTCTAGAGCGAGAGCGCCGGCCCCGTAACCGCACAGACACGGCACCCTAGAGCGCGAGCGCCAGCCCCACGACCACACAGACACGGCCCCCTAGAGCGCGAGCGCCAGCCCCGCGACCGCACAGACACGGCACCCTAGAGCCCGAGCGCCAGCCCCGCGACCGCACAGACACGGCGCCCTAGAGCGCGAGCGCCAGCCCCACGACCGCACAGACACGGCACCCTAGAGCGCGAGCGCCAGCCACACAACCGCACAGACACGGCGCCCTAGAGCGCGAGCGCCAGCCCCACGACCGCACAGACACGGCACCCTAGAGCGCGAGCGCCAACCCCGCGACCGCACAGACACGGCACCCTAGAGCGCGAGCGCCAACCCCGCGACCGCACAGACACGGCACCCTAGAGCGCGAGCGCCAGCCCCGCGACCGCACAGACACGGCACCCTAGAGCGCGAGCGCCGGCCCCGCGACCGCACAGACACGGCACCCTAGAGCGCGAGCGCCGGCCCTGCAACTGCACAGACACGGCATCCTAGAGCGCGAGCGCCAGCCACACAACCGCACAGACACGGCACCCTAGAGCGCGAGCGCCAGCCCCGCGACCGCACAGACACGGCACCCTAGAGCGCGAGCGCCGGCCCTGCAACTGCACAGACACGGCACCCTAGAGCGCGAGCACCAGCCCTGCGACCGCACAGACACGGCACCCTAGAGCGCGAGCGCCAGCCCCACGACCGCACAGACACGGCACCCTAGAGCGCGAGCGCCAGCCCCGCGACCGCGCAGACACGGCACCCTAGAGCCCGAGCGCCAGCCTCGCGACCGCGCAGACACGGCTCCCTAGAGCGCGAGCGCCAGCCTCGCGACCACGCAGACACGGCACCCTAGAGCGCGAGCGCCGGCCCTGCAACTGCACAGACACGGCATCCTAGAGCGCGAGCGCCAGCCACACAACCGCACAGACACGCACCGTAGAGCGCGAGCGCCAGCCACACAACCGCACAGACACGGCACCCTAGAGCGCGAGCGCCAGCCACACAACCGCACAGACACGCACCGTAGAGCGCGAGCGCCAGCCACACAACCGCTGAACACGGCACCCTAGAGCGCGGCGCCAGCCACACAACCGCACAGACACGCACCGTGAGCGCGGCGCCAGCCAATCAACCGCACAGACACGGCACCCTAGAGCGCAAGCGCCAGCCACACAACCGCACAGACACGCACCGTAGAGCGCGAGCGCCAGCCACACAACCGCACAGACACGGCAACCTAGAGCGCGGCGCCAGCCACAACCGCACAGACACAGCACCCTAGAGCGCGAGCGCCAGCCACACAACCGCACAGACACGGCACCCTAGAGCGCGAGCACCGGCCCCGCAACCGCACAGACACGGCATCCTAGAGCGCGAGCGCCAGACACACGAACGCACAGACACGGCAACCTAGAGCGCGAGCGCCAGCCCATAACTACACGAATCGGCCCTAGAGCGCGAGCGCCAGCCACACAACCGCACAGACACGCACCGTAGAGCGCGAGTGTCGGCCCCGCAACCGCACAGACACGGCGCCCTAGAGCGCGGCGCCAGCCACTGTAACCGCACGACACGGCACCCTAGGCGCGGCGAGCCACGCGCGAACCGGCGCCGCAGGCGCGGCACGAACCACGGCACCCTAGGCGTAGCGCCAGCCCGCCACCGCACAGACACGGCAGCCTGAAGCGCGAGCGCCGGCACAACCGCACAGACACGGCACCTAGAGCGCGGCGCCAGCCACAACCGCACAGACACGGCACCCTAGAGCGCGGCGCCAGCCCACAACCACACAGACACGGCACCTAGAGCGCGGCGCCCGGCCCGCGACCGCACAGACATGGCATCCTAGAGCGCGGCGCCAGACACACTGAACGCACAGACACGGCAACCTAGAGCGCGGCGCCAGCCCTGCGACCGCACAGACACGGCAGCCTAGAGCGCGAGCGCCGGCCCAACAACCGCACAGACACGGCAACCTAGAGCGCGAGCGCCGGCCACACAACCGCACAGACACGGCACCCTAGAGCGCGAGCGCCAGCCACACAACCGCACAGACACGGCACCCTAGAGCGCGAGCGCCAGCCACACAACCGCACAGACACGGCACCCTAGAGCGCGAGCGCCAGCCACACAACCGCACAGACACGGCACCCTAGAGCGCGAGCGCCGGCCCCGCAACCGCACAGACACGGCACCCTAGAGCGCGAGCGCCAGCCACACAACCGCACAGACACGGCACCCTAGAGCGAGAGCGCTGGCCCCGCGACTGCACAGAAATGGCACCCTAGAGCGCGAGCGCCAGCCCCACAACTACACAGATACGGCCCCCTAGAGCGCGAGCGCCAGCCCCGCCACCGCACAGACACGGCACCCTAGAGCGCGAGTGTCGGCCCCGCAACCGCACAGACACGGCACCCTAGAGCGCGAGCGCCAGCCACACAACGGCGCAGACACGGCACCCTAGAGCGCGAGTGTCGGCCCCGCAACCGCACAGACACGGCGCCCTAGAGCGCGAGCGCCAGCTACACAACCGCACAGACACGGCAGCCTAGAGCGCGAGCGCCGGCCCCACAACCGCACAGACACGGCACCCTAGAGCGCGAGCGCCGGCCCCGCGACCGCACAGACATGGCATCCTAGAGCGCGAGCGCCAGACACACGAACGCACAGACACGGCAACCTAGAGCGCGAGCGCCAGCCCAGCGACCGCACAGACACGGCAGCCTAGAGCGCGAGCGCCGGCCCAACAACCGCACAGAAACGGCAACCTAGAGCGCGAGCGCCGGCCACACAACCGCACAGACACGGCACCCTAGAGCGCGAGCGCCAGCCACACAACCGCACAGACACGGCACACTAGAGCGCGGCGCCGGCCCCGCAACCGCACAGACACGGCACCCTAGAGCGCGAGCGCCAGCCACACAACCGCACAGACACGGCACCCTAGAGCGCGAGCGCCGGCCCCGCAACCGCACAGACACGGCACCCTAGAGCGCGAGCGCCAGCCACACAACCGCACAGACACGGCACCCTAGAGCGAGAGCGCTGGCCCCGCGACTGCACAGAAATGGCACCCTAGAGCGCGAGCGCCAGCCCCACAACTACACAGATACGGCCCCCTAGAGCGCGAGCGCTGGCCCCGCAACCGCACAGACACGGCACCCTAGAGCGCGAGTGTCGGCCCCGCAACCGCACAGACACGGCACCCTAGAGCGCGAGCGCCGGCCACACGACCGCACAGACACGGTACCCTAGAGCGTGAGCGCCAGCCCCGCAACCGCACAGACACGGCACCCTAGAGCGCGAGCGTCGGCCCTGCAACCGCACAGACACGGCACCCTAGAGCGCGAGCGTCGGCCCCGCGACCGCACAGACACGGTACCCTAGAGCGCGAGCGCCAGCCCTGCGACCGCGCAGACACGGCACCCTAGAGCGCGAGCGCCAGCCCCACAACCGCACAGGTACGGCCCCCTAGAGCGCGAGCGCCGGCCCCGAGAACGCACAGACACGGCATCCTAAAGCGTGAGCGCCGGCCCTGCAACCGCAGAGACACGGCCCCCTAGAGCGCGACCGCTGGCCCCGCGACCGCATAGACACGGCCCCCTAGAGCGTGAGCGCCGGCCCCGCGACCGCATAGGCACGGCACCCTAGAGCGTGAGCGCCGGCCTCGCAACCGCATAGACACGGCACCCTAAAGCGCGAGCGCCAGCCCTGCGACCGCACAGACACGGCGCCTTAGAGCGCGAGCGCCAGCCCCGCGACCGAACAGACACGGCGCCCTAGAGCGCGAGCGCCAGCCACACAACCGCACAGACACGGCACCCTAGAGCGCTAGCGCCGGCCCCGCGACCGCACAGACATGGCACCCTAGAGCGCTAGCGCCGGCCCCGCGACCACACAGACACGGCCCCCTAGAGCGCGAGCGCCAGCCCCGCGACCGCACAGATACGGCACCCTAGAGTGCGAGCGCCAGCCCGGCAACCGCACAGACACGGCATCCTAGAGCGCGAGCGCCAGCCCCGCCACCGCACAGACACGGCCCCCTAGAGCGCGAGCGCCCGCCCCGCGACCGCACAGATACGGCACCCTAGAGAGCGAGCGCCAGCCCGGCAACCGCACAGACACGGCATCCTAGAGCGCGAGCGCCAGCCCCGCCACCGAACAGACACGGCGCCCTAGAGCGCGAGCGCCAGCCACACAACCGCACAGACACGGCACCCTAGAGAGCGAGCGCCGGCCCCGCAACCGCACAGACACGGCACCCTAGAGCGCTAGCGCCGGCCCCGCGACCGCACAGACATGGCACCCTAGAGCGCTAGCGCCGGCCCCGCGACCACACAGACACGGCCCCCTAGAGCGCGAGCGCCAGCCCGGCAACCGCACAGACACGGCATCCTAGAGCGCGAGCGCCAGCCCCGCCACCGCACAGACACGGCACCGTAGAGTGCGAGCGCCAGCCCCACAACCGCACAGACACGGCGCCCTAGAGCGCGAGCGCCAGCCCCACGACCGCACAGACACGGCATCCTAAAGCGCGAGTGCCAGCCACACAACCGCACAGACACGGCACCCTAGAGCGCGAGCGCCAGCCCCGCAACCGCACAGACACGGCATCCTAAAGCGCGAGTGCCAGCCACACAACCGCACAGACACGGCACCTTAGAGCGCGAGCGCCAGCCCCGCGACCGCACAGACACGGCACCCTAGAGCGCGAGCGCCAGCCCCGCCACCGCACAGACACGGCATCCTAGAGCGCGAGCGCCAGCCACGCAAACGCACAGACACGGCATCCTAGAGCGCGAGCGCCAGCCACGCAAACGCACAGACACGGCGCCCTAGAGCGCGATCGCCAGCCCCACAACTGCACAGATACGGCCCCGTAGAGCACGAGCGCCAGCCCCGCGACCGCGCAGACACGGCACCCTAGAGCGCGAGCGCCAGCCACACAACCGCACAGACACGGCGCCCTAGAGCGCTAGCGCCAGCCCCACGACCGCACAGACATGGCAGCCTAGAGTGCGAGCCCCGGTCACACAACCGCACAGACATGGCACCCTAAAGCGCAAGCGCCAGCCCCGTGACAGCACAGACACGGCACCCTAGAGCGTGAGCGTCAGCCCTGCAACCGCAGAGACACGGCACCCTAGAGCGCGAGCGCCGGCCCCGCGACCGCACAGACAAGGCGCCCTAGAGCGCGAGCGCCGGCCCCACGACCGCACAGACACAGCACCTAGAGCGCTAGCACCAGCCCCGCCACCGCACAGACAAGGCGCCCTAGAGCGCGAGCGCCGGCCCCACGACCGCACAGACACGGCACCCTAGAGCGCGAGCGCCAGCCCCGCCACCGCACAGACACGGCACCCTAGAGCGCGAGCACCAGCCCTGCGACCGCACAGACACGGCACCCTAGAGCGCGAGCGCCAGCCCCGCGACCGCACAGACACGGCGCCCTAGAGCGCGAGCGCCGGCCCCGCGACCGCACAGACACGGCACCCTAGAGCGCGAGCGCCAGCCCTGCGACCGCACAGACACGGCACCCTAGAGCGCGAGCGCCAGCCCCACGACCGCACAGACACGGCACCCTAGAGCGAGAGCGCCAGCCCCGCGACCGCACAGACACGGCACCCTAGAGCGCGAGCGCCAGCCCCACAACCGCACAGGTACGGCCCCCTAGAGCGCGAGCGCCGGCCCCGAGAACGCACAGACACGGCATCCTAAAGCGTGAGCGCCGGCCCTGCAACCGCACAGACACGGCCCCCTAGAGCGCGACCGCTGGCCCCGCGACCGCATAGGCACGGCACCCTAGAGCGTGAGCGCCGGCCCCGCAACCGCATAGACACGGCACCCTAAAGCGCGAGCGCCAGCCCCGCGACCGCACAGACACGGCGCCTTAGAGCGAGAGCGCCGGCCCCGCAACCGCATAGACATGGCACCCTAAAGCGCGAGCGCCAGCCCCGCGACCGCACAGACACGGCGCCTTAGAGCGCGAGCGCCAGCCCCGCGACCGAACAGACACGGCGCCCTAGAGCGCGAGCGCCAGCCACACAACCGCACAGACACGGCACCCTAGAGAGCGAGCGCCGGCCCCGCAACCGCACAGACACGGCACCCTAGAGCGCTAGCGCCGGCCCCGCGACCGCACAGACATGGCACCCTAGAGCGCTAGCGCCGGCCCCGCGACCGCACAGATACGGCACCCTAGAGCGCGAGCGCCAGCCCGGCAACCGCACAGACACGGCATCCTAGAGCGCGAGCGCCAGCCCCGCCACCGCACAGACACGGCACCGTAGAGAGCGAGCGCCAGCCCCACAACCGCACAGACACGGCATCCTAGAGCGCGAGCGCCAGCCCCACAACCGCACAGACACGGCATCCTAAAGCGCGAGTGCCAGCCACACAACCGCACAGACACGGCACCCTAGAGCGCGAGCGCCAGCCCCGCGACCGCACAGACACGGCATCCTAGAGCGCGAGCGCCAGCCCCGCCACCGCACAGACACGGCATCCTAGAGCGCGAGCGCCGGCCCCGCGACCGCACAGACACGGCACCCTAGAGCGCGAGCGCCAGCCCCGCAACCGCACAGACACGGCACCCTAGAGCGCGAGCGCCAGCCCCGCAACCGCCCAGACATGGCTCCGTAGAGCGCGAGCGCCAGCCACACAACCGCACAGACACGGCGCCCTAGAGCGTGAGCGCCAGCCCCGCGACCGCACAGACACGGCACCCTAGAGCGTGAGCGCTGGCCCCGCCACCGCAGAGACACGGCACCCTAGAGCACGAGCGCCGGCCCCGCAACCGCACAGACACGGCACCCTAGAGCGCGAGCGCCGAACGCGCAACCGCACAGACACGGCACCCTAGAGCGCGAGCGCCAGCCCCGCAACCGCACAGACACGGCACCCTAGAGCGCGAGCGCCGGCCCCGCAACCGCACAGACACGGCACCCTAGAGCGCGAGCGCCGGCCCCGCAACCGCACAGACACGGCACCCTAGAGCGCGAGCGCCAGCCACACAACCGCACAGACACGGCACCCTAGAGCGCGAGCGCCGGCCCCGCGACCGCACAGACACGGCACCCTAGAGCGCGAGCGCCAGCCCCGCAACCGCACAGACACGGCACCCTAGAGCGCGAGCGCCGGCCCCGCGACCGCACAGACACGGCACCCTAGAGCGCGAGCGCCAGCCACACAACCGCACAGACACGGCACCCTAGAGCGCGAGCGCCGGCCCCGCCACCTCACAGACACGGCACCCTAGAGCGCGAGCGCCAGCCACACAACCACACAGACACGGCACCCTAGAGCGCGAGCGCTGGCCCCGTGACCGCACAGACACGGCTTCCTAGAGCGCGAGCGCCGGCCTCACACCCGCACACATACGGCATCCTAGAGAAGTGCATTTTCTCATCTGTGAACCAGATCTGAAGACCACGCTCGCAGTTTTAATCTCTTAGGGATGTGTTTAAGAGAGGCCTGATTCTAGACATGAGCAACCCTAGAGCTGATCACGATCTGCCTCCCAGCGTATCTGGACCCTAACGCTTTGGTGGGGAGATGTTGGGGGGAATGTCCCCAGTTTAGCCCAGTGCTGTGCCAAACCCTTGGTGAGTGGCAAGGACAGCGAACGTTTCCTATCTGGGCAGGGGTGTGTGCTGGGTGTGCAGCAGTGCAGGGGCGTCTGGGACAGGAACTTGCACCTGGGCAGGAGAGAAGTGTCTGAAATAACCCCCCAAATGTGCCCCCAAATCCTTTGTAACCCTCCTGCCGGGGGCCCCTATCCCAGCATCCCACCAAGGTCTAACGCTGGCACTGGCAATGGGAGCCCAGGCGGCCGCGTCTCTGAACTACGGTCCGTTGGGGAGAGGGCTGGACGTGTGTGGCTCTGTCCTTTTATCACACACGCCCCTCTCTCCGGAGTTGTGCCTTTTGCGTAGCCAGGAGGAATAAAAGCCTTGTAAGCAGAGTTACTTATTGAACCCCTGTGATTCAGCTTTTAATTATCATAAGAAGGAGACAAACACAGAGCTAGATTAACTCCCATTTCCAGAGCCATTTCCATCCCAAGAGATCTAAATATGGAACCATTCACTTTCCTTCAAAGTGCAGCCACTTCTGGGTGGGGTGAAAGTAGCAGCTGTTTAACAGCCTCGCAGCAACACTGTACTGGGATGGCTCACCCAGCACTGAAATGCAGCCACTTCTAGGGTAGAAGGTGGCTGCTGCTAACACCCACACAGCAACGCTACTCAAGAGGTTAGGTCAGGAGGTAATGGAGACTCCTGTATCCGACTGAAACGGCAGGGAAGCATTTTAAGGAAGCAAAATCTGACTTGGACTATGGCCAGGACACTGGAGTTAATGCCTGTTAGTCTAGATACTGGGCTGATGAAACCAGTTATGGGCCTGATCTGAAATGCTCAGTGCTACGGTCTGACCAGGTTTGTGTGTTATAACCGGGCTGGTTAGAACCACTGAGGCCACCTGCGCCATGACCCTGTCTGAATTCACAGGCTGGTATATGCAGGCCTGGAAAACCTCCGCGGAAAAGCCAGGGGCTGAGATGGGAGCGCTCTTCCGAGTCAGTCAGTGCTGCCCCCACTGCCTCAGCTGCAGGGAGCAGAGTGACTGAGGTGATGCGGGATGGGCCCCTCCTGGATGACATGAAATCAAGCTCCTGTCAGCTTTTGCTCATGGGATCCTGTGGCGCTTCTCCGAAGAGCTGGGGTGTTAGCGCCAATATTCTGGCCAAATGTCAAACCAGATAATTGCATTCTGCCTCCTTCCACTCCCCCTGGGTGTTCACATGGAGATTGGCTCATTCACCTCCAGAGCAGCTGTGCGGTGTTGCCATGCGCCGTTAACCAGCTGCTGCGCCCTCAGTGCCGAGCAAGTTATTCCTGCGGGCTCCTCTGGTGGAAAGCGGTTTGGGATCCGTGGCAGGAACGTGCGAAAGAAATAAGTAGATGAGGATGATTTTATTTTCCATCAAGCAGGCACCCGTCGCTTTAGCCGGTAACAGCAGGACTCCTGGGTTCTCTCCCCGGCTCGGGGAGGGTAGTGGGGGCTGGGAGCCAGGACTCCTGGGTTCTCTCCCCGGCTTGGGGAGGGTAGTGGGGGCTGGGAGCCAGGACTCCTGGGTTCTCTCCCCGGCTTGGGGAGGGTAGTGGGGGCTGGGAGCCAGGACTCCTGGGTTCTCTCCCCAGCTCGGGGAGAGGTGTGAGAGCTAGTGGTCTGATCGGGGGAGGTGGGAGTCGGGTCTCCTGGGCTCTGTTCCCAGCTCTGTTGACTTGCTTATGTGAGGGTAGAATTTGACCCTGAGGGTCTTGGCTGCCCAACCCCTTCTTTCCACCAGGTCCCACTGTGCCCCATCCCCACATGCCTTTCTCCCCCCGCCCGTGTTCCTCTCCGAGGGGAGCTTCCCCCTCTCGGGGCAGGTGGCCTCACTTCCCAGCGCGCCGCTCATTCTGTCTCTCTCCCCTTCATCTCTTGCAGCATCTTGGCCAAAGTCGGCTCCGACTTCGACCTGCGAACACTGCGGGCAGTTCGTGTGCTCCGGCCGCTAAAGCTGGTGTCGGGGATCCCAAGTAAGTGAGTTAGTCCGTGTGCTCCCCATGGGACCTGGGATCCCGCCAAGGGTCCCTGCCACCTGCTCATGGGACCCGGCGCCCAACCCTGGGCCTGTCATCCCCCAGTGAGCCCCAGCGCCCAACCCCAGGCCCTGCTACCTCCCCATGGGATCTGGCACCCAACCCTGGGCCCTGTCACCTCCCCATGGGATCTGGCACCCAACCATGGGCCCTGTTACCTCCCCATGGGATCTGGCACCCAACCCTGGGCTTGTCATCCCCCAGTGAGCCCCAGCGCCCAACCCCAGGCCCTGTCACCTCCCCATGGGATCCGGCACCCAACCCTGGGCTTGTCATCCCCCAGTGAGCCCCAGCGCCCAACCCCAGGCCCTGTCACCTCCCCATGGGATCTGGCACCCAACCCTGGGCTCTGTCACCTCCCCATGGGATCTGGCACCCAACCCTGGGCTTGTCATCCCCCAGTGAGCCCCGGCACCCAACCTCAGGCCCTGTTACCTCCCTATGGGACCCAGCACCCAACCCTGGGCCTGTCATCCCCCAGTGAGCCCCAGCACCCAACCCCGGGCCCTGTCACCTCCCCATAGGATCCAGCACCCAACCCCAGGCCCTGCTACCTCCCTATGGCACCCAGCACCCATCCCTGGGCTTGTCATCCCCCAGTGAGTCCCGGCACCCAACCCCAGGCCCTGTTACCTCCCTATGGCACCCAGCACCCATCCCTGGGCTTGTCATCCCCCAGTGAGTCCCGGCACCCAACCCCAGGCCCTGTCACCTCCCCATGGGATCTGGCGCCCAACCCCGGGCCCTGTCACCTCCCCATGGGATCCGGCACCCAACCCTGGGCTTGTCATCCCCCAGTGAGCCCCGGCACCCAACCCCAGACCCTGTTACCTCCCTATGGCACCCAGCACCCATCCCTGGGCTTGTCATCCCCCAGTGAGCCCCGGCACCCAACCCCAGGCCCTGTTACCTCCCCATGGGATCTGGCACCCAACCCCAGGCCCTGTCACCTCCCCATGGGATCCGGCACCCAACCCCAGGCCCTGTTACCTCCCTATGGGATCTGGCACCCAACCCCGGGCCCTGTCACCTCCCCATGGGATCCGGCACCCAACCCTGGGCCCTGTTACCTCCCTATGGCACCCAACCCTGGGCTTGTTATCCCCCAGTGAGCCCCGGCACCCAACCCCAGGCCCCGGCACCTCCCTATGGCACCTAGCACCCAACCATGGGCCCTGTCACCTCCCCATGGGATCCAGCACCCAACCCCGGGCCCTGTCACCTTCCCATTGGACCCAGCACCCAACCCTGGGCTTGTCATCCCCCAGTGAGCCCCGGCACCCAACCCCAGGCCCTGTCACCTCCCCATGGGATCTGGCACCCAACCCCGGGCCCTGTCACCTCCCCATGGGATCATCCAGCACCTAACCCCAGGCAGTCACCTCCCCATGGGACCCAGCTCCCAGCCCTGGGCTCTGTCATCCCCCAATGGGACCCAGCTCCCAGCGGCTGCCCTGCTACTCTCATGCTGAAGCTGGGATCTGGCAGGAGCTGCTGCAGAGAAAGGTTTTAGGGGAGCTGGTCTGACCTTGTGTGTTCAGAGAGTGTCTGCTGCTGGTCTCCGAAGCACTTCTCAGGTTGCAAACATTAGTCAGGGACCTAGGAGTCCAGAACCAAATGGCCCCACTTGCGGGGAGGTGTCTCCCCAGTGCTGCCTAGAAGGGGATGACCCTTGTGACAGTGTGTAGGAGCCCTAGTCATGGAGAGGACCCCATTGTGCTGGGTGCGGTACGTCTATTAGGTATATTATGGTAGCACCTCCATTGTGCTGTACGAATACAGAACAAAAAGATAAGCCTGGCCCAGAGAGTTTCCAGTCTAACTGACTCCTGCCCTCCTGGTTTGGGTGCTCAGAGCTGAGCACAGGATCTTTGGTGTGGTCCCCACACAGCTGTGTAGTGAGGGACTCTCTCCTCGCTGCTCCGGGGCCCCCGAATCCCAGGGTCCTGTTGGAGCTGCCGTCTGACAGCCTGTCTCCCTCTCTCCCGCCCCAGGTTTACAAGTTGTTCTGAAGTCCATCATGAAGGCTATGATACCTCTGCTACAAATTGGCCTACTCTTGTTTTTTGCAATCCTTATTTTTGCAATCATAGGATTAGAATTTTATATGGGAAAATTTCACACCACCTGCTTTGACGCGGTGACAGGTAAGTCCAGTGCCCGCATCCCCTGACCCGTAGGTGAGCAACGCAGGGAATTGCCGGTCAGGCGGCAGAAAGGGACCAGCACAAGCTCCCTTTCCTTGCATGCTGGTTCCGCATAGGGAGGAATGTTTGTCTAGCCGGGGTCTGGGAGCTAGGACACCTGGGTTCTAATCCCAGCTCTCGGAGGGGTTGGGCATAGAGCAGGATGCTTGAGACTTGGAGGTTCTACTCCCAACTCTTAGAGGGAAAATGGTCTAAGGACTAGAGCAGCGAACAAGGAGCCAGGACATCTGGGTTTGAGTCCAAGCATTGGCACTGACCTGGCGTGTGGCCTCAGGCAAGGCACGTCCCCTCTCCGTGCCTCAGTTTCCCTCTCTACCGTGTGGAGGTCACGTTGACATGGATCAAGGCTAGATGAAGGAACATCTGTAAAGGGCTTGAAGAGCCTCAGCTGGAAAATCCCAGTCCCTGTGTGTGACAGAGGGTGGTATGAACCCCGCTGGCAGCAGCCCAGCCAACAAGTGACAGCACCTTCCCTGGCCAAGTGTCTCAGGGTGCGGGGCTGGAATCTGCCTCTCGTCCCCACTATTCTCTTTCCTTCTCTCTCTCCCGCTCCTCCCTGGGCCCCTGGCCTGCGCTCAATATGGAATGGCCTAATTATTTGTCTCCCCTGACGGAGATGGTGTTAATTGAGGGAGAGCTATTCCTGCAACGCGGCCATGTCATGGAGACGGGGGCTGGGGGAGGGAAGGAGAGGGGGACGGAGGAAGCACCTGCAGGGTGCCAGGCAGTCTGACTCTCCCAGCAGACACGAGACAGGTGGCTCGGGTTTGTATTTGCAAATCCTTGGAGGGAACCAGCACTCGTGCCAGGACAGGGTGTCTGGGAGTCGGGGCTGGACCTCAGCTCAGGGTCCCAGGAGGGGTCTCCCTAAGGCTGTAGAGAGGGACTGTCCCTTCCCTGCTTCGGGTGTTGAAGAAGAGATGCTGGACCAGGACCCAGGAGACCCAGGTCCAGTTCCTGGCTTAACCTGGCCTCCCTGTGTAACTGGGCAAGTCATTTGTGCCTCTGCTCCCCATCTGCGCAATGGGGTAACACCCCCAGGGTGGTGGGTGTAGGTCAAGGGATGACTTGAAGATGTTCAGATGCTGTGGTGCCCAGGTAGGGAGACCAGACAGCAAGTGTGAAAAATCAGGACGGGGGCTGGGGGTAATAGGAGCCTATATAAGATAAAGTCCCAAATATCAGGACTGTCCCTATAAAATCGGGACATCTGGTCACCCTGTGCCGAGGGTGAGAGAAATAGGAGGGGATGGGCCTGGAGCGTGGGGCCCCAGGCCTCTCCAGAGAGGGAGCGTGTCTGGGATCCTGACGCTCGGCTCCTGAGGGGGGAGCTTGCCTGTGCTGTGCACAGGAGGGCTGCATGGCCTGGCACGGGTGGGGATGACCGGGTACCCCAACACCTTCCCCACGGCTCCCATCCCCGTGGAGCACAGGGCCCAGTCCTGCTGCCACTGACTCCAGCAGGAGCAGGTTCAGGGCTCCTTCCTGATACCTGGAGACAGGGGTTCTGTCCATTCCCCCTCCCTTTTAGAGACCAGGCGGGCTCCTTGGATGCCAGGCTCCTGAACGTCAGCTGCTCTCTCTTGGCACGCGAGTCCTGTGCCCCACATTGGGGTCTTCCAGCAAAAGGATTCGGGAAGGGCTTGGTAGCGTTACTACATCAGCTCTTTGACAAGCGCAAGGGGCCATGTAGGGAGAAGCTCTTGGCTTCTGTGGGGTGACCCACCAGCGCTCGGATTAGCTATCTGACGCGAGGTTACCCGCCAGCCATGGGGTTACCTGACTTTTGCAGGGCTGCCCGCCTGCCATCGGGGTATCAGTCCTTGTTCTTTTCCCGCCCTGCAGGCGAAATCAAGGTCGATGTTCCATGTGGGACAGAAGAACCAGCCCGCATGTGCCCCAATGGGACAGAATGCCGTGAGTACTGGGAAGGCCCGAATTACGGGATCACGCAGTTCGATAACATCCTGTTTGCTGTGCTGACTGTCTTCCAGTGTATCACCATGGAAGGGTGGACCGAACTCCTTTATTATGTGAGTAATATGGGCTCTAAGGCCTTCACTGCCTGGCATCTGGGGGGCAGGGCAGGAAATGCATGAGGGGTCCCTGCATAGATCGCTTTTCGTCACGTGGATAAAGAAGCTGTGCTTAGCGGTCTGAGCATAACGCTGAGAATCAGGACTGTTGTGTTCTCTTCCTGAGTCTGCAGCTGATTTACCGTTTGGCCATGGGGGAGTCACTGCCCTGCTGTGCCTCAGTTTTCCCATCTGTAAAATGGGGGTGATGATCTCACAGGGTGAGTTTGTTAATTAATGGTTGTAAAGCATTTTGATCTGCCTGCTACCCACACTGACTCTGTACTGCAGCGTCACTGCACCCACCTGGCACAGGTGTCATCTCTCTACTGCAGGGCCATTGAATCCACCAAATATGGACACTGTCTCTACTGTGCCTGCCTGGCCCCGCCCCTGCCCCTGCCCTGCAGAATCACTGCAACCCCTAGAGAGAGGCACAAATCTTCTTGGCCAAAACAACCTGTTTCTCAGCTCTGAGTTACGTGAGTGAGACCAGAACAGACCTGGCTGTTCACGAGCCCTGAATCAAGTGGGGCATATTCTCAGGTGGGCCGATAACCATCAGCCCGAGGCAGCCAGCCCCCAAGCAGCCCCGACGCTGGGACCAAGAGGCATCTTGTGGCTGACGTGTCCAGACTCCAGAGGGAGGCTCGTGGCTTCTCCCGGACTGCAGTTATGAAGCCGCCAGGCAGCAGTGCTCAGCCTAAGGGGAGCCTGCTTCCAGGATGCTGACAGGCTGCTTCTCTCTCAGCATTTTTGTCCCTGATCCAAAGTGCAGTGGGGTCCTTACTACCAAGAGGCCAGGCACGCGGCTGGCCATGTGTGCAGAATTAATGAGCTGGGGCGTTCTGCTGAGTCAGGGAGAAGGATGAAGTGCTCCACCGAGATGGGAGGGTGGGGGGAGACAGAGAGCGGTGCCTGGCCTGGAGCCCGTCGGCCTCGTGGCAGTTGGAGAATAGAGGATGAAGCTGGGCCTGCCTGGTGGTGGTATATGGGGAGAAGGTGCCAGATGGGGCCTCTCACATGCACAGCCAGGGGGCGCTGGATTGCTGGGGAGGGGGACAGGGGTGTGTGTGTGAATGAGACAGAGGGTGACAGGCCCTTTCAGGGCAAAGGAGACCAGCCCTACCTGTGCCGTAATTAGTTGCCGTAGCAGCTGAGGGGGTGGGGCTAATGGGATGGGTTACCTGAGAACACCTGGCTCTCCTAAAAAGGGCTGAGCAAAGTGAGCTCCAGGGAATTCTCTCTTGGGACGCCAGGTTGGCCTGGGTAGAAAGGAGGCAGTTCCTTGGCAGGGGAGGCAGTAGGGAGCTGCTAGGATAAAGGGCCTCCGGGGAGAAAGTCCTGGGCCGTAGGGCTCAGCTAAAGGCACCGATTACTGCAGAGCTGTCCCGTGCCATGAGGGGTGCTCTGGAGGGGGTTCCAGTGTGGCTGAGTGTGAGTTCATTAGTGAGCATGGCCCTGGAGTGTGTGAGTGGCAGCGCAGGACTGTTGAGAGCACCTGTGAAGGGAGCACTGTGGAAAAGTAGGTGTGTTCATTTGCAACTGTGTAAGAGCTGGGTTATGGCAGCATGGCTGTACTATGTCCGTGTGTGTTAATGGTAAAGTGTGTAGGTGTCTGAGTATGTCTGGTGTGTGCAAGGACAGCCCTGTGGTGCATTAGCACGTAGCCGGGCTGTGGGAACTTGAGTTTAGGGCGAGAGGTGCTTTGAATGGTGACCTGGCCAGTTAGTTCTGGGAGGAGACCATGAAGGAAAGCCCAGGGTGCAGCGGGAAATTGCCTTGGTGATCCAGAAGGGGGCACTTCTCCTGTCCGTTAAGGGCTGTTGAGCTCAATGCTTTGTTTGGGAGGGAAGCTGTACGCCACAGCATCTGCCTTTGGGATAAAACACTACAGTGAGATCACTGGAATCCCATGGCTCTGTCCCCAAGAGTAGCTGCCTTAGCCCCAGGGTCCTGTTCAAATTCCATTCGGCCTCCCCAAACCCTCCCTTGAAATCTGTGCGTGACACAGGATTCGTCTTTGCTTTCTGCCAAAAACTGCTATGAGGTGTTGGTGTGGGTTGTTAAACAGCTGCCGTGCTCCCCCGCAGAGGTAGCTGCATTTTGGTGGTGGGTGGCAGATCCTTCTCTAGAGACCATGAAGCACTTGGGGATGGAAAGCGCAATGTAAACATAAATTATTCCTAGTTCCATGAGCTAATCACACTAATGCAGGAGAGAGACCTCGTGTCCCAGGCCCACCGCAGCGGGAGCAGCACCGCCTGCATCTCTCTCTAGTCCCCAAAGGCTTCCAAGTGGATTTGTAGCAGCCAGCATTGCTCCGTGAGTCAGCCGTTGTCAGCCCCTCCAAACTGGTGGCGGTTTAGGATGTGCTTTGCGCCAGCCTCTTGGCGAGCGCTGACCTTCCAGAAGCAATGGGAGTCTGATGCAGGTGGGAGCAGGAGGAGCTCCAGAATGGAGCCCTGCAGTAGGATGGGGATCCTGCAGGACCCGCTGCCATACTAGCGGGAGCAGGATTGACGACTAGTCCCATGCGGGGCTCTGCGCCAGCACCTATGCTGGCCTCTGGACAAGGGCTTTACGTGGGTGTGCACTGACTGCTGTGGATGTGGGAGGGCAGGTGCACAGGGGGTGGGATTCGCATCCAGGTTCCACTATGGAGCCTTTTCCCTCCTGGTTCAAGCTGGCCCTGGGGCAGGGGCACAGGCTGGCTCAGGAAGGCAGGGAATGTGTCACTGGGCCTCTCCCTTCTGGGGAGGGGCACCTCCAAACTGGCCCCATGGCAGTGGGACTGGCTGGCTTGGGGGGCCGGGGAACGGCCTTTCCCAGCTAGATGGTGCAGCTCCAATCTAGTGCCCAGGAGGCTGGGGGATGGGATATTGGGGCCTTGGTTTGAATTCAGCTCCATTCACCAGTGACTGAGGTGCGCTCCATTGGTCACGAGGTGAAATTAGTTCAGTGGGTCTGAGCCCAGTTCTTGGCAGCTGCGTTCCTATGTCCCCTCTCGCCCCCAAAGCTGGGTTCCCCCAGGAGAGGGCTGAGGCACAGCGATAGGGGCATGAGCATGGGAGGGAAGATGCTGTGCTGTGGATATTCTCCAGAGGGGAGAGTTAATGAGTGATTGCTCCAGCGAGCTCTCCTGGCTTCTATCCTGAGCACAGACTTCCCCTGGGGTATTGGGAAAATCACCCTGCTGTGCTTTGTGCCTCAGTTTCCCCATATTGGGTATGGTCTCCACTTACCTCCCCCGCAGGTGGGTTCATTAATTACTTTACCATTCAAGGCCCTTGGGTGATGATGCACCTTAATTAAAATCTCACAAGCCTCCAGCCCACCTTCTGCTTCACGGCAATGACCCAGATGCCTGCAAGCCAGCTCATGTGGCTGATAGAGCAACGGTCACAGGAGTAAATGCAACTTCCCCACCAGCTCTGCATCGATGCGTTTGCCCCTGTGATTAGGGGATAAAACAACCCATCATGGGGTGCCTGAGACCCAGAACCCGCCATGGTCCAGCAGCGTGAGCGGGGGGTCCACTTTAGCCAATCCCTCGGTGGAACAAGCCCTTATGACGCATTCTGTCACCGACAACCCAATCGCTTGGGACCATCCCACGAACTCCCGGCCTTGTGGGTAATTGCTGCCTCTTAACCCCCCTCCTTTTCGTCTTCCTCACGTGCCTTTTGTGCTAGATTTGAAAGGAGCCCTGGATAATTAACCAGCGAGTCATTTCTTTCCAGCCTCTTGCAAAGGAGGAGAGTAGAAAACGTGTGCATCACGTACAATGGTCTTACCGCCATCCAGCGCCTGCTGCCCCATCCCAAACTGTGCCGTGGGGCTGACGTTGGCTGCGAAGCAGCTGTTGCACCCCCAGAGACAGCTGCATTTCAGCACAGAGGATTCTGTTGTTGTTTTACAGTCTAAGGGGGGGCGGGGAATAGACACTGAACCAGCCGAACCATTGGCAAGAGGCAATGGCCGTCTGCCTCTGAGTGGGAGCTAAATTGCCAGCAGAATCTGGAAGCAGTGCCTGGGGGCAGGAGGGCTCGGAGGGCTTGGGGTGTGACGGGGGTGTGATCCCCAGCTCATATAGACGGACTCCCGCTGCCTCTTGTGCAGCTAGCACACTAGGAACGTGACTGGCTACGTGGGCTGCAGGGGCACGCGCTTGCTGCCCCAAGTATGTGCCCACCAGTGGGTTTGTGCCCGGGGCAGCTGGCTCCTGCTGCCGCTGCCCGTGCTACCATGGCTGCTGTACTCAATAAGAGCCAGCCCAAGTGCGTCTGTCAGCCCCGGCTCCTAGCGCAGGTCCCGAGTCACCCTGGCCATCTGGCAGGACACCAGCACCTTGCAGAATTCAGGTCCCTTCAGGATGGGAGTGGAGAAGCTGCCCTAACTCGGGGCTTGCTGACTTGGCCCCCTGCAGTTCCAGGGAGACTGTGGGCCTGGCAGAGTCTCTGTAGAGGCCCTGAGGCCCCTTCACATGCTCCCCAGGCACCACTGTCACCAGACCCTCTGGGCCCTCGTTAGACTGAGCAGCCGGGAGACTGCCGCTCGCTTTGTTCCTTGGCCTATATTTAGCAGTGAGAAATGGGGACAAGGAATCTTCAGCAGCTCGCGGAGCGGAGGCTC
The DNA here is from genome assembly GCF_016161935.1 of Mauremys reevesii. Taxonomy (NCBI): domain Eukaryota; kingdom Metazoa; phylum Chordata; order Testudines; family Geoemydidae; genus Mauremys; species Mauremys reevesii. The sequence continues at coordinate 11,045,540 of NC_052647.1, read as the reverse complement.
GTAAAGCGCCCCATCCCCTCTCCTGCCCCTCCAGCCCCGGCACCACAGAGGGGAGGACAAAGAAGCCAGTCGGGAGAAGGGTCCATTAGCACCATCCCTGGAGCAAAGCCGTGACCTGCTGCTAATGTCGGCTTTCAAGGCACAGGTTCACTCTGAGCTCCTCGGGGCAGCGGCTGTGGGAGGGAGCCGGCAGAGTGGCCCGTGATTTGTTTGCAAGCCAGTGTTGGTGGGAGGAGTGTAACCTAGCAGGTAGAGCAGGGCTCTGAGAGTCAGGACTCAGGGTTCTAGCCCTGGCTCTGGGAGGCGCTTCGGGACATCAGCTGGGGCGTGTTCCCCCCGTCCCTTGCCAAGGTGCCCCAACCTGAGGAGCAAGACGGGTAATCAGTCCCCGTGGCCTGTTCTGTCTGTGGCTGCTGGTGGGGGCGGGGGCTGTTTGTGCTAACCCCACTGGGGACCATACGTCCCATTTTGGCTGAGACGGTCCCTTTTTTTAAGCCCTGTCCCAACTTTTTGGCAAAACTTGGCGTTTGTCCCATTTGCTCTTGCCAACCGATGCCCAGTTTTGCCAAAAAAAGTGGCGTGCGCCCCCTGGCAGAGGCTGGAGGAACGTGCAGGGGGTGACAGCTTGGGTGAGCGATTCCGGCCAGGCCAGCCCTGCGTGGGCGAGGGGCGGGCGTAGCAGCTGGGTGACGCGAGCCGAGGGGGGTGAGCATTGCGGGACGGCCCGTGGGGAGCCATGGGGCTCGGGCCAGCCCCGCATGGGGGAGGGGTTCAGGCCAGTGGCTGATGCCAGCTCGGCCAGGGGGAGGGGCTTCAGGCTAGCCCCAGGTGGGGAAGTACTGTCACCCTAAGCCTAGCAGCAGCAGCCTCAGCTCTCTCGGGGGTGGGCTAGGAGTGGGCCTGCTGAGCTGGCCGGCTGCTTGGGGGCCGTGGTCGCCGGCCCCTCCTCGGAGGGAAGGAACAGCCTGGCCCTGGCAGCCCGCCCTGGCTGAGTCACTCCCTTCTCTCCCAGAGCAACGATGCCTCAGGGAACACTTGGAACTGGCTGTACTTCATCCCCCTCATCATCATTGGCTCCTTTTTTATGCTGAACCTTGTGCTGGGGGTGCTGTCTGGGTAAGTGCGTGGCCCCCTGCCCTGGGCTGCCTCCCCCACCGACTCCCAGGGGCCCCGGGGGCGATGTAGGGGCTGGAGGGGAGTGGGCTCTGGTGGGTAGAGTGGGGAAGCCTGGAAGTCGGGTTTCCTAGGTTCTGCCACTGACTTGCTGCAGTAGCTTAGACAGGTCACTTCTGTGCTCTGTGCCTCAGTTACCCCATCTGTGAAGTGGGGAGAGTGACTCTGACCCACCTTGTAAAGAGCTGGGAGGTCTGCAGAGGAGACGTCCTAGGTGCGATCCTCCGGGAAGGGGTCACAGCAAACCCAGGAGGCCTTTGCCATTGCTGCTGTTGGATTCCCGGGCACACGCCCTGCACCCACAGCCATGCTGCTCACCCGCCTTTCACCCAGAGACGTGGGCACATGGACACACGTGTAGGTGTGCATGTCTCACGCACACACTGTGTGTACACCCCTTACGGTCCATGTAGGTACATGGGCGCACACATGGGCACCCCTTACACGGGTGCACACACGCTGCATAGACAGACACTGGTCACATACCAGACACATGTACACACCCTTCTCACACATGTACACACACACACAGGGTGCCCTGAATGGCACATTCTCGGGGGAGGAGGTGCATTCTGCCCCCTCCCCGTGATACCCACCTGCTCAGACATGTGCAGGGCAGCCTGGCAGACAGTTTGGCTGTTTTGATGCCTGCAGGGAGTTTGCCAAGGAAAGAGAGCGGGTGGAAAACCGGCGGGCGTTTCTCAAGCTGAGACGGCAGCAGCAGATTGAGAGGGAGCTCAACGGCTACATGGAGTGGATCTCCAAAGCGGGTGAGGACTCCTTCCTGCCACAGCGCCGGCCGGGGATGGGGAGAGCATGCTCTAGTTCTTAGCTGCGATGCACTGGGGGACCCCGGGCAAGTCCCTGCCCGGCAATGGCAGATGCTATTTCCCTGACTCTGGGAAGCGTGTCGGGCCGGTTCCCATCCCTTGCCCTGGCTTTCACTTTGAGCTGCCAACACACCCAGGGGCTCACAGGCCCAGATCACCAAAGGTTCTGCAGCACCTTTGAATCAATGGGAGTGAGGCACCTGAACACATCTCTGGGGCTGGGCCCAAGGCTGGCATGTGGTACACCAAGATCTGCCCGAAACCTTTCGATGAACCCAGCCTGCCAGGCCGCTCAGCAGGGAACCCCGGAATCTGAGCGAATAATTCCCCTGGCTCTGATCTTTGATGAAGCATCGTCTGCTCTTCTCCTCTGGCCCCTGCAGGGCAGGGTTATGGGGTCACTGACCAGCGGCTAGGGGTAGGGACGGGTGTCCTGGTGGGGCTGAAGTGAATGATGCAGACCCCACACCTCTTTCCATATTCCCAGTCACTCCTTTCCACCCCAGCCCTCCTCCCTCCCGTGGCATTCCTGTCTGCCTCCCCCTTCCTAGGGCCTTCCAGCCAGCACGCTGCCTCCTACGTGCCCTGGGGAGAGGTGCCCCATAGTAGGGGCCCTTTGGCCATGGGGCTGATTTCTGCATTGGACCATGGGCCCCCTCCCCCCTGAAATGTGGTAACGTAGATCCCCTTCGCTCCGGCCCTTGACTGTAGCGGACCCAGCCTGGCCCCATCCCAGCACAGCTTGAGAAGGTTTCCCCAGAATTCCAGGGGCGTGTTGTTGCCTAGATTAATTCCCGGTTCTTTTCCCTCAGAAGAAGTGATCCTAGCGGAGGATGAGACGGAGGAGGAGCAGAGGCTCCCGTTTGATGGTAAGCTGCGTGTCCCTGAACCCCGAGTGGCTGGAGAAATAGCGGCTCCCCTGGGACTTCCGGCCACAGCTGCAGTAACAGTGGGCTGTCCAGGGGGCCGGCTTGAGGGCTCTGTATAAACAGGTTTTGTTCCTCTATCCATGATCCAAAAAGTTCCGTAGATAGAAAAATAGTAGAGAAAGTCTGGTGCAGCCTAGTCCAGCAGGAGGCACTGTAG